>NC_090936.1:909538329-909876196 GCF_040938575.1 Ambystoma mexicanum
TTGTAAAATGATTATAGACCCAACCGTAAATATTTGTTATACGTTTGAATGGCTTTTTTCAAGTGGGGTCTAAGTTATATCACAATTAGTTGTTTGTAAATGTTGACACTTTTCAAAAAATAAACCATGAACGAATTTGCAGAAAACTTGTGCAAGGAGCATTGGCAAAGACCTGAAAGAATATTTTTGCAAATGTGTCTGTGTTTTAGATATTGAAAAGTGTCATAATGTAGGTATAAAATAAAATAGTGATATACCTTTGGTGAATGAGATATAGCTATGGTCATGGCCAGTGAACAGATTGTGTTTGAACGGCCTAGATTTACTTCCGTTTCACGAATCTGCGTACACTTTGCAAAAAGATTTTAGACCCAACATTTTTAGATGGCTTATAACATTGGTGCCATTTGACGAATGTGCACAAAAGTTTACAAAAATATTATAGAGGCAATTTTGAATGACTGTGCAAAGTCTGAATGGGTTTTGTTTAGTGGCGGCTAAGTATATGATTATTTCTTGTATGTACTTTTTAACACTTTTCCATGAATAAAACATATACAGATTTGCAGTATAGTCATGCAAGGAGCATTGGCAAGGACCTGAAAGCATGGTTTCACAATTGTGGCTATGTTTTATTTTTTGAAAAGTGTCATAATGTAGGTACACAGAATAGTGATATACCTTTGGTGACTGAGGTGTAGCCTGTGGCTATGGACAATGGCCATGACCAAGAGGGACCGGCAATTGTGTTAAAGAGGTCATGGCCACCAAGCACCTGCTATGTGGTCAAGTTTTTTAAAATCGTTTGAATGGGAAAAAATAATCTTCTCGTGGCTACAGCCTGAAGTGCTGGACGGGATTGCAGCAAACTTGCACGAGGAGCATCAGCAAGGACCTGAAAGCATGGTTTTGCAAATGTGTCCTGTGTTTTATTTCTTCCAAAGTGTCAAAATGTAAGTACATAACATATTGATATAACTTTGGTGCCTGCACAGTGGGCCTGGCCCTCGGCAAGGACAAAAATGTACTCCAATTTGCCTATTGAGGCATGTGGCATGATCAAAGCCCATGCCCCATAGATTGTGGAGACTGGCCATGGCTGCAAGCCATGAGCACTGTCCATTGGTCACATTAGGATAATGGGGGTAGTTTGGTGGGGTTGAGGTCATGGTCAAGCCTCATGCTGTCGGCAATCCAACCATAACTTGCATTCCCAGCATGCGGTAGTGATAATGACAAACACCAGTATGAGTTGTAAAACATATATTTTTTAAAGGAGGTTTATAGTTCCATCATATATGTTAAAAGAGGATGTATTAATAACTTACATGCAGGGATGTAACATCATGACATATTTTCACTAATAAAAACCTATGAAATGTGCAGAAAAAACGTTGTTAATGGGACCTTATGGTTAAATTGCACTAATAAAAACCTATGAAATTCAGTGAAAAAACGTCATTAAAGGGACATTATGGTTAAGTTACATTCATAAAAACCTATGAAATTCAGTGAAACACCTTTGTTAAAGGGACGTTACGGTTACAACTAAAATCGAAAACTCCAAGAAATGTGCTAGATATGGTAAGCTAAGCAACCATAACTCACGCCACTGCCATGCACTGCTAACACTAAAATTACCATTCTTAGTTTTGAGAACCCCTTCTTTTCATCGGCTCTTTTTGTTGAACAATCCCTGTGTATACGGTGGATATGCACATGTCTATTTTATTGGTACTTGTGGCATCATGAGCCGTGCATGGCATCATGTCTTTGCTGAATTTCTATAATCTTTTCACAGGTAACTTAAATATAATATCGCTTTAGCCCAAGACTGATCACTGAATTCCAAATGCTCTTTTAAGGGAAACCTCACCATACCATCCCTTTAAACAGTGATTTTTCACAAAAGGTTATGTTTTTTTATTGCCTCAGGGCCCCAAACTCACTGATAAAGGCCACTGGGCAAGGGCATGTGGCAATCAGCAGAGGTCACTTTGACAAGCTAATGGCTTTCTACAATGCCACGAGAGCACTCAAGCTACCGACGGAGGACAATAGAAATGCCCTAGAGCCATGGGTAATGGTCTCCAAGCTACATGTAGTGTGTCCTGGACATAACAACTAGCCACTGTTATTGCTCACCTTGCCCAGTGTAAGACCTTCAGCCATGTTTCACCCGTCTCAAATACAACAGTAGCAGGCACTGGCTGGTGCTTGTGGACAAGTCCAGCAGTCATGCCGACTGGGGCATGACCTTCAGCTATGCTCTGGAAACTCTGCACTCCCCATAGTGGGAGAGGCAGTGGCCTGCCACCATGGCATTGGTCCCTTCGCCTGGGGCATGGCCTTCTGTCTCCCCCTATTCACAGATGTGGCCATGGTGGTAACAGGAAGAATGTTCGTGTTCACAGAGTGAAAGACGTTCCTGCATTTTGAGTTTCCTTCTAATTTCATTGACACACGTGTTGTCACTGGTCCAGGCACATACCCAGTGATATCGTCATGGAGGGTTTTCATGCTTTGCATCTGTTAGATTCAGCCCCCAAAATATCTTTTATTGGAACATGTGTCATCGTGATAATGCAATCTCACAATGCATTGTTCCAAATTAGCCAAACCACTCTATTTCCTACTGCATGCGACCAATTCTATTAAACGTTGAACAGGTCCGCTGTGAATCTTTCTGCGCTAAACTCTGCACTCGTAAGCTATGAGCAGACACATCCAACTATGATAACCACTATGCTACTGGGTACCAAAGTCCTAACTGTTCAAGCTATTTCTCTGATCTAGGTGGTTTGGTGACAGCAGCCCCCCACTCCTTTCCTACCATTTCCTTACAGAAGATGGGAAGAAAGGAGCGGGGCAAAGAAAGCAATGCGCTGCTGCAAAAATGACCAGCATTGCATGCTTGACAAGTTGTGTTGTGTGCTGGGTGTGACTGCACTCATCTTTCATCCTTGGCATCTTAATGATTATTATTATTATTATTATTATTATTATTATTATTATTATTATTAGTGGTAGTAGTAGTAGTAAATAGAAGTACTTACTTCACCTGTGATCAGGGACCTGCTACATCATTAAAATGGGCTGACTTTTTGCAGATAACGAGAACATATAACAGACCTTTCGCTATTTGTTACAAAGAGATATGTCAGACTGGTTAGGGTGAAGGTGGGGTTGCACATATAGCAATCGATTGTATCTCTCCTAAAAAGCGAGAGAGAAGTCATGCATAATGAGCCGGTTGCTCTGTTAGGCTGTTATGCAAGTCTATGCAAAAAGGGCGAGCTTGCTCGTCCTTGGCACTTAAGGGGAGTCCAGACTGGAAGTGGTAATTTCCTAGCAGCGAGGGGGACTGCTTCTTGAACTGTCTATGCAAAACCTTTACCTATGGCAAGCCTATGAAGATGCATGCTCTGTACATCAGACACATATACATGTACACATTCATAGGAACTATCAGGGTTATAATTGTTTTTTTTATAACATGTAGCTTTTGCTTTTTAGACAAACGCGTTGCCCCTGAGCTATCCTTCCGCCCCAGCTCCTTAGGTACTGCCATGAAAAATTAGGTTAAATCTCAGGAGCTCAGGGACACACACACATCTGACAGGGGGTGTTTCATGGAGCCATGCATGTGAATATGTCAATTTGAAAAACAAATATAACCCACTCTCGGTTCAAACACATATCACGGCCAAAAGCCTTGACAGGGATATCTTGGAGCTCACTGTGCAGCTTTTTAGATTGTGAAAATGTGTCAACATGCGCAGTGTAAGCCTAGTGTGGTGCCATATGATGGTGGACAGAGCATATGCCGAAGAAAAGCAGAGAATTCTGTAGGAGAAAATGAAAGAGGTTAAAAGACACCAAGAAAAACAAATGAATACTTGTGAAACCAATAACTAACATGGGGCCACTTGAAGCAATACAAGTGCACAACAGCAAACGGTCCAGATGCCTAAGTGCAAAAACAATTGGGTTTGATACAAGGTATTTATTTTTTATTTTGAATGTTCATATAGTGTTAACATTTGAGTAGATATATGGATGTTGGTAAAATAGAACTTGCTTTCATTTCAGACCATAATAGCTTAATCATCATCAAACTACATTATGTGCATAGTTAGACAATTGATTTGTAATTAAAATGTGACCTTCTGGCCAATTCGCAATGCAGGGGAGTTGAGATCATGCAATGTAGCTAATGACCTCCCATTACTGACTGCATGTTATAATTACAAAACCTGTACAAGAAAATCAGCACTTCCGAAAAGTAAAATAATTAATTTGTGATAAGTTTATATGGTGCTTTGTACGCTTTGCTTAAGCTTGGTGTTTCATTACAGCACGCAGGTCTTTTGGCTGAAAAATGTAATGCTATTTCACCAGCTTGATTAATCTCATTGTCAATTACTTTAAGTTCCTTTGTTGGGTAGGGACAATTTAATCTAGAAAAATAACATTATTTCTTTTGAGTCAGATGATACATTTAATTTTATTTTGTCCATCAATCGTTTTAAAACGAACAATTACAGTCATGTTTCAAAGTCCTGCTGCCATCAATCTACTCAGGAAGGGACGACAGTTAAATTGCGAAAACGAATGTATCTGTAACCGTCCCTTATCACTCACTTAATTCAATGTTATTTTCTGTCCAACTATTTGAACAAAGAACAGAAGCTGCTAAAATTGCAACACACTACCGGTCTTGTGTGAAGAACCAATCGGGAGTTTGTAATCTAACAAAATAGATTCTCAACTGGGTAGCTTCATAGTATTTTCTAAGATCTGGGAGGCCCACACCACCTTTGTCCTTGGGCAGTGTCAGGATCTCATAGGCTAACTTGGCCTTCTTCCCCTGCCAAAGGAATTTTAAAATAGCCCTTTTTGCTTCATCAAAAAAGGATTTTCGGCATACAAATCAGAAGCATTTGAAAGGGGTAGAGGAATCTAGGGAGGCACACCATCTTAACTGCATTTAGCCTTCCTGTCCATGATATTGTTAATTTCTCCCACCGGGCAAGGTCAGCGTGAAAATTCACGAGTAGGGGAGGGAAATTGGCATCATACAACATTTTTAAATCTCTCGTGATGTTTATTCCCAGGTATTTTACAGTATTGTCCCTGATCGTTTGTCCCAATGGGGAGAATCTTTACATATCAGATTGCGTGTGCTCATGCAGGGGCAATAGGATGGATTTGGCTTTGTTTATTTTAAACACAGAGAATTCTCCATACTCTTCAATCAATTGTACCGCTGTGGATATGGACGAGAGTGGGTTCTGGATATGTAGAAGCAGGTCGCCCGCGCAGAGGTCCACCTTATATTGCCTCGCACCCACCTGAAGCCCGTCCACACGCTGGTCTTCTCTAAATTTCTGGGCAAGAGGCTCCAGAGAGATGGCAAACAATATAGTGGAGAGGGGAAACCCCTGTCGTGTCCCTCTGCCCATGCCAAACCAGAGGGAACATTCACCATTCACATACACTGAGGCCTTGGGGGTCGTGTATACGGCCTGTATCCCTTTTCTAAATTTGGTACCAATTACCACCTTGTCCAGGACCCCTCTCAGAAACCCCCATTCCACCATATCAAAGGCCTTTTCTGCATCTACAGAGAAAAGAGCACGGTCACTAGTTATCTTCTGTGATTCGTTAATCAGATGAAGGGTCTTTCACATGGTGTCTGCCCCTTGTCTCCCCATGATGAATCCAACCTGATCATTATGTATCAGATGGGACATTTGAATGTCCAACCTGGCAGCGAGGACCCACGTGTAGATCTTAGCATCAATAGTTAACAGAGATATGGGGCAATATGATCCACACTGTTTGGGGTCTCGTCCTTCTTTGGGGATTACCGTAATGAGTGCCTATGGGAATGATTCCCGGAGCAGTACCTGTTACCAGGATCTCATTGAAGAGGTCAACCTTGAAGGGGAGGAGTGGGGAGAGGAAGGTTTTATATAACCCAGCAGTGTAACCGTCTTCCCCCGGGGCTTTCCCCAGCGAGAGCCTCTTCACTGCGTTCTTAATTTCCTCCGCAGTTATGGGGGCGTCTAGGGCAAGGGTTTCATCACAGGTGAGGTTCGGCATCTTAACCTGTGCAAGATATATATCTAAACCTGACTGTGTAGGGTTCGCCTCCGATTTATATAATGTCTTATAGAAGTCTGCGAAAGCATCCAGTATGTTGCCCACCTCCGTTCTCTGAGCAGGGCCACCCACTCTATAGACGCTACCCTTCTCTCCGCACGTTTGGCCCGTAGTCTGACAGCGAACAGTGCATCAGCCTTGTCCCCTTTTTCGTAAAACTTCTGTTTGAGAAGTTGCACTTTTCAGACAATCTGCCCCTATTCATGGAGTCGAAGTTCATCCCTTTTCTGCTTTGCCTCCAGGATCTTCACCTCCCTTCTCTCCCGGCTTTTTTCACTTCTTCATCTCATCGGGCTCTCTCGTTCCTCAACTGAGCTTCTATCAAACCCCTCTCCCTTTTTTTATTGGCCCCCTCTCGAATTAGGATACCCTGCCACGTTGCTTTCCCAGCCTCCCATACCACCATCTTTGAGACCTCCCGCGTGTTGTTCATCTTAAAATATTCTGTGATTTCGCTCTCCAGTTTGGTCTTGAAGACCGGGTCCTTCCAGAGAGATTCATTGCACTGCCACCTTGATCCCTTGCATGGGAGGCCATCCCAGCTCATGTCTGCCATGACCATGTCATGGTCTGACCACGTGATCGGAACTATGACAGACCTCCTCGGGGCATCTCTTATTCATCAGAAAGATAAAGGTAATCAATCCTTGTAAATGTTTGATGTTGGGCAGAGTAGAAGGTGTAACCTGTGTCCTCTGGATGGAAACCTCTCCACACATCCCACAACTTGTACAGGTCTAACATCTCCATTACCCCTGCCTGCCCCCACTCCACTGATTCACGTGTATTGGGACTGCCAGCCCTCCTGTCCAAAGTATAACAAAAAGAGGCTGCCCTGAGGTGGGAAGGACTGGAGGGCTGGAGAAGCTGTAACAAGGGGGTTGTCCTCCCCTCTGTGAGTCTAAGGGGTGTACGAAACTAGTTAGGAGTACACTGATTTATGTTGACCCTAATGGGAGCACATGTCATTCTGGCCAACCATTAAGCAAACTAACATGCTAGCTGGTGCTAAACACATAACTCAAACAGTATATAGAACGAATTTTTAATTTTTCATTTAGCTTTATATTGTGAGCTGTTTATTTACTTTTTTTGTGCAGTGGTTCAAGGGTTACTTTGCATAATTACTTTGCGTAACAAACCATAATGTCATAAAATCACATACATAGTTAGACATTCACTGAAGAGTAATATTTGTGACATGGGATGTGGGTTAGTAATTTGTGCATCGGGCCGAATATAAGGTCAGACTTCAGCCGGGCAGAAGAGACCCAGACGTATTGTCTCTTTCACTCACACTTTCATAGTGTGCTCTTCTTTTCCAATGACATGGGACATTGTATTTTCAAGATGGTGTTCACGTGCACAAATTACTAACCCACATCCCATGTCACAAATATTACTCTTTAGTGAATGTCTAACTATGCTTGTGATTTTATGACATTATGGTTTGTTACGCAAAGCAATTATGCAAAGTAACCCTTGAACCACTGCACAAAAAAAGTAAATAAACAGCTCACAATATAAAGCTAAATGAAAAATTAAAAATTCGTTCTATATACTGTTTGAGTTATGTGTTTAGTACCAGCTATCATGTTAGTTTGCTTAATGGTTGCCCAGAATGACATGTGCTCCCATTAGGGTCAACATAAATCAGTGTACTCCTAACTAGTTTCGTACACCCCTTAGACTCACAGAGGGGAGGACAACCCCCTTGTTACAGCCCTCCTGTCCAGCCTGGGATCCGCCCACATGTTAAAGTCTCCTACCAGGGTTACATGTCCCAATGCCTTCGTCATTATTTTGGGGACTATGCCAGCGAGAACGCAGGACTGTTCCGAGTAGGGGTAGTACACTGTGGCGAAGGTAATAGTAACTTTCTGTGCCACCCTTGCCACCAGTAGTGCTCTTCCCTCCACGTCTGCCCATCCCTTGGTAACCTCGAATCCAATTCCCTTTCTGATGAGAATTCCCAATCCAGCTATCCTTAATGGGCCAGAGCTCCAGTGTTCCATCCCATTTTTTGGGTTCAATATCCTCAGTTCTTCCCCATGGGCATCCTTGGTTTTGTGTAGGAACATCACATCGAGCCCCGGCCTTGGGAATTCCTTGCATACCAAAGATCTTTGGTTGGCGAGTTTAGACCCTTGACGTTCAGTGTTTCCACCCTGAGGAGACCATCCCCCAGAGAACCCAGATCATCCACCATCTGTTTTCATGTACCTTTGATGACCCCCATATGGGGATAGACAACCCGGCACATAAAGGAGCACCCACAATATCAATAAACAATCGCTCATATAGGTTCCTGTTCCTGCCCATCCCCCCTTCAACCCCTTCCCCCTATTCCCCCTCCTTCCCCACCCCATTTCCCTGACGGCGTCCGATTTAACCCAGCTGAAATAACAGTAAGGTAAAGAGCGGACCACCAGTAGAGACCCTTGCCTCACGGTCCTGCCTCAAACACAATCGAAATAACTTTGAGCCCTCCCCCTACCCCACCCCAACATATCACAACAATAACATGAAGTTTCAAATCAAATCGATAATACACTTATTCTCCTACCCTACCCTTCTGGCTCACGTGTCCCTAGGATCTACCCTATCGACTCCTGATAATAATGCATACAGCGGCGTGTAGGTGGCTAAAGCTTGTGAGTTCTATCACATCCTCACCTTTGTAGTCAGGCCCCCACCGGGGGTTGGAGTATATCCGGCTGCTTACTCATGAAGTTCAGGGCCGGTGCACTTTCAATTGTCATATCCTGGGCAACCATATAGCACTCAGTGATCCATTTTAACTCGGAGGCCCTCCCCCCTAGCACCCATATAGCAATAGATGCTCAGATCTCACCCTGAGGGAGAATGACACGTGTCCTCGATGCGCTGTGTTGAGTATTGTCCCCAGTGTTCAGTCTTCTGCATCCAGGAAAGCATTTCCTCTTCTGTATTTTCGGGAGCCCGGAATGTGTCTTCTCCTTGGGCCTTGAATACGCCATTGTCTTTCCTCCCTTTTCTTCAGGTCCTGGTCTTGTCCCTCCTCATGTCTGCCCACCAGATCCACAATACAGTTCGTGATTTCCTTTTCAGACCTCAGACTCTCTTTTTTACCTTCCAGCTCAAACGTAAGGGAAAATGGGTAGCACACCATCTATAACAAACTCCTTGTTCTTTTAACCATTTTGTTAGGGGGAGGCACAGCCGACTACGGACCAGGATCAGGGAGGACAAATCTTGCCATATCATCACTGAAGCCTCTCCCAAAGAGATAGGTCCACTGCGTTTAGCCTTCTCTAGAATTCTGGCCTTATCTTGGTTGTGGAAACGAACAAGGACAGTCCTCGGTCCTCCTTCTGCGCTCCCTGCTCTGTGTATCCTCTCGGTTTTGGGCTCATCTATGGCATCATCTCCAATAAGAGTTTCATTATGTCGTGAAGCGTCTTTTTCAGGTTCCAATCAGATTTGCCCTCCTTTTCCAGGATTCCAAATAAGTGAAGGTTGTTTCGCCTCTCTCCGTTTGCCAAATCATCCAACTTGAGGTAAAACTCCTCCTCTTGCTGTTCTATTTCGCCTATTCTCCGGTCCATTTGAGATTCCAAGGTGTTGAGAGAAGTTTGGTTATTTTCAACCTCCTCAATTCTTTCTTCCATCGTGTCCATCCTCTGTGTGATTTAGTAAATCTTTCCTCCAATGTTGGCTCCCATGTTTTTAATCTCATATAATAGGGCTGTGACGTGTTCGTTGGTGACCACATCCTCCGCCCCTGAGATCGCCATTTCTGTTACTTGACAGTGGTTGGTATTCTGATTAGGCGGATAGTTTTTATACAGTGCCAGTTTCTGTCTTATGTCCATGGATTCTATGTCGTCCACTTATGTGACAGGGCACGGTTGTCAGCACACCTGTACGGATCAGGCTTTTCTACCTTTACTCAGTGAAGGAAGTCTTTATTTGAGGCCAATGCGATGTTGAGAATTCTGGAGGAGGGCACCTGCCCCATGTAGCTGTGGGGGCCCAACCCTCACTGATGCTGGCAAGCCGGGTTTCCAATAAAGTCTTGGGCTACTTCTTAGAGACTGTGTCGGATGACACCAGCGTATAGCTTGAGAGGGACCGGCAGTGTCTCAATGAGGAGGAATTGCACCACCATGCAGCATCGGGCAAGGCTCACTTGCACGTGACAAGCTTTCGTGGGTCTCGGAACCGTTGTTGTGTGGGACCTGGCTAGGATTCACAGTCACGGGAAGGGTTTAGCCAATCAATCTCTTTGAATGAATCAGTACTCCTCTCCCGGGGTCAGTGGTCCCTTCCTGTCGTAGTTCCACCATGGATCTGTTCTCTTTTACGGGCCTTCAGTCTTTCTGGATTCATGTTGCATAACCTGGTGCATGTCAGAAGGCCTCAAGTTCACTTCCCCTCTCCCTCTCCTTGTTCAGGCCTATTGCTGCTAGGTCTAGCTCAGCAAGCTTGGAGGAGAGCTGCGGGGCCCAGCCCTCTGTGTCCTTGGGGACTCACATATATCCGGGTCAGGGCAGTCTCACTTTGCCAGGGGGAGGTTGCAGAACCTTGGGGGGGGGGCGGGAAGTGGGTCTTTCTATTGTGCCCAGGCTATCACCTTCAATCATCAACTCAGGTCACATCAGGACCTATGGGTGCTATCTTCAGCGTGCAAACCCAGGCATCTTTTCAGCGGGCCTTCACCACCTGTTCCAGTGTTGCAGGTGTCTAAAGGTGGATGGGGCCGTGGCCTTTGGAGTCCTCCGATGAAAGTGGCGGAGTATGATGATCCCTCTCAGACCACTGCCAGTCGGGTCAGGCAGACCCTCCCACCTGTCCCAGTGAGGCTGTGGAAATTGCATGCCTATGTGAGCGTCTTGATCGTTGGGAGGTCAATTCCCCCAGATCCCATTGGTCTAGTATGTACAAATCAAGATGGGGGATTAGCTGTTCCAACCCTTTGCCCCCACGTCTCATGCAATCATTAGTACAGATCTCTGAACATTGGATGTCCCAGATGGAGGTCTTTGGGTTCCGTGTGCGTAATCCATTAGATGCCGCAGGTTATGGGTCTGATAAGGGGGCCTCAATGTCTCCTTCATATACAATGTGTTCCTTGCACATTAGTGGCGGGCCCTACATGCAAGGTCACCCCCAGGGCCATTCCGTGGTGAAGCAGATCATCTTGGGCCAAAGTTCCTTGGTCCTTGAAGGTCATTGGGTCTTGGGACCAAAGGCACACGCTGCGCGGGCTGTCCTGTTCATTGATGGCAGGGTGCCCTGAGTCTCCTATGAGCGCCTGGGAAGATCCAGGGACTCAGAGGACGGTTATTCCCTCTGCGTGATCTCTATGCCCATCACAAGGTGCCAGTTCTCTTGATCCCATCCGCGCTTCACTCCCCCGGTGTGGAGGGAGCGGGGCAAGGCCCACAGTAGGGAATCCTCTTCTGGAGGAACATCTGTCGGGCACCATTGTGGTTTGGCTGGTGTGTTCTTTCTTTGGCCCTCTGATCTGTTTCGGATCAAGGGAGTCATCGAGGGTGCCCAGCTCTCTCTCTACTTCCGTGTGTCTTCACCTTTGGGCGAGGGGTATCCTCAACAGGTCCCATAAGGGGCTGTGCTGGGTCAAACGGATGTTCTGAGGCCCCCACAGCAGCAAACATGGGCACTGGGTGTGCTCTTGGCACGCAGTTGGTCTGGCGGACGTTTCTCAAGTAATTGGCCTGTGATTTTCTCTGATTTTTCAGTCGTCTCGTGGTGGGGTCATTCACCCACTATGGCAAACCATCAGTTTTGGGGTGGTAGGTCCTGTAGGATTATTTAGGGTGTTTTGCACTGCACGGGATCAATGTATAGCGTGTTTTTGGAGTGCAGCGCCACTGCATGGGATCAATGTATTGCTATAATGCGGTACAGCAAGCCATGTGTTGCCAGTGTAACATATGGACATGTAAATGAAGACAGGCTACTCAGTCAAAAACACATCATTTTCTTCACATTTAAAAACACACCATTTTTTTTTCTCACCTGAAATGCCTCTGTTGCAGGAGACACATTAGAGGATTAATGAACTAATATAATTAACAGTACTAACACAATTCTAACTTCTTAATATTATAATGTGTTCTCCATGTGCAAAATGAGGCAGGCTGAAACTCATTTTAAACGGGCATTCAGAATTTTTTTTCTTTCTCTTTCTCTGTGCTTTTCACGGTCCTTGCTCAGGAAACAAAACTCAAATAAGCAGGAAATTAGTGGATACAGTTTCTTACTGAAAAGTGAGCTATTGTTTGAAGAAGGAGGGTATGACATAGTGGATTCTTATTAGGCAGGCATCGCGTTAGGGGCTGTAACAGAGGTCTCTTGAAGCAGCCCGGGGAGAAAGAAAGTTAGTGGACATTTTGCACAGCTTTGGTGAGGACTTGGCGGGAGTTGCTGTGGGGTTGCCTGATTGAGAGGCGTCGTTCCAGTGCACTGCAGACCTTCACAGGCTGGAGATTCCAGTCAATTAGCGCTGGCTTGAGGACAAAAGAGTGCAGATTGGAACTGCATGTCCTCGCCGGATGCTCTAAAAGGAAGCCCTGAGCCATTTAAAGAAAGCGACCGGCCCAGAGAGTTTGCGTGCTGAACAGCTACAATTTGCTGGTAATTATCTTATACAAAGTGAGAGTGCGGTGTGTGAATAAAATTTATTTCAGTCAGGCAGCGTTGTGATAGCTGCATTCTAATGTTGCCATTCAGAAATGCAAGTCAACTGATGCACTGTTCTTTTTATTGTTGCAAAGAATGTAATGAAATGCCATGTATTTTACAATTGTTTCTCTTATGTTTATTCTAGAAAAGACTGCCTCGCAAAACTGGTAATGTATGATTTTTGAAATGAAACTGATGTAAATCACAATCTGTGTAAAGGCTTCTATTTGCTTCTGTTTTTCTCTGGTGCAGTTAGCCCATATCACATGGTAAAAGGGGAGGTTATTAGGTAATATATGCCAAGCATCCCATGTGGAAAAAGTTATGCGATGAGTAATTATAAATAGCTGTGTGCGTGGTTCCACTCAGTGTATATGTGTGTGTGACTTCTGAGTGGAACACAATCTGATAGTCCGCTGGACGTACATGAGTCAGCAGAGAGAGAGGCCTCTGGAAATAGTTTCACTAATGTAAATAAATTAGTGATTATACTACATATTATTGTGAATACTTTTTGGAAGCATAGCTCACTGGTGTAGATAAATCAGTGATAACAGCCAAAAGTGGCACTCCATATGAAAATGTGGTGTTATTGAAGAATGTAGAAGCCTGAGGCCTCTAGAGATCACAAGAACAGTCTAGACAAAAGAAAGGGGTTTTGTATGTTGGGGCCACAAATAAAACAAAGAAATTATGCTCATCACTATACCACAATGAAATGTATACCAACCAAATATATCTGTGTACTGAAATAATGCATAGCCACGATACCACTATAATACCAAATCCAATCTGAATGCAAGGAGTCATTATTGCTAAATTATTTTTATTTTTGGCGGTATGAAAATACCGCTAGGCCCCAAATCTACACAAAATACCCAACAGTCCTTAGGTGGGGGCTCAGCCACTTTTAGGACTGTTGGGAGCAGAGCTCAAACAGAGTTTGACTCCATCCGTGTGCCCCCTGGTGGCCCATCCCAATATATACTTTTTTTAATAGCTTTTTCTTCTATAGCTGCAGTTACAGAGCATCAAGAGTAACAGTGCTTGGTATAAAAACCTTTAACATAACATAACAGTGTAATGAACTACAGATACCCTTGGTTATAACCTTGGTTATTTGTAGTCTTTATACCTGTGGTCATAAGGAAAAATGTTGAAAAAAAATGCTTTTTTGCCCATCCAGGTAGTCACCAACTGCCCCCCTCATTTGTACCTGCTCTCCCCACTCCCATAACAGCCTTGTTACTTCCCCTGCCCGCTCTCATTTGCCCCAAAACACTTGTCATTTCTGTGACTCAGTTTCAGTTGAAATGTTGGGTAACTTGCAGATATGTTCCAGGTTATACCAGAGGGTATGTGAAAAATGTTTGAGCCTCCTGTTGCAAACTTGGTCCCTAGCCCTCCTTCAACTACCAAATTTCATGTGATGTCCTCTTGCTCCACCCACCTCTAGCCTGATGGCAAGTGCATGTTTTTTGACATGCAAATAGCTTTTTTCTGCATTTTATTTTCCGATACCCTGAGGTATTACCTGGGGTAACACTTGGATCGAGAATAAATGATGGCAGCTGCTTCATTTATAAAAAACGGGATTCTCAATGTACTGTGGTAGATACAGCTATTTCTTTTGGAGAAGGGACACCCGCTTCTCTGTTAAATATTTTTAAAATTACGTGATGGAATAACCACACACCACAAAATGATAGCAAGTTAATGCTTGTTTCAAACATGGTTCAAATCCATCCAGTGGGCGGGAGTTGTGAGGGGCGTGTGATCATTTCTACAAGATTGTCTGCAACATTTCAGCCACATCCGTCACACGAGTGAAAAGTTATTAGCAATTCATGTTTGCAATTTCCTTTGTAACTCTGACTCACATTAACCATAGGTATATGCTCCCCTATAATATATTATAGAGTGGTGACAGCCACCCTATCATTAACGTGAAACCTATCATCCCTAGGAAAGCGACAATTCTATGCTTAATAACTTTTGAGCCGTACAACAGGTCAGCACAGTGTCTGGCATTCCAATATTAAGGCCAGGGCTGCGCACAACTGTAAAGTTTCATGCAAATTTGTGCTACGGTTAAAAAGGTGTACAGGGAAAATGTCACATTTTTGCTGGACATATTTGAGTCAAATAAGAAACATGTCATGCACAGGATGCTCAAAGGAAATCCTTTCTTGTTTTGGCACAAAGTCATCCAGTGTTTTTATTTTTTTAGTTTGTGCATATCGCTGTGTTCCTGCACGCAAAAAGTTAGTCATAGCTCCAAAGATGCATTGTTTTTGCTAAGCTTATTCAGTTCTGAATGGCAGCCATTACGAGATTCACAAATCCAGTTCTGAATTGACATTGTAAAGTGCCCTAAAATTATATAAAGGGTGTAATTGGTGTAATGGAGCACATGGAGCATGTAGGCAGGGTGAGCAAAGATGATTGGTTAAGGTTTGGGGCTTTGGGATAGTGTCATTGTTTCCCCCCCCACACACCCCCCAATTGTTTGCCGAGATCGAGAAGCAGTGCGAACAGCAAAAATAAATGGTTAATACTGGAAAACTATGATACATTGAGATGTGGTCATCAGTTTTGGTTGCTAATTAGGGGATGATATGTATTTAAAGTTAATTTAGGATTCATAAAAAATGCTTTCTAATTATCTTAAAATGTGTAGGGGTGTTGTAATAAGGTGATTTAACCTCCCATGTTTGTGGATTTATATCCAGAACTTTTTTTCATTTAACTTTGTTTTGTGTGCCGTGGACCATGACAGTGTTTAGTGTTGAATTCTATCTTTGCAAAAAAAGAAATTTGGACCAGTGCCAGACTAACGTGGGAGTACCTGAGGAGACAGAGTTTATCTTCACCTGCTGCTGGCTTGCTGCCTGAAGTCTATTTTCACTTACTGCTGGCTTGCTAACTGCCACATCCCAGCTGACACAGACGCTCGCCCCTTCTCATAAAGTGGGCTGGGAGCAAAGCGTAGCAGAGTGTTG
Source organism: Ambystoma mexicanum (assembly GCF_040938575.1). Taxonomy (NCBI): domain Eukaryota; kingdom Metazoa; phylum Chordata; class Amphibia; order Caudata; family Ambystomatidae; genus Ambystoma; species Ambystoma mexicanum. The sequence goes on from NC_090936.1 coordinate 909,554,190, forward strand.
TCAGAGTGTACGGTCACAGCTGACGGCGGACAAGCTCTGCAACACACGGCCGAAGGAACAAAGATACTGTTTGCATAGGATCAAGGTAAGCTACCATTTATACACGAAAAAGAAATGTGCTGGTAGACTTTACCTGTAGACTTATTTTATACCTAAGCGGTTAACTTGAAGGGAAATATGTCACGTACACAACAAACTGCTACTGATGCCCCCCAGCCAGATCCACACTCACTGCTACCAGGCCCACTGCAAGTGCTGATGCCTCAGGTCAGAATGGGAGCAAACATAGACGACTTGGAGTTGGTGGACATCTCTACGCCTTCATGGGCAGCCGTACCAGAAACTCTGGGTATCCCGATCGAGTTTAGCATAAAAGCGCACGATTGTGCACAGACAACTTGATCACTTACCCATTTAATATCATGGTAAATATAGGAGCTAGTACCATTTCTTATATTGAGAACTACGAGTCAGCACATGGAGTACAAACAGTCCCAGAGAGTAGCCCTGACCAAACATCATTACAGAACACTCTAGACAACAACAAAGATAAATAGCCTAGCTTGGAACAACAACATTTGGGAAACCCAAACACACAAGCGCTGAACCCTTCAGGGGGAATGGAGGTGCAAACCAAACAGAAAGAAGGTCGTAGTGAGTCGCAACAAACATCGGAGACTGACAATCATGTGTTGAACAACGTGAAAGATACTATAGAAAAAAATCATATATCAAAGCAAGATCAAGGAGAGGGGTGGAAGACCCAGCAAGAAGATACTAGGATTGTATAACAACTGGAAGCCAACCCCAAACCTATTGAGTCAGACGCGCAAGAAGCTATTCCAGACTAATTGCCAACTAAGAGAACAAACGACAAGGAGGATGTAGAATGGATTAGAAAAGACTTGGCCAGAGCAAGGGCTCATTATTTTGGGACAGAATATAGAACACCACAACACGACAAAAGTGACATGAGGGAGGGTCACACTGCTGCAAACTGGAGGAAAACAACATAACCCCTTTCAAATGTATTATTGTACCAAGAATGTGTCTACCTAACAAAAGACCACAGAACAGGACCACGCCGATCCACATGGCCAATACAAATAACTGGACAAATGAAAAAAACATTTGGAAACCCCAAAACCTGTCAGATTCAATGGGGCACTGTCACTTTGTTTTTAACAAGATGCCATCAATGGATATTCAAGCCCAGGGCAACAGACTGCAGAATCAGCCAACACAAAGGTTGGAGAATAAGGCACCCTTCGAAATTTTGGATGACTTGCTGTTGGAAACATTGAGAACTATGGAAGATGAGGAAAGGACAACAAGGCAAATAAATGACAACACCAAAAATGAGCAAATTCAAGGGACGACCTCAAGGGCAACCAAAGACAATGCAACACAAACTACCAACCAAAACAATGAAGTGCAAAATAACCGAATAAAGATTCGAAAAGACATGGCATCGCAAACGATTAGCCAAAAAGAGGAAATGCAAGTGACCAAGGAAAAATTAAAAGAAACAACAGACGATCATCAAAAGTGACCAACACTGACCAAGGTCAACAAGGAAACAACAATAGAAGGCCCAAACCTACACGGATATCCGGAAGAAAAATTCCTACTGGTTTCAACAATGACAGCAATTTTAGCGCCTTTTATGAAGCTTTACGAAGACTTAGCGGCCACGTTGCAAGACCAAACCACCTTATTGGCAATGGTGCAGTCTAAAACAATCTTCGTGGAAGGTTTTAAAAAAAAATCTAAAACAATTGTCAGTGCAAAATCGTCACTAAAACAATCGTCAGTGCAAAACAATCTAGATAACAGCAAAGCAAGGTCGCTCAGTTACTGCATGATATATTGGAGCCGATTATAAAGGAAAGGAAAGGAAAGGAAAGGAAAGGAAAGGAAAGGAAAGGAAAGGAAAGGAAAGGAAAGGAAAGGAAAGGAAAGGAAAGGAAAGAAAGGAGACTGGCAGAAAGGAGACAATAACTGGCAACAGTACTGGAAAAGAAGGTAGATGGTCAGGCTGCATATAACACGAATTGGGATATTATCGATGCCACCCAAGAGACTGTTTGACTCTAGAGCGGTAAAGTAAAGTAGATAACAGAACCCTACAGAACCCTACAGTCATTAACCCAGTTACCAAAAGAAGAGTCCCTAAGGAAGAACAAAGAAAATAAGGAGAGAGTGTCTCAGGGAGATTTGCATGGATGGGAGTAGGGGTACAGAGACGACGGAGCTAGATCTAAATACACCAGGAACGCCCACACCAAATGAGAAAGTATTTACCAATCGGAAAAACCAAGCAGGTAACGGTTAAAAAAAACCGGAAAAACAAAATATACTTAAACTCAGAAGCTATAGCCCCAAGTGTGTGGATAATAGCTAAAGAAAGCAAAAACAAAAACAGTGAACTGAATATTAATACTGAAAAAGTAAAAATATGTTACTTTTTCACAAGACAGAGACCAAGGAAAACCAAAAACACCAAGAAAAGAAACAAGTAAAACAATTTGAACGACTGGAACAAAAGAACAAGGATGCCAAAGGGAGTACATTGACACAAAAAATAAAGAATCAATCATTGGCTGCTAACCAGAACTCAAATAAGAGTTGAGTATTTTTTTTAAAACTTACAGTGCCGACAGAACAGAACACCTTCAAAAAGGGAGTAGTAGCATCTAAGATCGACGAAAAGAAAAAAGAGAGAGGAATAAAACTCCAGAGATTGTGGAGCTCCCGGAAGAGGAAGAAATAGAGCAGGAGTTATTGGACCTCACAACTTATTCGATTTCAGATGACGAGGAAATGGTGGAGGAGCAGGAAAGCACTAGATATGAGAAAGACCCGGAGCAAGACCTTAATTCAGTAATTTGTGAGAGTGATACAAGCAGTTCTCAAGAAAACGAGGAGAGGGAGGATTCCCAAAAGGAGGAACTGCAAAGGAAACGTTTAGCAGAAAAATTAGGGCTTGGTCAGCACAGAAAGTTAAAAGAAGTTAGAAGCTCTAAAACAAGGCATGCTGAAAGGATACAATGGGTCCAATCCAGAAACCAAACCCTGGAAATGAAAACAGGGATTCTAAAGATCAGAACAAGGAGAATACTCAAGATGCTGGGAAAAAACAAGTACCATCACCACCGAGGTTAGGTACATCAAAAGGAAGAAGAAGTTTGTCGAACAACTTGTTGAGCTCAGAAAAACATAGATACCGACCATCAAAAGTTTTTAATGATAAACAGGTACATGAAGAGGGGGAGGACAGTTAGAAAAAACCAGAAGGTCTCATTCTGGAAAGAATGTTGCATTATAACAATGGTTTGATCCTGAATTGGTCCGACATGATCAGACTATTGCACCATATTCTGGCCCTGAGACTGATAACATCCAAAGACATAGGCATAGTAGAGTTCCCAGAAGAGGAACAAACAGATAAGGTGCTGCTACATACAGGCTTGAGACTGGTTAAAAAATTGCTCCTGGAAGAAGCTTCCCATTTGAGACCAATGGGCTTTGACTTAAGTGAAAATAATTACCTGCTCTCAAAAAAAGGGAAAACCCTGGCTTAAAAAGTCCAAAACCCATAGGAAGGGAAGCAGCCAAAAATAAAGGAAACCAGGCAAGTGGGAATAACATGATCAGAAATGTAAGTAATATGGGGAATACACAAGAAAAAAACAAAAATACAGAAGATGATGATGACAAATGGAATTGGCTAGCCAAACTGGTAGCAGCAAAAATGCAACAGCAATAATGTTCAAAAGAGAAAACAGAAGAGCCATGGAGATTGGTGAGTTGGAACACAAGAGGTTTCACTCACCTTTATAGAAAAGGTGAATTGCAACAAATGAAGGCACATGTTATGTGTTTTCAGGAAACATGGTTGTCTGATGCCCCGATTATAGAGGGATATCAAGTGCTAATAAACCCAGTTCTGAAGGGACAAAAGGGAAGACCTAAATCGGGTCTACTGGTAGCAATAAAGAATGACATGAATTGGGAGGTGCTCTATGAGCTAAATCCAAGCCCCTATGTCCAGCTACTGGCGATTGCGACCAAGCAAGTTCCAATCACCTTGCAGAGAGTTTCGATAATCATGAACATCTACTGGAACCCAGTATTACCATCAAACATGAACTTCCCAGAAGACATAGCAACACTATTAGATGAACAGATGGAAAAATGGCCAGACCTAACGTTCATAATAGTGGGTGACCTAAATTGTTCATGCCTTAACTTAGGTAACTCACCAACAGACAATGAACTTGCAGTTAGTACAAACAAATAAAACGAGGTACCCGATGGAGAAGCTCACTTACTTCAAGAGATTGTGTAATCCTGAATGGATCAATAAAAGGGGATATCCCAGCAAGACCAACCTGGAGAGGCCTATTCTCGACAGAGATCCTGGATTGCATAAACATCTCTTCTAACTTGTCACATAAAACCAAAAAGTTGGAGGTAGTCACTCCTTTATGAAGTGATCATAACATTTGGCAATTGACATGTAAAAACATGAGTAACAATAAAATAACCATCCCTGGAAACTATCTGTCAGTTTCAGTTAAACCTGGTAGAAATAGACTAAGAATAAAAACTGCCAACCTTTCTGGATTAAACCTAAACCTGAGGGCTCTGATTAAGAGAAAACAAAGAGAAGAAGATGTAAATAGTATTGACTATCTCCCCCCTATTGGAAGAGTTTAGAACTATCCAGAAGGAAGGAGACAATACATCAAAAAGCACAAAAAATCATGTGTATGACAAAGTGATTGTATAGCAAAAAAATTGGTTGAAGAAAAGAATAATGAACCTCATCAAAACAAAAACCAAGAAACAGAGGAGAAAATAAGTAAAGCTAAACAGAAATATCGAAATTGGCTACGCATCCATAAAAAAACAATGTTAAACCAGGACTCTATTTTTATGTTAAGAAAAATTCAAAGTAAAAACAGCAACGAAATTCGGGGCATCATAAATTAAATAAATGCCCCGCAAGACGCTTTGATGTCGAACCCAATATCGGTAAAAACATGGTGTAAATTTTACGCTCAAACACAACAGAAAGCGTGTCCAGACATAACATCAAAGACATGTCCAATTGAAGAAGACACGCAATTGGAATATACCATCTCCACTATGAAAGCAATTATCAAGAAACTCAAAAACTTGAGGGCACCAGGACCAGACGGTGTTACAAATGAGATTTTATAGAGTCATCCATTAGAATGGCCAACCTTTCTGAATCATTTAATCAATCGAACATATAACACCAGTAGGGAAGATGCCTAATTCTTGGAAGGAAGCAGTGATCGTCTCGATCTTCAAGAAGAGCCTTAGGAGAACTATCAGCCTATAGTCCTTCTTGATGTGTTGGGGAAAATCTTTGCTTCTGTCCTGCTGAAGTCTCTATCGACTTGCAGTTCAGGGGCAGGAAGAAGGGACCCGTGGCAGTCGAAATTTGTAAAAGGGAGAGGGACTGCCCTTTACATCTTCCTATTCAACCTGCTGAAGGACAGAACAGCAAAAACAAAAACTAAAACATACGTGGCCTTTGTGGACCTACCTAAGGCTTTCGAAATGGTCAGCAGAGAAAACTGTGGCAGAAGTTATCACAATGGCAGTGGCCTCTGACAGTATTGTATAACATCAAACAGCTGTATACCAACACGTCTGTGAGAGTCAGACTGGACAAGTCAGGGTTAAAAACAACTGAAATACCCACTACCACAGGGCTAAAGCAAGGCTGCCCATTGGCGCCCAAATTATATAACTTACACACTTTGGACATAGACAAAACCTTTCAATATATATGTGCATTTCCACCACAAATTGCAGGAATACCAATAGGGAAACTCCTCTATGCGGGTGATATTGTCTTACTAGATCAGACACCTATAGGACTTCAGCAGCAGCTAGAGGCGCTACAAACAAATGTCAAGGCAAACAGACTATTAGTAAACGCAGAAAAATCTTGTATATTGAATCTGTAAAAGTAAAAAATAACAAGAAAACGAATTTCGGTTTGTTCCTTAAAGGAAAAAGAATACCAGAAGTAAACTCCATAATTTATCTGAGAGTTTGTGTAAACAACAGTCAATGTGAGGTGCAAAGAAAAGATCTGAATGCTTAAGAAAGTGAAAAACCGGAAAGTTATACTAAAATACTAAAAAGATAATGTAGATTCTCATGGATACCACTAATAAGCTTTTACAGAATGAAAGTTGTTCCGATATTAGCTTCTGGAGCAGAAACAGCAGTTGGCTTACCTGATAAGATCTGGCCACTTTTGGAGGGTATGTTCTGGCAATCAGAATTGCAATTACCAAAGTCATTGCCAATACAATCAATAAGGAGAGAGTTTATACTGACGTCATTGAAAGCAGTAGTGGACTGGAAGATTATATCATTTCACAGAAAATGCCATGATAAGCCCTTAACCGGTGGTTTTGAGACAATGAACAAGGCATTAAGTGACAACTGTGATCCACAACTACATGAATGGCAAAAGAAGTGTGAATCAGTCTTGAAAAAATTAAATGAGACAAAGGAGGACATATTGAACAACCCTTCGAAAAAAGAAAAAAAATATATATGGAAGACTGGATACAGACGCAAGAAGAGCTAAGGTCCCAAAAGAGCTATGAAGAGATTTAGTCAACTCCAAGGAAATTAAATACACTTCCAGGGTTTTTGAAGCTGTTTCCAAATTGGTTTTTGAGGTCACAATTGATGACATTTTGTTTCAACATTTTACCCACTGGTGAAGTACTACATAGGAGATCAAAGCAAGGTGGCATGATTAACTGTAGAGTCTGCTCTAATCCGACCTCAGTGAAATCACTGAAACATTTAAATATAGAATGTAACGGCCTGAGAGATGAGCGAGAAACAGGTCTTGGAGAAATTGCTAAATCCACCATAAATAGAGAAATCGCAATATAGTGGCAGGTTTTTATCGACAGAGAGAAAATAACCATCAACTTGGCCCTGGTTAGACTGATAACTGTCATTTCCAGGAAAATTGAAGAAATATATAAAAATGGGTATTGATCTCATAAAGAGACGGAAAAAACGGAACGCTGCATGATTATTTCTTGTGTGTGTATTACCCCTTTTCTGTTTTAGATAAGCAAAAATGGAATACCTTTTATTAATTTATGTTGTGTTGCTATTGGCTTAAGGTTTTCAATGTGTTAAACCGAATAAGGCCGAAATAAAAAAAAGGAATACAATGTGCACCACTGTGACGCATTAGTGTTTGATTGGATGAGGTTTTCAAGTGATCTGTAGGAACACTTCTCGATTCAGTGTTCTGTATGGGGTGGCTCTTGAAGTCACACTTTGTATGGAGGGTAGAATAAAAGTAGTGTGGATGGAGATTGCTGCATTATTTCATATGGTTTCTTGATTTGTAAGGAGCGACTAACGAGAAGAATATACAATGTAAATATGTACATTATTTGGATTTGTTAAGTGCACTATGCAAACTACGTAAGTCTATTTATTTATTTTTGTTTTGTTTGTATATTGAGAACGAGAATGTTTTATAAAAGTTTTTCTGAAAATAAAATTCCTAGCCATGGTTACATTGTGTTTTGTTTTGATTGGATGAGATTGTCACCTGATGTGAAGGGACGCCTCTTGATTCAGTGTTCTCTTTTACACAGTTCTCGAAGTTGGAGTTTCTACAGATTTTGTAAATGTTGATTTTGGGATTATTTACTATTTAATTTGTCTGAAGGGAGCATGTAGATGAGTGGTGTTAGTTTTGTGAAAGGTGTAGTGTGTTTAGAGTTAAGTTGCACTAATTCGCACAACTTCTAGAATCATAATGTACTGGAATGAGTAAGAGTAGTGTCAAAAAATGTGTAATGTCTCCAAGGAACAAAATGGAAGTGTTTGCTATTCCTTCAGCTCTGCAGAAACTGAATATGTTTGGGGTGATTGCAATACAAACAGTTCACCCCTTTCAGGTTATTGTCAGGTTGGAGACCAACAGCCTCATTATGATATTGCTGGTATATTGGCGTTATTTCCGTCAGGAGAATGGCAACTGGTAACACTGTTACTGGAACTCAATCCTGCAGAACTACCACTGGATTATGAGTGCCGGTAAGTGATTTTAATCCCTATTACATGGAGTCTCATTGGTCCCCATGGGGAAATATGCTGGTATTACTGGCACCAGTAATGCCAGCTATTTATGCTGGTAAAATGCTGGAATTACCCCCTGCTTTTAGCTGGAGATCATTTCGGCAACTCCACCGGCAATCTTGTACTTTGCCTGTGCAGTAACGTGCCGGTAAACGGAATTAGTCATGTTATTGCCACACCTGGCAAGGTTATAATGAGGCGCACAATCTTCAAAGCTTCTTTCAAAAGTACTTGTGCAAGCAGTGAAAGGTTGAGTGATGCATTTGCCACTGGATTTGAAAGAAAAGAAAATTAGGGGATTCATTGTGGATATTAGCGAATGGTGTATCAACAAAGGATAGGAAAATCTGGCAAGAAACTGTCATTTTGAAAAAAATCAAGGAAGCACTTGCCTTTTTGGCAAAGAACAATGAGTTTTACGCTTTCTTCAGAATTAAGAAGTCAATCAACTCCTTGATGCACCGTTAATAGCAGGTGGACAATTCCAGTACGATAGTGAAGCTGAGGCTTCTGCTGAAATGAGCATTACACTATTCACCATCAAAATGCTCGTGAGGTAATTGGTTATACAATTAAATTATATCAACTGCAGCTAGTAAGGGGAGTTTCAAGGCTTGATATGCTTCCCAAAGGTTGTTCCTTCTGTACAAGGTGGTCAGTTGGATGAATGCCTCTCACTCATTTCTGTATCAGATTACCATTGTGCACGCCTGTATTCTGAGGATCCACGATGCAGGACAAGCATAGAGTATGTGTATGTGTGTGTGTGTGTGTGTGCCTATATACTGAAGATAATGTTGCACCTAGACGTATGAAATCTAGGGGTATTGATACCATAGTTTACAGAAATACATGTTTTTTCTTAATAAGTTATATAATGCTGTCATTGACATGCCTGTTCATGCTCAACCCACTGTCAATGTATAAGATTAGCATGGCATGACAGCATGTGGTCATATAGCCCACATTATGACTTTGACAGCAACAGTAAAAACTATCTATATCTCAAATACCACTTGTTTTATAACCCAATTAATGTATACAATACTGCAGGCGCTCAGCCACGGCATACTGCATGCAATAAATACAGCAGGAGTATAAACTTTAAAACGGCATTAGATTGCATACAATGTTTAGGTCCACCCAAATAGTTGAAGTCAATCAGGGCTCCAGAAATGGAGGAGGGCTTTATAGAATGGCACAGACCGATATCCCTCACGTACTGGTGCTCACATGCCTGGTTGTGGTTTAAAAGGGGTGAAGAACTACAATTTGAATGGCAACAACAACAAGAGAAGTGATTAAGGAATCTGACAAACCATACGAATTATGCAGACACATGTTAGGCAAACAAGCATATGTTAATTTAATAGGAGAATGCGCTTATTAGAATGCATAACTGGAAAATTTAGCAACATATATTAACAATGACAAAATACCACTGCATTGTTCTCCACACTGCAATGTCAAATACAATGTAGGTAAACTGTGAATGAATATCTGAGAAGTTGACGTCATTTGTGAAATAAACCATACTCACATAGGAATACTTAATTGACTCTCCATTAACAAGAACAATAATTAGCAAAATCAAGAGCAACACTTAATAAACAAATAGATTTAAAAAAAATATCATTTAACAATCTTAAAATCAGACAAACATACCCGCAGCAATCTAATCACAACCCACCCTCCCCTGCCCATATAACCATGTAAAAGAAACAAAACCAGGTTTAACAAACAAAGCACTCTCACATAGTTACATTGCTTAAAAATAAAATCCATGTCAGAACAATTCATAATAAAGTGCAAAGCCGCCTCACAGTCCCGAATGTTATTTAGGATAAACAATGGCCTTAACAGACCTTCCGCAGGTCCAAATACCACTTGCAGATCAACAAAAAATGGCACAAGTCCGCTGACACTGCGAGACCACGACGACACTTTTTCAACAGGTCTCCCTTTCTCCGGTTAGTACGAGCCGTCAGGGGAAACACATTTAAACAAATCATCAAAACATGTCTTCAACAGTCATTGGGATTTTACCCACACTTCCTCCAGCATCGGTACTACCTGAGGCAAACATACTCGGTAAACCCAGCGAGCGAGCGGCTCTGCAATCCTCCACCTGGTGCTCACAGAGTGCTCTCCTTGTAAACACAGATTTTAAAGTCAGCAAAATTTAATGATTCAGTGCCCCCAGAGCCTCAACCCCACAGTTCCTCAATATGTTATGGTCTCCGTAGAACCACCTGTATTCAGGGCAAGGGGGTGATCTGACTAATTTCTCTAAAATATACTGTGTTTGAGTTCTTGGGTTCTGCCTGGAAGAATTTCAGAAAAAATATACCAAATCTAATGGCATGTGTCTCAAATGTGGGCACCCCAACTGAAATCAAATAGCGGTGTTCAGCATGCCCTGTGGGAAGCCAGTTAACTTCTTTGTTTAAGTGGTGAGAATGAAATAGCAGGAATTCCTAGCCTGGGGGCAAGTCAGCTGCTGGAAAACAAGCAGATGTTTGTCAGTGACAGAAACTCTCTGGTTTACCTGACAATGGGATCAGATTGGGATCTTCAAAAAGTGAAAGGCCAGCTCCAAATGCCTGATTCACAGAAAGTGTTCCTATGGGATTGCGCCATTATAAAACGCTTCTGTAAATCAGGCCCCAAGTGCGTAACTGTAAATAGGTTTCAAACATGGCTGAAATAAGGACAAATGGCACAAACATGGAATCTATGATGTTTGTAAAACTCTAAAGCCCAGAATTGTCATGGGTTTAACCGGAATTGTTTAGGTTTTAAGACGTGTTGAGATAAGGGCGATTTTACAGATTCTTTCACAAGTCCACATAAAGGCAGGTGAGTAGAAACTCAGAAGATTTGCAGGTTAGCGTTTGAATATGCTAGTGCAATACCACACAGCTATGGATAGTTAGGGAAGGGAATTTGTGTCATTAGGTAGTAGTTAGGATTACATTGTAATGTACGCCAGGGTAGTATTACATTGATTAAAGGGCCTAGGAAGAGTTTAGGAATTGGCTATGAACTGTGGGGAAATTGGGGATATATGATCCGTGTGTGGTGGGGCAGCACACCAAACCAGGAGGAGGCTGAAGCAGTCAGGGCACCATATGATTGTTTTGGTGCAGGGTGTACATCAAAGCAGCCTTAGGCACATGTGAAATTTCCATACAATGCCATCTTGAGCACACAAGAATTTTTAAGCAGGAGAGTATGCAAAAGCATCATAAGGCACACATGACATTTACAGGCCGGACAATGCACTCTGGATACACATGCATTATGTAACTGGGGAGAATGGAAACACAAGAATCTTTGTGGTGGAGGAGTGTGCAAAAGCAGTCTTAGGCACATCTGAACTTTGTAGGTTTAGCAGAATGCCAATGCAGTTTTAGGCACACATGACATTTGTAGATTGAGTCTTAGGCACTCATAATGTTTGTAGGTGGGAGACACGCCAAAACACTTTTAGACACAAGTGCATTTTGTATGTGGAGGAGTATGCAAAAGAGCCCTAGACAGATGTGAATGGTGTAGTCTGGGGATTAGATCAAAGCAGTCTTAGGCCCATGTGAATATAGTAGGTGAGAAGAAAATTAAAGCATTTTAGGTACACATGCATTTTGTATGGGCATAGAAAGGCAGTCTTAAGCACAGATGTATTTTGTGGGCAGAGTAGTTCCCCATAGCAGTCTCAGGCACACATGAATAATTTTGTTGGTGTGGAAGTACAACACAGCACTCTTAGGTATATGTTAATATTGTAGGTGGGGAGTACATCACATCAATTTTAGGACCATGTGACTGTTGCAGGGGGGTCGGCATGGAAAAGCTGTCTTAAACCCAGATGAAATTTGTAAGCAGAGGATTTTGCCAAAGCAGGTGTCGGCACACATGCATTTTGTAAGTGGGTATGTACAACAATGCAGTATTAGGCACACATACAATTTGCAGGTGTGGGAGTATGCCAAGGGAGTCTTTGGTATATGGACATGTTGCATGTGAGTGAGTATTCCAAAGCAGTGTTCTGATTTTGCAGGGCACAATTGAATGACGTGTATTAGTTTGAATTTGCTGCAGTATTCAAACATGTTACGGCATGTGGTAGTGAAAGGGGGACGAGTGTTTCTGGTGGGTATTTTCACCTGCTAAGCGAGCAGCGCTTTGACGTTGAGAACACCTGCTAACGGAAGTACAAAGTGGAAGGAGGTCAAACCAAGAGCATCAGCACCTCAGTCAACAACGGACCATTACAGCATCCACTGCAATTTACAAGTAAACCATGAAGAAGGGGAGGTTATGGTCAGAGCCCTCAAATGACATTGCATGTGTGGAATCATTTTACAGAAGCAAAGCAACAAACACACCCTTGCACTTTTTCTAAAAATTCAAAAACGGTGCATTACAAGTGAAGATGGGAATTTCACTGTGGTACCACATGAAATGGTACCATCCACAAGCTTGGCAAACGTCAAAGGAGGCAGGTCACCCTCTCACGTTCAACTTGCGGCTATGTAAACATGTGCAGATAGGTACCACCCTTCCACACCATAAGACAAGAAAGTCTTGATGATTGGCAGATTTTCAAAAGCCCTCTCATAATAGCATCTTTTTCAGAAGTTCTTTGAGAATATGGACAATTTTTTTAACCAATCGATGTGTAAACCCTTTATAATGAGGCTTTTTAAAGTGTTACAAATATCACAACATAAATGGAAATATTTGTGTATTCAGGGACAATATGTGGAAGGCCAGAGAATGATTTACTGGCCTTCGGGATTTAGGGGAATCCTGGAGTTTATTAATCCCAGCTGGGAAACTCTGAGTTGGCACTACTTCACACGAACATCAGTACCATGTTTATATGACCATGTTAAGGATGCAGTGGGGTGGCAATGTACAACTATAAGGATAAGAAAGGACACCTTGCAATGGACATTGTTGGAATGACCCAAGTGGGTGCATATCTTCATTCTGTTTTTTGCTGGCACTGGTGTATCTGTTGACATTGCAACTTTTCGACTTAATAAGTTAACAATGCAGAAACAGGGCAACTGCTATTGACCTTTCAACAGGATCCATGCATTGTTGGGATAAAGGGAACTATTAAAAATCTTGTGATATCACTTCATAACTCACAGTTTAAAGGCAATGTAGCAGCTTTGTAACAGCATGTGCATGGAGAGGATGAGGAGAAATAAAGAGATGTTTAAAAGTCTGGATCGAGCTAGAATCATGAGATCATGAACCCAGTGCAGGGCACCATCAAGGTAAATGTTATTGGATTGTGCACACTCAAGTTCCTCAACTTCTGACACTAATTTGGGGGACGGCATGACAAGTTTTTTCACTGTAAAAAAAAATATAAGAGGCTGTGGGACAGACGTGTCCTTCAGTCTGGCATGCTGTATGCATCAGAGTTCCCGTGAGAACTCAGCTGGCCCACCACAAACCAGATGGTTGCTGCCTATATTCTGTACACATGCTGACTGGGCAGTGGTGATGATCCACTGCAAGTTGGACGTGGGGTTTTATGTCTTCTTCAACTCGTCATGGAAAGCCTAAGATTAGCCTGAGCTAGCCTACACTGTGAAATGGGTATAATAGCACTCCTCATGCTATTTTCTCAGACAAGATGGTATATCTCATTAATATGTACTTCGGTGAGTTTACATTCACTTAAACAACCAGAATAATCTGGCTGGAGACTATGGTGGGGGGAAACACCATGCCCATCACCTGCAATACCAATAATCTGTTTCTTCAGATAATTGAAATGCGTCTGCAAACCAGCTACAGTTACACAGAAGGGGGTACCAGGAAAGGTGACCAGGACTTTGACTCTGACACCAGTGCCTGATATGCAGACTTCCTAGATAATGTAGTACTCAGTCTTTGGAAGTACTCTAAGGCACTTGAGTCCATCAAATTACTAAATCGTTTTCCTTTCATCCTCATTCTATTCGACTCTTCCAAAAGATTAAAGACTTTACATCTAGAAAGATGACCTAGTGTATAAAGAAACTGTGGACATTCGGATGATCACTGTTCTTATTTAAGCAATAAGCCCCAAGCGGGGGTAAGGGGGCATTACCACTTCAGGTAATGCCCTTGGGTCCATAGTTACAGTTAACGAAAGCCTTGGGGCATTACCTGAAGTGGTAATGCCTCAGCTCCTGGGAGGGGCTTACTGCTATTAGTACCCTAGCCCGTTAGATTGGGGTACTAAAAGCATTTTTTGTTCTGTTCCGAAACAATCCAGGGTTTCAGTCAGAAAAAACACAATTAAAAAAAAATGGCTGCCAGGGAAGGGAAAATGAAGTCTGTTTTCCCTTTCCATTAAGGCCTTTGAAAATAATTGAAAAAAAGTATACAAACAAAATGGCCACCATGGAAAGGGAGAAGGGACACTGTGTAGTCCCTTCTGCCTTTACATGGTGGCTATTCAAAAAATAATACAACAAAAATGGCTGCAATGGAAAGGAGAGCAGTGACTACATGTAGTCCCTTCTTCCCTTCCATGAAGGTCTGTCACAGATCGGGAGCGGACGCGTCGGGGACAGAAGTGTTCCCAGTGCGTCCGCTCCCAAAATTGACTGAAAAGAAGGTGAGTTGGGGTGGGATGGCAAGGTGAAAATTCTGTGGATGGGGGCAGGGGGGTACAAAAGGCTTATCTCATTCCCCAACAAGGGGATATGGGGGCCGCCAACCCTTAGGAGGCTCAAGGTCATGGGTAATGCCCGTGTTCTGAGCCTCCCCATTGGATGGGAGACCACCATACCCCCTCGCCGGTAACTAATTTAGTATAATGTCTTTCCAGCTAAGAGAACAATGGGCCTCATTACGAGCTTGGCGGTAGCCGTGCCTGTTTTACAGGCACGCCTACCACCAAACTAACTACAGGCACCGCCACTCGCGATTGGCAATAACCGGCCCATTACGAGTTTTCCATGTTTCCACTTTTACTATCTGTTTGCTTGTGCAATTAATTAAAAGAGGGTATAATTGGTTGGACTGGAGTATGCTATTTTCATTGGCAGCTAACATGCAATGGGATCAAGTGCCCTACGGCTAACAGACAGACAATGAAGGCAGTACATTTCTGTTTTCCCCAAAAATCTATATCTCCAATCTATCTCAAGTAGCACCACAAATAGAATATTTCCATCACCAACACAAGGGTGCACTGTTAGTGGTGTTAAAAAGGCACATGCAGTTGATTGTGCCTCTTAGTAATCTGTGCCTGGTCAGGCACACGGTTTAGGGAAGACTGCTGTGCTAGCCTAGAGTCAGGGACGGTGCAGGTCACTTCCAACAGCATGAACAGTGACAAGCTACAAACAGGCAAATGGGGTTCAAACTGGATCAGAAAACATCACAGGCACTACAATTAACTAAAAACTCCCCTAAAAACTCTCTTCATTTTTCTTAAACCTGCCAAATCTTTCAAAATCACCAATTTGTGATCCTGTCAAATGCCCTCCTCTCTCAAAGGTAAAACAAAACCACAAAGGATGCACGAAGCAGGCTGGGCATTTTAAAGTCCCTTCCATCTGCTTTAGAATCACTAAAGCCCCATGGTTGTGGGACGTGAACCCTTCCTTGAGATCCGAGGTGAGGCTTGACCCTTGGTACAAGCCTGGGGAATCCCATCTCAACCTACCTAAAAATGTTCTATCTTCCAGTGAGTCTGTTTTTTGTAGGTTTGAGAACCCACAACCAAGATGGAGAAGAAGGCATTCTGGTCCGATTTGGTTCATAATAAAGAATTAATTGTCAGGCATTAACAATTAGATTTTAAGCAAATACTGCATGTACGTATAGGCGATTGTTATTACAGGATGTATGTGTTTGCATTTGTTTTTGTATATTTTCATACATTATTTAAAAAAAGGAATGCTTCAAACTAATTGGTTGAGAAATGCAATGGCAAAAGCAGCAAGTAGTTTTAATTTGACTGAGTGGCTAGCCTGATGCAGTGGTCTCAAGGCAACACGGTCCACCTTGAAAACAAAGCCTTTTTCGCCAATGCACTGTTGATATTTAAGATACACCAAAAGTATGATGTACTATGAACATTGCATTTACTTTGACATACACACCCAAATGTGTCATTTTTGAAGCTTTTCTCCTGGGCGAAGGATTGTTATGATAAGCGTGTTACTGAAAAAGCAGACTTCCATTATGCATCCATCAGACACTATTTCAGTCCTTGAAACACATTTTGAAATATTCAGCAACTAGCTTAAAAGCATGTATTAACAGACACTGCATGGAAGAATAGTGGGGACGAGGGTGCACAATATCTCTAGTGTACTGTGCTTTTTTCAACTTCCTTTGTGCATGCAGCTATTTGCCTTGTTGTTTTTGTGCTAGTATCTTTCCAATTTAAATGTCTCTTCTCCCTTGTTACAACATTATAAACACCAACCTTTCTGCCTCCTTACTGTTCTAATGTTTCTCTGGTCTCTCACTCTCTCTCTCTTTAAGATACCATTTCACGTGTCTCTGTGCCTCTCTATCAGTAAATCTAGTTTTTCTCTGGCTGTTTTTATTATCTGTGCCACGTCTTTCCATGCGATTTAAGTGTGGCTATTTCAGTGTAATATTCGATTACCTGCCAGAGAAAGCACTGCACTAGGTTTCCACTGTAGTTTTATTTTTCTTCAATTTAACTCACCATACTCTGATCTCCTGTAAATCAATGATATTCCACCAGAGATAACACTTAACATGCATTTGTGGTGACTCGTTATAAAGGATATCTAAAAAAAGCATTGCATTCCAGCAACTGCTCCTGGTGCACTACATTCAAATTACATTACTTCTTTGAACGCCCTATTGAAAGTTGACCTATCAAGACGCTGCACATAATAATAAACTCTGACATTCTAATGCATGTGTTGTATGTGAACAAGTAGGCCTTCATTTATATAAAACAAATAGTGTATGATCAATTGTGATCAGGAAATAAAATATCCACAGAGCCCACTTTACAATTGAATTTCAGTTAGGCTTTCAAAGCAGGCTTTCATGGTATTAACACTGGGCATGCGTTCAACCTCAAACCGACCAAATGTCATTGCATTCACGACTACCCAACCTATCAAGTGAGTCTGTTAATCATCGTGTTTGAGTAGCCAGAGGCACCCAGCCACATGACAGCCCTGCTTCAGCAGCTCACTACAGCAGTCATTGTGAATCTCTCAGACAAGGAGGAGGATGATGTCTGTTATTCTTTGAGAGCAGAATCATTTAGCTTGAGGCAGGAGTTTAGGCCTTTTAACAAAACATTGTTGCATAATTTCCATTTAATATATTTACAGAGAGAGAAAGGGAAGGAAGAAGCTTTAGTTTAGATGAGAACACTTGTTCTGGTGACTACAAGCAGTACTCAACAGATTATACCTGAATTTCTTATTTTTGCAATCATCATTTCAAAGGAATTTTCATAATTTAACATAAAGATAAGCAAGCCTGTGTAGGGCCTATGGGATTTTGCTTGAGACAGATTTGACTAACTCTGTCAGAGCCATAACAGGCTTGCCTGTACATTTGCAACTGGATACACTTGATTTAACAAATCATGCACACAGGTAAGTGAATACCCCACAGCGTACAAGCTGACTCACAAGCACTTCAATATCTTTGCTGTTACTTAAGGAAAGAGAAATGCTTTTGTCAGAGTTTAGAAAAAAAGTTTTTCAAGGTGCTAGTTGCATCATTGAATCCTTCACCAAAAAGACAGCTCCATGTTCTGCACCTCCTCAGGCAGAGCCATTGCTTTACTGACCACACTTCAAAAAAGCACCCCTGTGCCTTATTGTGTTTGAAGAGTGAAATAAACATGAGGGATTTGTTCTGTGACTGGAGAAAATGAATAGGGCAATGCCATTTAAACTTGTTTTCCAAATTGTCTAGGGCAGGTCCATATGGTATTTTTGTGACCAAATGAGTGTTTTAAACTTTTCTCTAGAGAGGAAATAGAACCAGTACCGCTTTTGTCTGAGCACAATCATGTGCCCAAGTCGAAGAGTATTTGTGAACTCTCTGACAGTGTCATGTAAGACCACTTGTAGATGTTTGTCGAATATTTTGTCTCAGACCAAGAAATAGGGAATTGCAGAAATCAGTTGTGTGTCAATAATGGCACAATGAATAATGGCATTGTTCTCCAGGAATAGTGAAGCTCTGATTTGATGAAGTAAACTGTTTGGATATTTTACGACACTTTCTGGTTCATGGACAGTTTGGCGTCAAAGACGGCCATTAGACCGTGGCGAAAGTAAAAAGGGGAGAGTAAGAAATGGAAACTTGATTATATAGGGATATCTTTTTGGCTGCTAATAGAAAATCCTTGATTTTGTATTAGTTGAGTCTACGTCAATTATCTTACATCAAACGTATGCACACAAAATAACAGTGTTTCACAGATGGAGCCTTATAAACAAATTGTAAATAAATACATAAACTTCACAATTTTGAAGAATTGGTATTTGATTGTATGCAGTTCTCCTTCAATATGTCATTACGTTCAAAACAATCTGAGTGTTGTCTTTGTGGTTTGGATCAGGACCACCTCCTTACACAGTAACCTTTACATAATGTGTCATGCAAGGGATTAACATTAACATTGAACAGGAGGTAGACAAAACCCATGTGGGAACCCATACTCAATCCTGGCTGGGCGAAAAGTAAATAAATCTATATTAACTCTATATGTACTCTAAATTGCCTATCATGATATGGTATGATATGATATGATTTGACATTTATAACGCAGAAATAATAGGATCAGAACCACAGCTTTCCCAAGTACTCCTGATCAAGCTCAGGATATCAAAAATGTTGGATAGATCGAACAAAATTAACAATTGGCAGGTTGATTGAGTGTTGGCACAACACTTTACCTCCTTAAGAGGAGGATGCAGATGGGTCTTGTGCTGGGGCAGCTTGATTGAACACTGTCACACTCTTAAACATGCCATAGACCGGGTGCTAGCACAGAAACACGTGAACTTCATTTGCACCTATCTGGGGCAAGAGACATGTTCTGGATGGTGTTAGGAACCCTTGTTTGCAGAGTGAAGATGGTGGTGATCAGACTGTGATATAAGTGCCAATGTGATTGGGTGTGTGACTCAATAAAAAAAATGACTGAGTAGTAACAATTAGTTGGAGTGGCTTGAACAAACACAATCTCACACACAACTGACCTACCAATGTGGACTAGTTCACTCATTATAACATGAAAGTCTCTGGCAACATATCCTTAAGAAGGTTTGGTGAAAATCCAACTAGCAGTTGGGACTGCAAATGCAATGGAATTATATTTACCATTCAAGTAAATCCACATTTTGAAAGTTGTTGGACCCCTTTGCCACACTCCTGGCATGGTGCCCACTTAAACCCCAAAGCTGGACCCAGTGGTCCTGGCCAGTGCCCATATTGTCCAGGACAATCTGGCTGCTTCCCTTGGTCAGGGTCCTAAAGTTATATCACAATTTGTTGACACTTTTGAAACATTAAAACACTGGTCGGATTGGCACTGAAATAGCAAACACACTCAGTCAAACCCCTGTTTGACAATTTGGTGACTCCTCTTATAACTGTGTCCCCCTTAATGAAACTACAGCAAAATTTGAAGAAAGAAAATACTGTGTGCTCTCTATTTTTTTTTTGCACAATTTTGTGTGCATTCGTTGATCAGTGCCAATGTATAAACTTCTCGAAAAGTGTTCTTTCCAAATGAAAACCAACTTAAGCACAACTAAAGTGTCACTACCGCAGCCCTTGCAATACACATAGGTGTATATTACAGGGCCTGCCGTATCAGCCCTGTAGTTATGGTTAAGTTACTGAACTCATTGAAAGAGCACTTTTTAGGCAGTTTATAACTTTAGCACCGTTTGACAAATCCTCATCAATCTTTGCAAATGAAGTATAGGGCCACTGCAGAATGATCCTCTGAAGTTTGGAGCGGTTTCATCAATGGAGGGCAGAGTTATAGGGGGGGTCCCAAAAGGACACAATGAAAATAAATATTGCTCGTTCCTACAGCACAAACCGCTGGATGGATTTTCACCAAATTTGCACCAGGAGCGGTGCCCTGGTCCCGACGTGTGCTTTTGGAAATTTGGTATAAATCCATCGACCAGTTTTTTGGAAAGGGACAAAAAGTAGATAAATGATATAGTGATATCTGGGTCTGGCCCCAGACCCACTTCCCGATTCAGTATCTGCGGGCAAGTCTCGGCCAATCAGGGGATGGTTTGGTGTCAGTGGACATGAAACACAAATGCAGATTGGATGTTGAAAAACATGAGGTCCGTCAGAATTTTTGAAATGATCGCCATATTGGATTCGCAGACAGTTGCTGCTGACTGCAGACAGTGCAGTGAGGAAAGGGTCTAGAAATGGCATTTGGGGTTACTTTGTAGCTGAAAGAGGGCCTGGCGAAGGTGGGGCAGTGGAAAAAGTTAATAGGGAGGTGTTTTTATAGGTGACAAAAAATGGTACTGCTGCCGCCATGTCCGTGGTCACTGTCCTTGTCCCGGGACATGAACACATGTGTGCTGCTGCAGTCATGTCCACTGTCACTTACCTTGTCTACAGACACAAACACATGTCCGCAGACTTCATTGGGATTTTCGAAGTTCTAGGTGAGTCTTGCTATTTGAAGGTGTACTGTACATATGTGTTAGATAGTTTGGTTGTATTATGGTGGTTGTGACCAGTGACCAGTTTCATGGGGGCATGGCCGTAGGTCTGGCCACTGGTTACAAGCACTATAGTTATATGTGTATAGTAATTGTAGGTACTGTAGGGGCAGTATACTGTCTTAGTAATATGGTGAGATGATATCATTGAAGTGTCTATGGTATTTTTACGATTGCAGTCGAATTGAGGATATTGGTGATGTAATCTGTAGGTGAAGAAAAAATGCAAAATAACACTGGGTATGATACTTAGTTGCATATGGAAATAACGCTGGAATCTTTGGTTCATTTTCTGCGTAAAACAGTATAATTTGTTAAACACAGTGGTTTTAAACATTTATTTGAATTCATTTGTACATATATATTTACTTTTTAGACCTTCATAAACAGTACATTGTAAGTACTATGTTTGGTACAACATTAGTGTGTGTTACACCAGTGTTGTATTGACTTCAAATTATCATTGGGCCATTGGGAAAGAAAATCCATATTGGATTAAAAAAAAAAAACTACTACATTTGAAAGAATATACATATTGCAGAGTATGTGTGTGGTAGCATTGATATTTGTTGTCAGTGTAGGTGTGGTAGGATGTTTGTTTGAAGTGTGTTGTAAGTAAAGATATGTTTAAAGTAGTTAGATACCCATTGGTGTATTCTAACTATATTCGATTTTAGATGAAGTATTACAGAAACAATAAGTGTTATGGTGTATTTGAAGTGTATTACAATGAAAGGAATTTTTAAAGTAGTTAGATACCCGTTGACCCGTCAACATATTCTAACTGTCTTGGATATTAAAATTAGTATTGTAGTATTATAGATATAGTTGGATACCTGTTGGCCTATTCTAAATGTTTACTGTACTGTTTACTGTACTATACACTAAGAGAACATTTGGGTTAAAGGAATATTAAGTAAACATTTGTTAGATTTACTGGTAACTTATGATTGGAGTAACAGATATGTCGTTACATTCAAACCAACCACCTGTTTTTTTAACATATGCAGTGTAGTCGCTTGGAGTGGTAGTGGCACCAGTGTGGAAGATTATGCCTACTGCTGTGAAGGTTTTCTTGCAAGAGATACTTGGCCGTGTGTGAAGCCAGTGATTTTATAGTCATTTTTGATACCATCTGCACCGTATCTTAGTAGTATTAGTATGACATATTGGTCCTGTGAGTTTATTTGTATACTGGAACGATTGTTTGAATTGCACAAAGGGCATAATATGCCATGATTTGCATTCTGGAGAAGCTGCTGAAATGGAATGGATTCACAATTTGGTTCTGATACATACACACATCGTTCATTAGGGATGTGCTCTTGTGAAATATGATTGCAAAGAGAGCATGCATGTTTCCATGTATGTGAAATCTGGAAGATTTTATTTATAGGGATGTTTTTGGTTTCTGGTACTTGTACTAAGTACTTTAGGAATTCTTGTGGATCTTCCTGTGTGTTTAAGGTGAATTTTACCATTGCTGCACAGTAGTCTAAATATTGCCTTATACCTGAGACACTTTAAGTGTTGTAAGGATTATTTATGGCACTTCTATGAATGAGGAGCATTTGCAAACACAACTGGTCGGAGCTATTTAAGTAAATGTTTTGTACAAATGGTGGCACACGTAAGAGAAGCTTGATTGCTACATTTGCAGAGCAATTTAGTCCACTTGTGTTTCTGAATTTAAATGACCATAAAGTTCTGTTTTTGTATCTTTAGATGGGCCTGCAGTTTCTTTTTTGAGAAGAGACATTTGTCTCTATGTCTTTTGGTGGATGTACAGTTGTTTTTACACTAGAAAGTTTTTTTGGTTTTATTATTTGATGGAGTAGCTTTTTTTAGTTTATTCAGCTGTATTGCTGGGAGTTCTTGTATAGGTTGTGTTTGTATTAGTTTTCTTTTTTCAGGTATAGTGTACATAGCTAGACAGGGGGTGTACAGTGCATGCAGTCTGTTGTATTCCAGGATGCAAATAATGTCAGCGTGGATATTGTTTGCATCAAAGTTAAATAGGAATAGACCATTGCATGTACAGAGACGAACAAAACGTGCTATTATGCAGCCTTTTTTTCATAACTTCTGCACATTTGTCAAAGTGGATGTTGAGAAATTGAATGCTGTTTTCATATGGATATTTTTGGATACGTCTCCGAGTGGAGGGGTATTTTTATTGCAGATGAAGTGCAGCATGGAAATGAACCAATGGTGAAAGTACCTTCATACACTTCATATATTAACAGGGTCAAGAGAACAGAGTTCTCCTAGTGCTTTTATATCTAATCCATCTTTATTTTGGTTTGCAATGTGTAAGAAGTTGTGCAAGTCATCCCATGCATATTCAGCACAACTTAAAGTAACAAACCATGTCGGTGGGCCTAGTTTTCTTAGCATATAACGTACATCAGTGTGATGTCTTTTGCAGGGTATTTTGTACCCTGCATGTTTGCCAAGAGAGTTGTGATACTTGGCTGCAAAGCTTCATCTTTTTCTTTTATCTTTTTGAGCCGATATATTTGCAAAATTAGAGCTTGTTTTTAATACGTATGCAACTCCATAACATAGAGTTGCTAGTTCAATTTCAAACAGGAGGTGGAAAATGTATTCTACATTTTGTCTAAATCTGGTGTCTTCAAAATACATTCGTAAAGACTGATAATCTGATGCACTAATTTGTGTGGATCTTACATCATATCTTCCTCCTTTTCTTGTAGGAAAGAGTACAGGAAAAGAATGTGCTTCTACACTTTTCTCCCACATGCTAATTGGGGAGCCTTTGGCTTGACACATTTGATGTGTTTTAATGCATCTTCTATGGTGTCTTTGGAGTGTAGTGGCTGAATTGCATACTGGTCTAAAATGATTAGCTGCGGTAGCAGGATCAACATATTCAAATTGGTCAGTTTGTTGTGAATCTTGCATTAGTTGGATGGTTTCTTTTAAGTGTTCATCTATTTTTATATCTTTGTAGTATTCATTGTTTTCTTTAAGGTAGTGTAGGGCTTGTCTATTTTTGTTTTAAGTTGACTAGTTGTTGCCAAATTTGCTGTGTCTTTTGTTGGTACACCATTAACTAGTACAGTCAATGATTGATCGATTGGCCATTGTATTCCTCTAGTTTCTACATTTTCTTTAAGATCTAATGGCAAGTATACCACTTTGCCACAAATTCCTTTTAGTAACTCAGATGGAGGCAATTTGGACATTTTCGATTGAAGGCATATTAGAGCTTTAAATGGGTGTACTTTTTGATTATAATGCTTTCTTACAAGTTAAGTTGTTGGAGAGCTTTTGGAAGTAGGAAGATGTCTAAGTTATTACAAATAGCACGTGTTGGCATTTGGTTATTGTCCAGCTTTGTTGTGCAGTATGTGCAAACTATTGAAAGGTCAGTTATTTTGTATTTATGTTCTGTTGTTCAATATAAAGCTAATTGGAATTATTGGGATTCCTCACTGTCTTCTAATGTTTAGGCCATATCTACTATCTTGGTATTCTTTTTATAAGAGGTCTGCAACAACAGCCACATACTTTGGGCCTCATTACAAGTTTGGAGGTAGCCATGCCCTTAATAAGGTCATGGCTGCCACCAAACCTGGGTCCGGGTTCCCTGAATGGGGAAATACCAGGCCATTCCAACATTGGAGGGCCCGGTATTTCCCCATTCAGGGAAACCGGACCCGGTCCATCCCCATTCCCATTTGAGCCCCATCCATATTTACTTTGGATCTGTTCTGTTTCTCAAAGAATTTCTTTGGCAGTGCCATGTAGGAGAATGCTATTTACATGTTGCAGTTCTAGAGCAGGACTTTTTGCAAAGTATAGTCTATGTACAATAATTTGTATAGCGGAATGATGTGTTGCTAACATTTTGATGTGATGGACATGCTTCTGCAAGCAGTTCCTGAAATGCAGGTGTTTGAATGTCCTTGCAGTCCTGTGTGGATGTGCATTGGGCAGGAGTCCATGGTTATAAAGTTTGTATACTACTTTTGTTTTTTGTTTCACATAGTGATTTTGGAATTGTCGTAAACACTTGATGGATTGTTGTTGTACATTACATATTGAGCTGCACATCCATTTGTATACTGGATGGTTTGTTTGGGCAAAAGGAATATTAGGTCGAAAGTTTGGTGGGGAAGATTTCTCTATAAGAGTCTATTTTGCCATAATGGTTTATCCTACCATTTCACAGCCTTGCCCATTATTGCCTATGGCAATTGGCTTTCTTTGTTCTTGTTTATAAGCATCTTCATTGAAATATGGTAAGGTGCTGCTTGTGTTTATTCATTCACCATCACAGAAATTTGAAAAGGTCTCTGTTGACATTGCACATGTTTAGAAGTACTTTTTGGAATGCATTGATTAATTTAATTAGTGGTTTCATTAATTTTAATATAAATATAAACAACTTTCTCTTTAGTATAAATATGCTGTCAATTAGAGCTTCGAGGATTAGTTTTCTGCAGTAGTTTTTAGGGGTAGATCGTGACTTCATGAGATTGTTAAGAAAGGAGGACCATTTTTTGCAAAATGTTTGGATTGCTTTACTGTGGCTACGCTAATATTGGTAGATATAATGTTAGGTTCATTACTCAGTCTGGTTTTGTTTCTACTTGTTTTGTACTTTTAGATTTTTCAAGAGGGGCATTAGTTGTTTTTGTGGCGGCTGGTTTACTTTTTTTGAGTGAGGTTACTAACTGTATGTTTTAAGGTTTTCCATAAATTGTTTCAGGGGAGGATGACTATATGTTTTTTTTCTTATCTGCAATATGTTTACTTTGTTTTGTATGGAGTTGCTTTTTAGTTGGCGTCGTGTTTTGCCTGTTGAAAAAAAGACACACAAAAGTTTGTGTTTGAAAATTGTGGAATGTGTATGCATGTATTATGCATGGGTGTGTGTGTGATTTTGCAGTGGGATGATAGGTGTGGTTGAAAAGGTCGTAATATTAAGAGGATTTACAGGCGTGATAGGCTGGGGTTAATCAGCAAGCGAGTTGTGGTGTGATGGAATAAGAAGGAACATTGTGATGTTTTGAGGAAAACAGTAGTTGTTTAGAGTTGTTGCCTTGGAAATAGGACTGTATGTGAATAGGGGTATGGAATGTTGAGGAAGTAAATTATGATATATGAGTTGTTGAGAGATAGCTGTGTAGTTAGGTAGTAAGGAATGGCCAGTGTTTTTTGAATAAAGAACTGTTTTTGGATGGGAATAAAAATAGTGTGAATGTTGCAATAAATGAGTGAGAGTGAAATACAATGTTAGTGAGTAGAACAAAAAATTGTAGGCTAATATATAGTGAACGTACATTGTTACAATTAGAGCAGTGAACATGGTATACTCATGTACTTACTTTGTAGGATATGAAGAGTGTTC
The DNA here is from genome assembly GCF_040938575.1 of Ambystoma mexicanum. NCBI lineage: Eukaryota > Metazoa > Chordata > Amphibia > Caudata > Ambystomatidae > Ambystoma > Ambystoma mexicanum. The sequence goes on from NC_090936.1 coordinate 909,580,482, forward strand.
TTTTTTCGGTAGCTGTTTTCTTCAATTTTCCTTCTCCCGTAATTGTAAAAGAAATTTAGTGGGTATATGTGGTAATGGCAAAGTACTTTTAGTAAGACAGTTTGTTATTTATTAAGGTAGTAGAAGTTGTTGGGAAAACAGTCAATGAAGGTGGGTTATTGGTGTTGTAGTAAAATATGCGAAGTATGTTGTTAGAAATATTGGACTATGGCTCTTATGAATGAGCTAGTCTTTAATTAAAGATACCAGTAAAAAGTTACTGGCAGCTTTTCTGGACTGGCCCACTCTGTGTTTAGTGGTAGGGTCACTGCACTCCCAGCACTGCGCTACCGGCAGCATTTATACTGATGGACCGGCATTGTCAATAATGGTGCCAGTGCTTAATGGTTCCCATGGAGTCCTATAGGACTGTATGGGAATGCAAACTTAGTGTACTGGTGCTGATTGTGATATTTCTGTAGTCTCAGGATGTCAGGTGGTGTTAACGTTAATACAGGGTTGATGGCAACATGCAGGCGACCGGTGGGTTTAACTGGCAATCCTGTAATGAGGCCCTATGAGTAGTGTTGTTTGGGACATTCAAAGTCTAGGGCAACAATGGGTGTGTATAGACAATGCATTTCTAGGTCTTTTTTGTGCTGGTTATTTTAATAAGATAAGGGCTGTTTTTGTAGTGCAATCTATTTGTAATGTGCAGTAGTGTTTTTAAAGATTAGGGAAACTGTGGCCTAGTGGTAATGCAATGGAAGATTGTAGTTGGAGCCGTGTTTGGTGAGTAACCATAGTGGTTGGAAAAGAACAATAGTTTATGTGCAAAGAGAACTGTTGTATGTAAATACTTTGGGCCCGATTAATGGAACTTTTTGCACAGTGCATTGTGACTTTGCACTGCTGAAAAGTGAGTTTACAAACCCTGATTCATGGACCTGTGCAAAGTGTATTTTTGCAGTGGAATGTCAGTATGTGAGAGCAGGTGTTGAATGGTGGCACTATAAGGGATGTAATGAGAAAGGTTGGAAACATTGATGTTCATATGGAATGAGAAATGGAAAATGGTGTGCATTTAAAAGTATTTAATTTCAGGAGGATTTTGCTGAAAGTTAAAAAATGCATCAGTTCATTTACAGCATCTAATTTAATTTAATTTTGCGCCCATGATCATCTATGGCCTGGAGACTCTTCTCTCTACAGACCTCGCCTGGCTGCAAGTAATAGAGGGCAAATTTTGGCGCCGGATACTCGGCTTACCCCCTAGTGTCCCTATGGCCTTGATTAGGCTCGAACTCGGCCTGCCCTCTCTTAAAGCATTAGTACTTAAGAGGAGAGCAGGATTTTATTTGAAAATGAAGGGTGGCACTTCCAACCAATTATTGGTGGTGATACATCAAGAAGTGAGTAAAAAACATTCCTCCTCCCCCCTCCTGAAAGAAATGACCAAATTTCTTACGAACATAGGCTGAATGCATAGAGAGGAAACAGTCTCTAAGGAGGTGCTAATAGCACTTGGTAAAAAGGTGGATATGTGGGATTGGCTAGAGAACTTCTCACATTTAAGTAGCCTAAATTCCTACCACTTCATTAAATATAGATTATATACCTTAATGCAACCACAAGCATATTTATATCTCTGCCCCACCAAAAGGCTTAGACGGTTCATTATTCTGTTCCGAATGGAGCAACTGCCTACCTTTTATAACATAGGAGTCAGAGAAAAAATTGCACCTTGTGACAGAGTTTGCCGTATATGCAAATCTCCTGGATGTGTGGAAACAGCTAAGCATCTGCTAACGGAGTGCTTAATGTTGGAACAGCCAATACTTAAATATCTTAGGGAATTCGTACACGACCCACTTAACATACGTAGAACCTCCTTCTGGCGCTATTGCACAAATACCAACAATATGCACCTGTTTATTGCATTGTACAATGTGTGGCAACAGATCGAAAAACATCTGGGTCCTTTACTCTGATCTGAAATGTCTGATCATGGTGGGCTAAAGGATTGCCGATGCTGTATGTGCTGGATAAGCATGCTATTTTTTAAAGCACCCTTACTTGATGGAACTCTATATCTATGGCATCTTTTGGTTAGGATAGCTGTGGGTGAGAGATGTAATGTCCGTATTTACGGTACTGACTTGGGAAACATAACGGTTAAAGATCTGTTATAATGAAGTCCTATCATTTTATCTTATTCTCATTTTAAAGAAATTATGTCTGATGTTTTAATATATATAGATTCATATATATCTGTTGTTAGGTTGATATTCCATATGTTATATGGTATATTGTATGATTTGATTTCTTATTTTATGACTTGCTCTTTATTTTTGTTAATGTATGTAATGTATATTATGTGTAAAGTTTTGAATTCATTTTCAAATCTATATCACATTAAAGTTAAATTAAAATTTACAGCATCACTGTGTCTAAGTATTTCTTTAAAGAACTGAAAAGTTGATGTGAAAGATTTTTAGAAAATGTTTAAGTGACATTTGGTGTGTAGAACTTTAATATGTTGGCAGTGTGTGAAAGTAACTGCCACTTGCTGTGACCAGGTGCAGAGTGCTGTCATATATGGCATTTGATAGAGTGGTTAAAAAGAGAATATGCTTATTGAGAAGATTATTACAGGGTAAGTGGCAGCAACCCTATATATATTTGTGAAAGTGTTGCAAGAAAAATCCTTTATAAAATATGAACATACCTGTAGTATGTCTTCTTATATGCAGATGTTGGTGAATCTGGAAGAAGAAATCTCGGAAAGTTTCACTGTAGTTTCGATGCAGGTGGATGTGATTAACCGGAGATAGATATGCTAAGAGTTCAAGTGTGCATCTAAAGTGTTGAACTGAGATGACATGGTTAGGAGTAGAGTTTTCTGGATATGATTGGTGGATGGATGTGTGACTAGTTGATAGCAGCCTATGAGGGAGTGCTACAAACATACAAAAAAGGTAGCAGGCGACCTCTCTCGAAAGAACACGGCATGATAACCTGTTCAGTGGTTTTTAACCACTTTGAGAGTTCGCAGCCATCTGCTTTTTGCTCACTGTACCTTTCACAGATGGAAAATATTCATTTGCATATCAGTCGTTGTCCCACCCACATGGGCAGTCCAGCACCGAAATGCTATGACAATTCCCTTCTGAACAAGAGTACCAACAGCAACCACATACACGTGTTTCAGCCTTGTTGGGCCTCATAAGTGAGGTGAAGCTGTGCCTCTCTGAGCACAGTGAGCAGGAGTCCACATCTGGTTGTCCCACAAAGACTGACATGCACATGGATATTTCCCATCTGTGAAAGGTACAGTGAGCAAAAAGCGTGTGCTGCAAACTCTCATCTCAGAACAGGTTATCATGCCATGTTCTTTCTGGAGAGGAGCGCCTGCTACCTTTTTTGGAGTGTTACAAACATGAAAGTGGAAAGGGTAAAAGGGCTTCACTGTGCTATGAGGTCCACCAACAATGCAGTAGTCTACGGACAGCAGGGGTGCCATCTGGGTCCTTTGAGGATGGCTGGCATGGAAAGGGGACTGTGGTGATTAGCCAATTAGGTGTTCTGGTTGTGGTTTACAGAAAGACAGGGTAGCAGGCGTTCTGTTTGTTGTGTGCAGGTACAATGGCTGTGGCTCTTGCTAGGAAGAAAATGAAGGTGTGGGTGGTGGGAGATTGCTGCAATGGGTGAGTTTATCATAATCATAATCGATCCAGTGGAATTCGGAAGAGACAGTGACTGTTAGCCGTTGGCACATTCCATTATGTTGCGGCTTGACTTTGTGCTCTGCTTCGAGGTACTTTCCTCTGAATCTATCTGCTTTGTTTGCTGTGTGTGCCTTGTTTGCTCTCCTGCAACAGTACCGCCTTTCCTCTCATGTCAGCAGCTCAGGGATTCGGACGCTGGGTCATTACATCTACAGGTCCGGGGGCAGAGGACAAGGCGAGCTGGAGCTGGACTGCTGGATGGCTGTAAGGTGCTACGGCATTGGAGGCTGTCATACATTAGAGGTGAGTGAACCGTCTGTGCAGTGAGGTGGTTCTACTATTTTACCAGTCCCCCACCAATCTACTAACCCCGTATCAGCTTGCAACTGTTGTTTACAGCAATCTCTAATCAGGCAGTTGAATGATTCAGATATATAAAGACATTTAAACAGCCTAGGTGCAAACAAAGACTGAACTATTGTCCACAGTCTAATTACATATTGTGTAGGCTCTTGCGACTGTGGGGAATTGCCCTTTAAGAAAACTTTAAGAACAGTGCATCAGAAGTGTCTACAACTCTGTGAATTGTGTTGCAATGTGCTGCGAGCAGAGTGGACCATGTAGTAGTGCGGCTTGACACGACTCCTATTTTACTCTCACAGTTGTGGTGTCCAGTACAATATAAAGTCAGTGAATGACAGCAAGACACACTGACTGTGTTAAAGCAGCTGGCCTGGCATGCAGACTCCCGGCTCCTTCCTGTCCACCAACTGTTGTCATTTCCAAGTATGTTATCTTATGATATCTTATGTTAAGGATCCAAAACAAATTTTTAAAAATGAAGAGTGCAAAACAACAAAGATATGTATAATTTATAATTAGTTATTATTAACGCGCTCAGATCCCAGAGGTTTCTAAGCTTGGACCCGGGGATCGAACTTGTGTTGCTCCAAGTCGCCTTGCTTCCAAGGCAAGCGTTATGCCCCTGAGCTATCCTCCTGAGATGATATGGGCTATGCAGCACTGCCTCGCGCTCAGGGAGCGGGTTACGTAGTCCAAAACAAGGCTGTGTTGGTCCCAACACCACCCCACGCAACAAGAAAGTTAAAAAAAAGACAGAAAGGGAGTTACAAAAGCACCCTGGATGCCAATTGTGGACTATTTCTATAATAAACCTGCTGATAATGAAGAAGGGGGATTAGCAATTGGCCCGGGAGGTGAGGCAGCCATAGGTGAAGCTAATACCGGCAATACATCAAAACCTATGCTCCATGGCTCTGCTGTAATGAACAATAATGAATCTCTTTTAAACCACTGTTTGAATCTACAGCGCAATTCCTTTGGCCCGGAGGGTCCTGAGCCTATACATTGTGATAATATAATAAGGCTCTAACTAATCTGCAAGCCGTAACTTTGAAAAATGAGTGTCCCCCTCAGAGAGCGGATACAGTGACGTGGAAAGTGTGGAGGAAGACATACCATCAAGCATACCCTCATAATTGTGGTATGACAACGCACCTTCATCTTTCTGCTCCCCTCTGCAGCTCAACTCCATTATTTCAAAATGATATGCATTATTCCTTCTCTGCTCAAGTCTAGCAGATGGTCAGCATGAGCAGCCATGGATTTTAGCCCTTGTTTTGGATATCATAATTGACTCCAACTCAAAACTTGGATCTGCCTTGGCCTAGGGACGGTCACCCGAGCAGATGGTGCAGCCCATTCCAATTGGGTTTGGAAGTCTTTAAACAAAACAATTACCTGAGTGGGTGTCTTAGCCCCTCCGCCTATGAAAGTGCACCCTCGACTAAGGCAGCCGGTCTACTTTTGTCCACAGGTGGAGTCCCACTCCAAGATACGGTGGAAATAACTTCAAAATCATTGGAAGCAGCCGCCAAGGCTCTACATATGGAGCAGTCTCTGTTTAAGAGCCCCACTAGACACCTGCTGAAAAAAGGCAGAAAAAAATAAGGCAGCCGTCCCCTCGTCATTCTATGCAAATCAAACATGCAGAAAGTAATAGCACTCAAAGAAGGAAAGTGGTTATAGAAAGGGCTTCGTGTGACGATCCCGCACTGACATCTGGACAGAAAATTATTTCTAATGTTTTAGGCAATGGAATTGTGAGACAGGCCTTGGTAGTGGGCCTTCATGACACATGGATGTGATGCTCCTCCCCCCGTCACCAAAAACAGACCCAATCACTACACAGAAGGAGCAAAGCCTTAAGGCTGCGTGTGCGGACCAAGGCGTTGATGGAAATATACAAGATGCCACGCACGCCAATTGGGTCTTTGTTACTTTGGTTTCTCCCATTGTAGCTGTCCTAATCTGTAGCAATGTTAAAATGTATATGAAATGGGTTTTGTGGTCTCAGTATTTCAACCTGCTTCGTGCCCTGACTGCACCTCCTCCTTGCGGAGACTGCCTACGTGGCATGCTAAGGATGGTGCGGGTGTCAGTTTTGATCCTAGGTATTATACTCCTAGTCAGGGTCTGAATCATGCACAAGTAAGGCTCTCGAGTATTTGGAGGGAAGTATCAAACCCTGATGAGTTAAATTGAGCCGAGGGGGAAGCTCTGGGGAGTTTACAAGGTTCTGGTCAGAAACAAATAAAATGGACAACGGCAAACAAACTAGGGCAAAAATCGGCCATAAATGAATGACCTATTGTCAATTTGAGCCTCTGAGAACAGCCCCCTTTCTGTGATGATTCATTATGATCATGTAAAGCGTATCCATGTCCCCTTTTTAACTGAACCATTTTTACCCAATAGAAGAATGTGTGTCGCAATGCCAACTTGGTCTGACAGTGATTGCCACGTAGCCAAGAAATACATTATAATGGGCCTCATCACGAGTTTGGCGGTAGCCTTAAATCCGGCGGTAGCACTGTTACCGCTGGATTTTAGGGACTGCCAAATCACGGCTTTGGCTGATTTCCCCCAGCTCTGAGCTGCGGGGAAATCCGCTGAGATTTTGCCGATTTCTGGTGCGTTTACCACCGGTGGGAAATCCGCCGGCAGTAAAAGCGCAACATTTCCCCATTGAGCCCAATGGGGAATGGGGAATTCTCGAATGGGCTCAATGGGGAATGGGGATTTCCCGTTCCACCAAACCCGTGATCCAGCGTTAATAGCGCTGGTGGGTTTGGCGGTAGGGCTAATAACGCCAGCGCTATTAGCGCCGGTGTTATCGCCCAACTCGTGATGAGTCCCAATGTCTGTCAAATCCAGAATAAGTGCTGCAAACGGTGAACTGTGAACTTTGCCGAGTATGCTATAAGGAACTAATTGCATCAAAAAAATTGATTTTTTTGTGTGAAAAATGTTCATCTTTGTATAAAGCGCTAGAACAGGGGATAATATGCTCTTCTGGAGGATGGTGGCTGGTAAGATGAAGAAAGAAACCCAGGCTCAGCAATGTTGTATCCTGGCTGATGAGTGGGAGTCTCATTTTTCAAATGTGTACAGGTCGCACCTGGGAGAAGAATTGTAACATAGCTCTAATTGATGAGGCAATGTACATTTGAGCATGTCTGAAGTTTGCACAGCCTTAAGGTCAATGAAGAATGGAAAGGTGGGTGACCCTGATGGGATACCAATCGAGTTCTATAAAGAAGAGCAGAATGTGTGGATCCCTGTCTGATGTAGAGTTTTTAACATCATTTTCTCCACATGTATAATCCTGCTTTCTCTGCGTCAAGCCATAATTATCGCTTTTTTTTTAAAAGGGTTGCAGAGATTCACCTTTCAATTCCTGCCCAAATTCTTTGTTAGGTATGGCTGCGAAAATGTTCCCAAAATCTATTCACGCTCATTTAAAGTTGTGGTCTGACGCCAACCACGTAGTAAGCACTCGTCGAGCAGGCCTCAGGCTAAATGTAGGCCCCATCGACCAATGTTTTCTTTTGTTTCTTCTAATTCAACAATACAAAACCCTATCCAAGATGAAATGATATTTTGCATTCATAGATCTCAAAACTGCCTTTGACTTAGTGTTAAAAGTTATTTTGTGGCGTATGTACGTGAAGCTCATAAAGTGCCCCATAAACTAATCTCCATAATATTTTTGCTGTATTCCCAAAACCAGGTGAAAGCTTGTTTTGGCATGGGGAGTGAGTGCAAAAATGCGTTCAAGGTAAGCAGGGGAGTGAGGCATCGACCTGTCCTTGCTCCATTGCTTTTCAACATATATATTCAAGAAATGATTGATGCTTTGCTAAAGGAGTGCCATGATTACCCAAAAATGGGATCAGCAAAATATCCAGCACCTTTTTATGCTGATGATGCAGGATATTATCAACAACTCCAGAGGGTTTAAAAAAGTCTTTATCAATTTCTGAGACCAAATGTTCCAATCTGAAATTGGAATTAATCATTGAAAAATCTATGATTATGGTCTTCCGGACCAGTTCATCTAAATATGGGTCAGTCTCCTTTAGAATTTCAAAATGAAAATATCATGTTAATGGTGTAAATACTTTTTCGGAGCAATGGAGTGCATTTATATGATGTTGGGAAACACATTTTTCAATGAATGCACAGGAAATAATTTGTTAGTAGGTGTAGGACAGAAACATGAAAGAAAATTGAAAACTGAAAAAAAACAGGTTCTTTTAAGAGCCACAATTGTAGAATAACATGTTTAAATTGAGTGTAAACCTCTCCACCCTCTTCAATTGGACATGCTGTCTGGGGACGCGGCGGTAGTGTGCGGACACTGCATGTGTCATCCTTGTCCTTGCAGGATGCCTAACATGGAAAGAGGACTGCAGAGACCCAGGACAGTCGAGATGTCCACGGACACCGGGTGATCAACCAATCAGGTGTATTGGCTATGGTGTACAGGAAGACAGGCTAGCAGGACTTTTGTTTGTTGAGTGTACTGAAGATGGCTATGGCTATGTCTCTGGGGAAGCAGAGTTTATGGATTATAAGATACTCTTCAGTCCATTGGCTGAAGGTGTATTCTGAGCAATGGGGATTGTCTGAGAATCTTGGATCAGAAAAATTAGAAGTTTCATGTTATGGAGTTTGTGAAATGAAGTGGCCGGAATTGATCCAGTTTTGGGAGAGTGGTTAATTTGAAGCATCCAGACATCATTGATGTTCACTGTGGAGGCAATGGTTTTGGCTATGTTACCGGAATTTTATTACAGTTTGAAATAAAGGATACAGTTGATGGAACTGGTTCCACATTCCAAAAACTTTTTTTATCAGATCACAATGTGGAAGCCTTTGAGTGCATTTTGTCCATAAATCGAGAAAGTAATGTGTAATGTTAACAAAGCTGCATGTGCTTTTTTGCAGGATGTTGGCATGAGATTTTTCAAAGAGATGGGGAGTGTAAGGAACTCATGGTGGCAACAGTACAGAAAGACACACATTATCAAAGTTCAAGGGTGTTCATTAAACTGTATAACTGGGTTGGAAAAACACCTAATCTAAACCTAAATTTAAGATGGGAGCAAGCTGCAACCATCAAAAAATAATAAGGCAGTCCTAGTGACGTTTTGACAAATAAAAGGTCCTATACTAAAAGCAAACTATTGCCAATCCTTACAGCTAATTTCAAAAAGAGTGTGGGATAATGTTCACAAGAAAAAATGATACCTCAGGATGGTATAGCTGGAGTCTCCCTTGCCCATGTTTCTAGCATGGGACCAGGCTGAACTCTTGAGCACAGCACACTCCTGGGCTTCTTCAGCACAGGCTTATAGTTTGTTTCCAAAATATTAGGGCCTTCTGTGGCCAAGCCTCTTTCACCCAAAGTCTCATGCCCCAGAGGACCTGATGTGTCACAACTAACAAAAACAAAGGTTCCTTCAATAAATCTTCACAGGACGATTACTCTTCGCATTAGGATCCTACTATGCCGGGCTCTGATCCTTCATTCAACGTGGGCCTCCCTCTGTTGGGTTCACTATGGCCTTTCTCAGCAGCTTATAATAGTCAAGAGTATTAATGTATTTTTAAACAACCATTCACTGTGGACAACCCTCATTCGGGTTCACACTTGTGGACCAATGTTCACATATGTATTATGCTTCACCCCAATATGCAGGCATCCCTCAGCCGGGTTCACATTTGCCAAATAAACAGTTTACTTTGCTTTCTCACAATGCGGGATTCACTCTCGTTAGCTTTTCCCTTGGCATCCCACCATCACGTTCACGTAGTCATTCTAACAAAGTTGATGATTTTCTAATGCAGTTCATGATTTGCTCATCTCATCAGAAAGCATGGTTCCCTTCCCCTAGTTTTCTCTTGGCATCCCTCCATTGGGTTCACACTTGCCTCAGTTCACAATTTTTCAACCTTAATCGAAAGTGGGAGTCCTCTCCCCGAGCTTTCGCTTGTTATCCCTCAGTCAGATTCACACTTGCCACAATTCACAAAACAGTTCCTTTAGACTCTTTGGCCCTCATTAGGACCCTGGCGGAAAGGGTTTTACGCCGGCGTAAAGCATGGCGTACCTTTCCGCCAGACTACGAGTTCCCGTAGCGCCATGGTGATTTTTTCGCCTGCTTTTCGCAGGCGGAAAAATCCATGGGGCTACCGGACTTGTTGTTAATTACGCCACCGTAATTTACGGTGGCGTAATTAACGCCTTCCCCACTCCCATTATACCCTATGGGGCAAAAATGGGAATGGGGAAGGGTAAATGGGGATTGGGGACTTACCGCCCCGCCAACCTCGGAATGGGGCGGTAAGTCCGCCAACCCCCATGGCGGAGTTGGCAGCTTTGCGCCATGGACCATGGTGCAAATTGCACCATGGTCCTCCGCCAGGGTCGTAATGAGGCCCTTTGTCTTCTTACTTTTACCTAAGTCCGGACCTCACCCCCCAGTCAGGCTTTCTTTTAAGCCCTCAGCCATTATTCCCTTTAGTTTCCTTCTTGTCAATGCGTCAGAGACTTTTGATTGTACAAGGGTTTTGACTCAACCCTTGTATGAACCCTCTGACTCCTCGCACCGGCCTCTCCAAGGGCCTTCTGGTACTTGTAGTTTCAACAAAGGAGACCAGTCAAAGTCCTTCAAATGTGCGCCAATGCGATACTGGACTTCTCTGCATCCGGAGCTTCACTGGGGTTTCTTTAAAATGTCAAATACACAAGTTCTTTGTCATAAGTTCTTTGTTCAACAATGTTGCCGCCTGCAAACTTGGGCCCGTCGCAGTTTGGTTTATCATCAGTCCTCTCTGACTCACTGGCTGTGCAGAACTGTTGGAGTTTCTTGTGTCAGGAGTCAAGAACGGCACCATGGCGGCAAGTGCTTCACCCTGATTTTGCTAACAGCGCGGGAGGGCCCCATGTACCGTTGACACATGTCACACCACAATCCAGCTGGATGATTTCCCTTTCGGAGGCTTTGCAGGTCTGAGTTGAAAAGGGCAAGGGCAATTCCCTCCTCGTTGTCCTTCCAGGTCTTGACGCCTTTCTCCTCCATTTGAACTGCTGGTCCAGAATAACTGCTTCCTCATGTGTTCTGCCTTGCTCGAAGTGTGCTCTTTATCCACCTTTTATCCCTACGGGGAAGAGAAAGGGCCATCAGGTGTGTGTAATTATTGGCAATTGCCTGACTCTGCCTGACCCTTGTTTTGGGACCTGTCAGATAAACGGCTTTGTTGTTAGTCCGTTGTCTGTCTGGATGTCAGAAAGTGGTCATGTCAGAAAAGAGGGGAGGTATATTTTCTGAGCATCCTATGGTGTAGGATGAAGAAAAGGTGTCATAAGGAAGGGATTGATGGTTAACTCGGAAATATGAGCTTTGTAGGGTTTGTGGATTGAATAGGGGAGATTGTGGGAGGGTGGTGTTTTGCTACAACAGATTGGGAGTTTGGGAAATAATAATCAGAGGGACATGGAGGAGAAGGAATGAGAGTATTCTGATAGAACACAGGAAAACAAGGATTCTGGGAGAGATAGTTTCCAAGTGCAACAGTGTTTGGTTTCCTAAGAGATTTGTCATATACAGAGGGGTCATTGAATCTGAGCAAGAGAGATTAATTAGGAGGAAGGGAGGTAGATGTGGTACAACCTACAAAGGTCTCAGGGATCTCATACTCCATTCCTTCGGGTTCCACTACCCAGGTGATCCTCCCTCGCTTGTCCAACCCCCGATTGGCATATGAGAGGGCCAGCTTTTCCCTGGCTGCCTGAATAATGGATTCTCAAGGTCTACTTGGGAGAATACCCGCAGGTTTCTCAGAGGTGCATCTGACTGATGTTGGCAATCAGATTTTTCTTGAAAATGTTCAAAATGCATTAAAGCAGTTTCTGTGAACACCTAAAATATATAATCACGTATGTGCTCCTTCACTCCCTTGCCTCCCTTCCGTACCCCACCAAAAAAAGCAAAAGCCAAAAAAAATAAAAAACAAAAATGCAAAAAAGGTTCTTTTAAGAGCCACAATTTTTGAACAAAAAACAAGTTAATTGATTTTAATTCCCCACCACATGCCAGGAATGATCCAGATGTCCACAGACATTTGCACTGTCTGCGGACTATGCAGGTCGCAAAAGGGTCCTGTGATTTTTTTCTCAGTTCTATATTTTAACTGTGAGACATGGGTCCTAAAGGAACTGTTTTGTAATTTTGAATTTGTTTGGCATTTTTTGTTATTTTCAGGAAAGGCAAGGTAAGGTGCCGGGAAGGGAGGAAAGGGAGGGAAGGGCCACCAACCACAGGGACAGAGGTGCAGGTGGACAGGGAAAGGTGATGATGGGCCTTAAATTTAAGGTATGTTGCAGTGTTTCTCATGCTCCTTAACCATGGACTCGAAAGCACTATGAAATTGCTCCTGCCTGTAGATACTGTGACCCTCGGAAGGTAAGGATCAACAGAGTTATGAATTGCTTGCAAGGTGGCTGCTCTGCCCCACATGAGTAGCCTTTGTGGTTGCAGGAGCAGTTGAGGAAGATGGGGTGGATAGAGCTTGTCACCCTGCTTCTCCCGGAGGTAGTAACATCCATCTCAGAGCACTCTGGTGGTTGGATCGGGTGTGGCGCAACATGGAGGTGGTCCCGTAGGAGTACAGACCAGGATTTCCATGACCGTGTACGATGTGGCACTCAGAGCGTCTTACCTTGTCTGACCGAGCCTTTGGTTCCCCCAATGGTGGTGAAAAACTGACACACCCATGATTCACGCCTGGTGGGGTTGTAAGCTCTACCTCTACCTGATTTCCTATTCATCCTCTTCTGCATCACCACACATGTTCCCCTCTACAGGCCCACCATGTTGTGGTGGTTGTGGTGGTTGTCGTGGGGGCTGAGGAGGAGGGATGGCCATAAGTGATGCCATTTTGCAGGTAAGTTCATTCATGAACTCAGGAACTTTAAACAAGTGATCTGTCCTGGATACCCAGTTTGAAAAAAACTGAAAGCAATGGTTCTGTCCCTTCAAAGGAACTGTCCGCAGACCACGCAACTGTCTGCAGACTATCGTGTCGAATATAACTCTTGCAAAGCTGTAAAGAGTTGACAGACACTAATGTCAACTCACCAATCATTTTTGTAGGGGACTTTAATCTCTGGGCCAATGTTCCCGCAGACAAAGCTGCACTGTTGCTTCTTTCTGCGCTCAATGCCATAGAGTTCTCCCAACAGGTCAGTGGGCCGACTCACATAGGCGGTCATACATTGGATTGGGTCCTATCGCATCAGGTTTCTATTTCAGAGCCCTCTATTTCCCTTTGCCCGTAGTCCGATCACCATCTTCTGACCTTTTTCATCACTTCCCTGTATCTCCTGCCAGGGTGGATGCAACCCCAAGATATTCATTAAAACCAGAAACTTTAAAAATCTTACCCCAGGCAAACTATCCCACACACATAGTGTTAAGCTGGGATGTCTAGAGAATTTTAATAATGCCTCCGACCTAGCTTTTCATCTCACCAGCACAGTAAATTCAGCCATTGAAACCTTCACCCCCCTATTACCAGACATGTGAAACCTGAAACCTTCAATCACAAATGGTTTAACGATGAAATTGTTAACCTTAGACAGCTTAAGAGGTCCACTGAACGTGCCTGACAGAAATAGCCCTCCCAGTTACGTTAGCCTCCCATAAACCAGAAGTGAAGTATTTAAGGGCCGCCACCGTGCATGCAAAATCCCTTCTCTACAATAACAGAATAACGCAGGCAAACTCAAGTTCAAGGGAACTATTTGCTGTTCTCAGGGAATTTAAGAGCAAACCCGTACCAAAATTGTCCTGCATAAAGATTCCTCTTGGTGACGAAAAATGAATTACACTCTCACTGCTAAAGCAACTTCACACATGCAATCTGTTATAAAGCAAAGAGATCAGTCTGGTGTTCCGAGGGGTCCATATGAGACCATAGAACACCATCCATCCCCCTCTGGCCATGCCCGATCAGTATTCTCTTTCTCTCAAAGCACTGTGGCTGAAATTACCCGGATTGTGACCAGCATGAAGCCTACCTCATTTAATGGTGATATATGCCCCTCAAGGCTTTTGGTAAACTGCCTCGACATCCTTGGTCCTTGGTTTACCAAACTTGTTAATCTTTACATCTCTGAAGGGTGTGTCCTCTCCCATCTCAAAGAGGCATGGATCACCTCTCTACTGAAGATGGTTAACCTTGATCCCCTACTGGCTAAGAATTGCAGTCCTATCACAAATGTGTCTTTCCTCGTTAAGATCATGGATCGGGTGGCTTATCTGCAGTTTCAGAAGTTTGTTGAGGAAAATAGTCAAGTCAAGTCAAAACAACTTTATTCGGCCTGAGAGGCCATCAAAGTACATCCTAATAATACATTTGTAATACATTATTACAACAAACCCAAAAAAGGTAAGAACAAAACAGTGACAGAGTAAGCACCCTCCTTGAGTGCCACTGGGCAGATGGTAGAAATAAAAACTACCATCCCCAAGCATCTTTTAACTCCTGTATCGCCTCGGGCCCAAAGGAGTAAGATTCGCCCCAGAAAGAGGTCTGTTGCTAATGGGATCACCAAAAAGAGTGGCAAGATCAAGGTAAGGTGAAGGGCTGACTGTAATCCCACTTGTTCGAGTCCGCCCATGGCAATAACATTTTTCTAGAACATCCCTTGCCGTGTGATTGTCCCTGAAGACCAGTTTAACAGTATCAGCTTTGGCAGGCAGTTCCTTAGACATTCAGGTCCACTCCAACATAGAGCCCTTATACACAAACCCACAATCCCCCACAGACCTCAACCAGTGAAGGCGTTTGTTTGAGAGGGCGTCCCTTGGATCTCTTCTATCAGGGGGCAATTTTGGAACCGATGAAGGAACACTGCATAACCTCTACGTCTTTCATGTGCATGGTGCCTATGCAGAGACCTCCCATGACAGGGGAGTGAGGCATTAACCACCCTGCCCTCTGGGTGAGACTGCCAGGGCAAGGTTCAGCGATTGTGGGGGCTCATCCCCCAAAGTTGGGCTCTTAATAGGTTCTCTCTGTAAGATTGTTTTTCGGGGTTGGACCGCTTCTGGTTGACTCTTCAAAGTTGGGGGAATCAGGGCTCCAAAGACAAGGGGGGGGGCGGGGGCACAGGGGATGTGACCCTGAATAGGTAACTCGACCAGTTCCCCAAGCCCAGCCCCTGTTGCGCCCTCTCCACACATTCCCACACCTTCCTCCCCTCTGGCCTCCATCACCCACTTAATCAAAACCAATAATAGGTTTTTAATGTCAGCCAGCTCAAAGAGCACATAATGACAAGAACAACTTGATGTATTGGTGGGTACTATAAGAGATGAGGCTGGCAGGCAATGATTTCCCTGGGTGGGGGGTTTGGGAACCCAGAGTGAGCTAAGATGTATGAAGGAGCTAGCCCCCGAGAGTACTTCGCTTTGCTCCAAGTGCTGCAGGGAGGGCTAAACTGCTTTCCCTCACCCGATCCATCTGAGCCCAGGTTCATAGGATCCACAGCCGGGGGGGCGAGAGGAAATGGAGGATGGGCCTCAGCAACAAACAACCGCTGTCATCTGCAAGTCTGTGGTCAGAAAGGTAGTGGTAGGGCCGGGGTTTCGGCCAGTAAGTGAGTAAGGTGGAGCTACACCAGAGGTGGGGCTGAAGGGACATGAACCCCAATCAGTTTTGCTATACCCATAGGGATCCTCTCACAGCCATTGCCCAAGGTATCAAAAAGGTCAGCAGTAGCCACACGGACAAGGCCCCGTCCGGGGGTTAGCAAGTTAACAACAGGCGCACATTCATCTAGGAAAGAGCTGGCCTGCCTGAAAGCAAGGAGTGGGTTCAAAGCAGGATCAAGGGTGGTCCCGGATGGCTGTGGTAGGAGCCCCACCTGATGGCTGTGGCCGCCCTCAGAGCACAAGCAATGTCTGTAGGCAGTTGGGTGGGTGCTCCATCCACGTAAGCGTACCTCAAGCAAACTCCACTTCCCTGGGTATCCCCCTTGCTTTGTGTGACAGCCCCCACCCCTGTTCTTTGGCCCACAATGAGGTCACCTTTGAGTCCAGGAGGCCTTGTAGGTTCGAGAGAAGGACAGGTTTGGTGAGGAAGAGGGGGTGAAGGGGAAAGAACTTCCTCCCTGTCTGTGGCTCCTTCCATTTCCATGGCAGCACCCCGGGGGAGGCTAGCCATCATGCACACTGAGTCAAAAGAAGCAGTGGAGTTCAGTTCCAAATGTTAGTCTCACCTCCCCTCCAATGGTTGCTCTGTGGGCTGCTTCACTGTCCTCTTGCACCCATTGGGACTCCACTCGACTCCACCGGCGGGCCGCGAACACCCAGGCTGGAGCAAACACACACGCCCTTTCACCCGCAGGCTTACACCCTTGCAGGGGCAGCCTGTGGTTTTTGTCCTGTTGGGGGCGGGGCTTGGGTAGGCAGCACCAATAGGGCCAGCATGGCCTGAGAAAGCAGACTTCAGGCTCCCCCAGGCAGGAGCAAACACCTGCGCCCTCTCATCCGCGGGTAGGAAAATAGCACATTAGGGCCCGGGCAATCCGGCTTTAGAGCTTGGTATGGCACTGAAACTGCCATTCTTGAATCTAGTCTCTCCTTCATCATCGATCAAGGCCACCCAGCTCTTCTCATGTTGCTTGGTGACAAGGCTTCAATCCTTGGTAGGTTATTCTGGTTGCCTCCTTTGTGGGCCCCCGCACTGCCATGGTTACCAAAGATGACGCCTGCTCAACACCCACACTGGTCACCTGTGGGGTGCTGCAGGGTTCCTGTCTATCAACCACCTTGTGCAACATCTACATTCTGCCACTGTTGGGGATTCTTCACAATCTGGGTGTCCTGTATACCAAATACGCAGATGACACTGAGGTTGTCTCAGGCATTTACTCCCAAGATTCACAGGCCATTAACACCATATACTCTACCATCCAGACCTGGATGGTGGTCAACTCTATGGCCCTCAATTCTGAGAAAACCAAGATCTTAATTTCTGCCTCGTGCCATATGTTAAAAAACTTGCCCGGAGTGTGTTAACTTCACCATCGCCAACAATACCATGCTGGTAGCTAAGAGCATGAAAACTCTGGGTGTCATGATGGATGCCGAACTGACCATGGCACAACATGTGGCCAAGATTTTCACATCATGTGGTCTCATTAATACATTGCTCAATCACATCCATCATTTTCTTACACATATAAATATGCCCTTGCTGGCCTCAGCCTTGGTCAACTCACTGCTCGATTACTTTAATTGTCTGCCTGCCGGCACATCTCAATCAAACTTCTCTGCCCTTCAAGTGACCCAAAATGGGCCAGTAAGAGCAGTCCTTGGTCACTCTAGATGACATCACATTTCCGAAGAAAGAAGAGAACTGCACTGGTTGCCCATGAAGCAACGTGGCTCTCATAAGATTCTGACCCTATCCCACAAATGCCTGGCCCATGAGGCCCCTATCTATTTTACAGAATGCATGAAGCCCTATCTGTTATCAAGCACGCATAGGTCTCGGGACCAGGCCAGACTCGTCCCACCAAGATTCAGGCTCGCAAGATACAGGGGGACAAGTTTTAATGTCCTAGCCCCTGCTACCTGGAATCCTATCTCTCCTGAACTTAAAAAAATGCAAACAACGAATGACTTCAAAAAAAGGCTAAAGACCTTTTTGTTCAGTTCTTCCGCAATCTAAGTTTGATTTATTGCTGCCACCCTGACCTCAATTTCCTTGTTGCCTGTCTTATTCATTCTCTGTGCGCCTTGAGGCCTTTGGGCGAGTTGGCGCGTTAGTAAATATTAAAATAAATAAAATGCTTATTGGTCCATGTATGTGCACCATGAGCTGCGATAAACTCTAAGGAAAGTACTTTAACAACAAATGAGAAGGTTAATGTGTAGATATATCACACTTTTTGAATTGTTTTAATTCTCACTGTCAGTGAACAAAAACAACTAGCCTACATATGTCAGTAAAAAAAACAAGTGGCCCAGATATGTTATGTCATGATGTCATCAATGATATTTGTGATGTCATCTTTCATGTCCTGGGTGTTAGTCTTAGCAGTGCACGGTGGTGGTGCAAGTTATGGTTGCTTAGCTTACCATAAATGGCACATTTCTGGTGGTTTTCAGTTTTACTTGTAAGCATAACGCCCCTTTGACAAAGTTCAATCACTGAAAAACACAGCCCACGGTAGTGGCTGTGTAGTTATGGTTAAGTTGCTAATCCCATAGGAAGAGCACTTTTTCGGCGGCTTCTAACCTCGCTCCCCCTGGACGGATCCTCATCGAACTTTGCAAAAAAAGTATATGGCCCACTCTGAAATGTCTTGCAAATTTTAGTGAGGTTTGGTCCGGGAGGGGCAAAGTTATAGTGGGGTCCCAACATTTCTTTTTTTCCCATAGACATAATGGGAAAAAAAAACTTTGCGCATGCCTACAGCTCAAACCGCTGGACAGATTTCCACCAAATTAGCATGTTTGCTAAAAGATTTGTAATACTTGACTGTAAAACCTCATCTATTTCTTGCACTTTTTGTAATAATTCCATAGCTGACATATTTTGAAAATGGGTACCTGATTTTAATGTGTGTGCAACTCCGTAGCATAGAGTTGCTAGTTTACTTTCAAAGAGTCTGAATCTGGGGTCGTCAGAATACATTCATAGAGAGCGATATTCTGATGCTGTTTTCTGAGAGGGTCTATCATCATACCTTCCTCCTTTTCCAGGAGGAAAGAGTAGAGGAAAGGCCCGTGCTTCCATACTTTCTTCCCATATGCTGAATGGAGATCCTTTGGCTTGTCGCATTTGGTACATTTCCAGTGCATCATCTATAGTGTCTTTAGAGTGTAAAGGATGAATTGTATAATCGTCTAAAATATTGGATTCTGTAGCAAGATTTAGAAATTCAAATTGACCAATTATTTCAATGGTTTCTCTCAGGTTTTCTTCAATATTAACTTCTTTGTAGTATTCATTGTTGTTTTTCAGATATGGCAGGGTTTTGTCTAAGTCCACGAGTTGTTGCCGTCTTTTGTAGGTACGCCATTTACTAGGACAATTAAAGATTGATCTATTGGCCGTTGCACTCCTAGAGTGTGTACATTTTCTTTGAGATCTAATGGTAAATGAACTACTTTGTCACGAAACCTTTGACTAATTCCGAGGGAGGTAATTTTGCTGATTTTGGTTGGAGGCGTATTATTGCTTGAAATGGGTGCACTGTTTGAATTATGATGCTCTCATATAAAGTTAGTTGTAGCAGTGGTTTTGGTATTGGGAATAATTCCAAGTCATTTGTGATAGCACGTGAAGGTGTTTGGTTGTTGTCAAGTTTTGCAGGGCAGTAATTGCAAAGTATTAAGGGGTCAGTAAGGTTGTATTTGTTTTCTGCTATAAGGTAGAGAGCTAATTGGATCCATTTCGAATCTTCATTGTCTTCTATTTTGTATGTTATGCCTATAGTTTTTGTGGTACTTTGTGGTACTTTTATAATCAGTCCTGTGGCAACACACGCACACATGGTTTGGAACTTCAGCGGAGGTACTTTTAAACTTTAGTATTTCTTTTTTGTATGTGTTTAATAGAAGGTTGCTATTTGTACAGTAGTTGCTAGTTTGTTGTACATCTACTTCATTTTGTAAGTGGCTTTCAATTCCAAAATATTTTCTCTGGATATGTTTTATTTCTTCGAGTAGTTGCTTGGCAGTACCATGTAGAAGATTGTTTTTTAAATTGGCTAGTGCTACAGCAGGACTTTTAGCATAGTAGAGTTTTCGGACTAGATTTCTTATAGTTGAATGATGTGTTGATATCATTTTGATATGATGGAAGGTGCTTTTGCAAATAGGTCCTGAAATGCAGGCTAATGAATGTCCTTGTAGTCCTGTGTATTTGCACACTGGACAGGAATCCATATTTTATAGTAGTTTCATATTGATTTTGTGTTTGCTTTTTACATACTGATTGAGGAGCTGGCGTAAAGATTTGAAAGATTTTTTGGCAATGTTACACATTGATGTGCACAGCCATTTGTAGACTAAACATTTTGGTTGAGTAGAATGGAAAGTGATACTGAGTTTTCTGGGGATATTTTTGTGAGCAGAGTTTCTTGTTCCATAATGGTGCTATTAAGTTTTACATACCCTCGTCCACTGTTATGTATGGCAATTGGGTTTGTTTGCTTTTGTTTATATGCTTCTTCATTAAAATATGGTTCTGTGGTCGTGGTGTGACTCCATTCACCTGCACAGATGTTTAAGAAGCTATTTTTGTTGATGTTCCGTTTATTGAGAAGTCTTTTTTATAATTTACTAGTTCGTTTTTTAGTGGTTTCATCCTGTTTAAAACTATAATAAATAACTTCCTTTTGAGAAGGATTGCACTGTCTACGAGAGCTTCTAGGATTAATTTTCTACGGTAAGTTTTAAGGGTTGTGCATTATTTCTCTACTGTTTTTAAAAGGTTCTGAATTACTCTTTGGCGGAACATTTTTTTGAAAAACATTTTTTTTGGTATGCTTACTTGCCACTACATCAGGATTTATAGGTGCAGCATTAGCAGTAGTGGTAGCTGATGTCTTTTTAATCACTTTCTGTTCGGTTTTACATTTTGATAGAGGAGGGAAAGTTTCTGTACTGGAAGCTTCTTTTGTTTCGCTTAATGACTGCATTAGCTGTTTTGTTTGAACTTTTTGTACAAAATCTGCTAGAGATGAATGCTTATTTTGGACACTTATATTTTGATTTGCTCTACTTCTGCGTTGCTTTCTACAGAGTTGCTTTTTGGTAGGCATTCTTTGGGGTCTGTTGGAGAAAAAAAGGAAAGTGTGGGTTGGGCTGTTGTGCAGTGTATGCATGCTTTGTGCATGAGTGTCTGAGTATGATGGCAAGTATGATTGTGGAGGTTTGTGATTGTGCAATGGGCAGCTACATCAAGTTGGGAAGGCTATTCTTGTATTTGTGTGTTACTATACTGGGCTTCAGTTGACAATATAAAGTATGCAACTGGTAAGGGGAAGCACTTATACTACATCAAATGGTAAAGGTTAATATATTTGTTCCTTCTACAATACTAAAATGCTAGTGTGTTTGAGTAACAGTTAGAACATTATGTAAGTTTTGTACTTACTTTTTTGTATGGAAAGACCTTGTTCATACTTCAGACGATGCTGCTTTTCAGGAGAGTGGTCTTCACTGAAATTGTAAAAGAAAGAAGTTATTGAATATGTGTGTTTATAGCACTTTTGTTAATGTACACATTGTTTTGCACTTTCCTTCGCCTATGTGCATCCTGTATATTTTATTTAGAATCTGTTAGTTGAATATGTTTTTCAAATGAGTATAATAGTAAACGTATAGAGCACACTTGTTTTTTAATGTTATGTTAATGGATATTAAGAGATAGAAGAAATAATCATATGCATTTTGTTGCAATTTTTACAGGGTAAATGGCAGAAATTGTACATAAAAGCATTCCATGTATGGCTTTATGAAGGTGTGGGAAATAAAACAGAAGGATTTCACATGGAGGCAGTGGTGTTGTTTGATCTGGGAGCCTTTCTAATGATATTGTCTGCGTGTGGTGTGCTTGAAGGAAAATGTATGTACTCATCCTGGCTGTGTGTAATTTTATAATACACTGGACAGTCTTTTTCATTATTATACTGTTATTTTTCCCATCTTATAATATGAAACAATATTTTCTTAGATAGGCGTGTGTGTAAACAAACATTTGGGTGTGTGTGTAAACAAACATTTGGAGAGCTGAAAGGTTTGCAATTGACACTTCATCATAGCAGATAGAAGAAATGACAGTAAGTTCATGTTACAGTTTATACAGTGTAAGTGGCAGTTATTCTGTTCATATTTTTATTTATTTTATTTCACATTTGTAAAGCGCTTACGCAGCCCGTGGGCATTGAGGTGCTGATACAGGAATTGTTTGTTTTTTAGTTGCTTAATTATTTTTTCTTAGTTGCGTATTTATAACTTGCTTAAACACCCAGAGGTTTCTAAACGCGGATCGTGGGATCGAATCTGTGTTGCTTCGTGTCGTCTTGCTTTCAAGGCACGCACGTTGCCGCTGAGCTATGCTCTCGGGATGTATTGTATTACTAGAAGAGGTGTACATGTACTGTGTAGGAAATATTCATACCTGTAGTCTGTGTTCATGCATGTGGATGTGCATGAATCTGCAACTAGAAATCTTGGGTAGTTTTATTGTAGTCGTTGCTGTAGGTCTTTTGCAGACACAGCGGAATTGTACTGAGACTGATCAATAGTACATCTAAAGTGCTGATCTGTGATGACAGAGTTAGATGTAGAGTTCTTGGATGTGATTGGTGGATGATTGTGTGTCTGCTTAACCATAGCCAATGAGGAAGTGGAAAGGGTAGAAGGGCTGTCCCAGTGTTACTTATGTGCTCTGCGGACAGCGCAGTTGTTCGTAGACAGGACATTCCACATCAGGGGTTTCTGAGCATGAAGTGGGTGTGTATTGTTAGGATTAGCCACTCAGGTGTTGAGGTTCTGCTTCGTATTCAGAGGGGCTGTGTGTAGTGAAGATGGCAGAGGTGCAGAAAGTCAGGGTGTTGGTGGTTGGAGACATGTTTGTGAATGGTTTGGAGCAGTATGCTAAATCTAGGAATGTGGCTAACCATTTTGACACAAAAGGAGTGGATGTGGTGTGGAGCACTGTGCCTGATTTGAATTTGCAGGCAATTCCAATAGTTTGTCAATATATGGCTAGGTTTCATAGTCCACTTGTAGTTGTCCTACACTGTGGTTCTGTGCTTTTGGGCTATGTCAGTGCCCCTACTTTGTAGCAAGATCTGCAAAACTTGGTTCAGGAAATCATGAAACTCCTTCCAAATGCCAAGGTTATTTTTTCTGCTTTGCTGCCTAGAGCAGTATGGGACAATAGTTGTGTTTTTTGTCCTCAGCAAAATATTGCTAGGTGTGCAATCAACCGTGACATGTTTGCTTTCATGCTTAGAGCTGGTATTTTCTTTTGTAATAATGAGAACATTGATTCTGGTAATGTTGTTTATTTTAAAGGCATTTCTTTTTTTTATGGGAAATGCCATGCTGTTTTGGAATGTAAGGGTTGCTTTGGAGAAGCTAATGTGAGGATTTTTGGAGGAAAATAAGAAGAAAAAAACAAAACAATACAAAATAAAAGGGTTTTCTGAAGCATCTGCAAAAAAAAACCAAAAACACTTTTCAGAGCCAACCCCAAAGGGGAAATGAGGCACACTATTTTAATTTTCATTCCCCATGCTCAGATTTTTCGATGTGTCTGCGGACAGTGCAGTTGTCCGCGGGCAGCACGTATTACATACAGGGGTTTTGGGGTTGCGAGGCATGCAAATGAGACTGAGCAGAGAAAGGATTAGTCAATGAGGTTTACTGGGTGTGTTGTGTAAGGAGAGAGTTTGTCAGTAGGTATTTTTCCCGAGAGAAGAGCAGATAGCTATGGCTGGGTGTTTCAGAAAGCAGATTGTTTGGATTTTGGGAGATTCGTGGATAAATTGGTGGGAGGTGCATGCAGATCGCGGTGGAGTGGCTGCACATCTTGGATACTCTCATGTGGAAGTACACTGGCATGGAGTGTGTGGAATGAAGTGGGTGGATTTGGTACCTCTATGCTTCTTTGGTGACACAGCGTCATCCAGACATTATTATTATTATTCATTGTGGAGGGAACAGTTGAGGACATCTGTCTGGAATCTCTTTGCAATTTGCAATGAAAGAAGGACTTGGGAAAGTCATGGACATGTATCCAAACTCCAGAGTAATTTTGTCCCATATTGCACAGAGACAAATGTGGCTGTTTCCTTTGGTCCACAAATGGAGAAAGCAAGGTGCAATGTTAACAAGGCTGTTTGTGCCTTTTTGAGAGATGTTGGTATGTCCTCTTTTCAGAATGAAAATATGATGTTTTGTAGCACACCCATTTTTCACAAAGATGGAGTACATCTTACTTATGCTGGCAATCCGATTTTTCTTGCGAAACACACAAAATGCATTGCAACCTTTTTTGGAATTAAAGCAATCGATTTTGCAGTAGGTGTTCACCATTTGAAGTTTTTGAAACACAAAAAAAACACAGAAAGGCTCTTTTCAGAGCCACCACTTTCTCTCAGAGAAAAGTGCAATGGTTGTGACAGGGCATCACTGCACAGTTTTTAAGATGTCTGCGGACTGTCTTGGAGTTCTAAAAAATGCACAGGGCCCTGCATTTGTCACTTCTGTTTTTAAACTGTGAAAGGTGGCCCTGAAAGCAGCTCTTTTTTTAAAAATATTTTT
This sequence comes from Ambystoma mexicanum, assembly GCF_040938575.1. Classification (NCBI taxonomy): domain Eukaryota; kingdom Metazoa; phylum Chordata; class Amphibia; order Caudata; family Ambystomatidae; genus Ambystoma; species Ambystoma mexicanum. Next base: position 909,604,918 of record NC_090936.1, read on the forward strand.
GGTTTTTTTTAAACACGACAAACAAGGAACGGAGGGGAAAGTACGGTAAGGAAGGGACACCATCCACAGGGATAAGAAAGGGAAGGTGTAGAGAGGAAGATGTAGGGTGGGCCTTATTCAGGTAGGTCGCAGACCTTCCGATGCTCCTTGACCGCAGTCTTGAAAGCAGTCTGAAGGTTCTCCCCCTGCAGAGTATTGTGTTGCAGTACATGCACAATATTGTGACCCTTCAAAGGTAAGTGTCAACAGCATCATGAAGGGCCTGTGCGGCAGCTGGAGGGATGCACTGTCCCACAGGAGTGTCTTTTGTGGTGACAGGAGTGGAAATGGAGGATGCTGCAGGGGACAACTTTACGAATAGCCCCACCATGGAATTACTTTAGGTGTCACTTCATTGATGTAGTACCAAAGCTATACGAACCAGCCTTGCCACAACTCCGCACCATGTTGCACTGAGTGCAGATCGCCTTGTTTGCTTGAGCTTTTGACTTTCCATCAACGGTGGTAAATAACCACCACACCCAAGACTCACAATGACTGCTAGTAGTAGGAACTTCCACTACCTCATCCTCTTCATCCTCTTCATCTGTCTCCTCTGTATCCTCATGCCTGTTCCCCTCTGCTGGCGCTTGGGGAAATGGTGGTGGTGGAGGGGGTGTAGGTGCTGATGCGGAGGCATTAGCAGCAGAAGCAATTTGGGATGCCATCTGGAAGGTTAATAACCAGGAAATAGGAACGAGGAACCAAGAACAGCAACCTGCACAATTGTCCTGTTGTAAATCTTTGAAATCCAAAAGCAGCATGAGGATTAGCTCTGTGGTGTGGCCTTTTATAAGGGTTCTGCGGTGCACTTCCTGGACACCTGCGCCATCCCTGAACACTTGAAACACCAAGGACGGGCTCAAACAGTTCCAAAAAGTATGTAGATCGGCAGGGCCATTGTCTGGAACATGTGCAATGGTGACTTTTACAGTAAAATACCTTGGATTGGTCCAAGGAGCAGCTTTTAAATGTTTGGGGGCCCAGACAGTGTCCGCAAATAAACATGATGACATTGCAGACACATTTGCAAATGGGACGGCTCTCCGCAGGACACCAAATCCACAGTGACATTTGTGCGCATTCGCGCATGTGTTCTATGGACAGTGTTTGGGTCCCCGAACTAATTGAAAGTGTGGCACACGTGCAGCGGACAGTTGCGGAGAGGTGCAATGTTCGTAGGACCCAAGTGTTTGATGCGCATGTGCGTGGGTGTTCTACGAACAATGTTGAAGTCCCTGAATAAAATAAATGTGTGTCAAAACTTTGCAGACAGGTGGACGGAATATGTGTTCTACGGATATATTCATTCTGGTTGCGGACATTACGAACAGCGGGGGTGTTATTAGGACACCCCCATTTTGGGTGATTGTGAGAGGCGGACATCTTGTGTGTTCTAAGGACACCTCCATTTTAATTACAGACAGTACGAACAGGTATATTGTCCTTAGGACACCCCCATTTTGGTTAATTACGGACAGGCAGACATCTTGTGTGTTCTAAGGACACCTCCATTTAAATTATGGACAGTACAAACAGGTATATTGGACACCCCCATGTTGGTTAATTGAGGACTCCCTAACAGCAGTGCTGTCCGCGGACATCCTGACTGCCTTTGAAAAAAAAAGAAGACACAGCCATATACTAAGAACACACTTAACATTTTATTATTGTTTAACAGTAGAAAAAATAGGAAAAAGAGGGGGAAGCAGAAACTGAAAGAAATACATGTGAATTAGGGGTTTGGATATGATGTATGGAAGGGGAGGAAGGGATGGAAGTCTTATTGTACCATGTTTCTTGGTGGGGAGGGTTTGGGGACATGGAGAGGGGGAACAGGTACCTGTGGACAGTGGTATTTAATGTTTTCTTTAATGTGGTCCACAACACACTCTTTTAGTTGATTGAAGTGTTGCATTAACAAATTAAACAGTTCCATTCATTTCAGAGGATCTTTTAATATCTCTTTTGGTACATTATTTGTATTGGTTGTCTGGTATGTTAAAAGGAAATGTGTGTAGTACACATAAAGTAATGGTTATTAATTGGCTTATGTAGAGAAATATTGTGTCTACCATTATTATCACTGTCTTCACTCATTTCCTCTCGTGGGAATTTTTTTTCCCAGCCAGTCCAAAGTACTGGACATTTCTGTGTTAAAAAAAAAAATAGTTTTAGTGTACATAACACAGAAAATGTATAAATATATGAAAGAAATGTAATGTACTTACTACTTTTTTACAAACTGTTGCTGTTACTGCTGTGTAAATATGCTCTTGCTTCTTGCTGTGCAGTTTCTGTGAGGTAATTCAGTTGGAGGCATATTTATTTTGTTTTGGTATATTCCATTATATTGGAAATGCTACTTCAGTGGATGGTTGGTGTCTTACATATACAGTTTCCACTTCCTTTTTATTATTAAATGTAATGTATTTATGTGGGGCTTTTTGAATATGTTTGGTGTTTTTAATGTATGATACAATAATCTAAGATACCCCCTGAGTTTTTGGATAGTGCTGATGGTGACCGCGTCCACCCGTGGACATACGCACAGTCCGTAAACATCAAAATCACTAGCAGGACAGGGGGTTTAGTATATTCTATGTTATATAAATGTACGGTAAGGGAGTCTTAATAAACATTTATCACATTTCCATTATCTATATTTATATTCAGTGAAAAAAACTTAGTTAAAGGGACATTATGGTTAAGTTGCACTACTAAAAACCTATGAAATTCAGTGAAAAAAAAATGTTGTTAAAGGGACATTATGGTTAAGGTGCACTAATAAAAACCTATGAAATTCAGTGAAAAAAACTTTGTTAAAGGGACGTTATGGTTAAGTTGCGCTACTAAAAATCTATGAAATTCAATTAAAAAAACTTTTTTAAAGGGATCTTATGGTTCCATGTAAAACCAAAAAAACTCTGAAATTTGCCAGTTATGGTAAGCTAAGCAACCATAACTCGCGCTACCACCGTGCACTGCTAAGACTAACAACCAGGACATCAAAGATGACGTTACAAATGTCATTGATGACATCACAGATGGCATCACCTGTGCATTTACATTTCATGAAAAGTCTGTTCAATGGATTCTTATTGTAATGTTGATTAAAAAAGTGTCAAGGATCATTAGAATAAATGTCATGAGTTACGTAGTGCATTAAGCAATGCATTGATATAAATAGCATTCTATTATGAAGTTATTTCCAGTATACTAAGCTACTCATGTAGAGCCGTAGGCATTGTGTGCAGCAAACATGATGGAGGTGTAATAATAATAATCTTGCCATGTGGAATAGTGAAATGATAAAAGCTTTCTTTTTAGAGTTTAGCATACTGTGAAAAATGTAATAAGTACCTAATAAAACCCACTTACTACATAATTGCATTATTGCAAACAAAACACAAACAACAATACATACAAATATGAGCATATATGGGGAGAATGAAATAAACAAAAAAACACCAGTAGTATCAGACAATCGTCATAACCTAACTGATTATCTTCATGCATAGAAATGATTGCTCTGCTTCAAAACTTCTACTACACTATGTATAACTATCACATAATGTGAGTAGACCCTAAGGAAAGTAGGGTGAGTACAATGTATGAGAATATCCAGGGAAAGTACAGTAATAAAAAAACAGCAGAACTATAAAAGAAAACTGTTGATACCCTTACTGAACATCCTCATACATAGAAAGCATTGCTGTCTTCCAAGTCTATGCGTTCCCCTATGCATATGTTTCACATGCTCTGAGTGAACCCCAAGTGAATTACTTTAAGAACTTATTTGAAGTATAAGTCTACAAATGTAGTACTTTTTGAATTTTTAGTTCCTGACTGTTACTAGCCTACATATGTCATTAAAGGAAAAACGAGGGAGCCAGACATGTGATGTCATCAGTGATGTCATCAATGACATTTGTAATGTCATCTTTTATGCCCTGGCTGTTAGTCTTATCAGTGCACAGTGGTAGCGCGAGTTATGGTTGCTTAGCTTATGATATCTGGCGAATTTCAAGGGTTTTTCGGTTTTACTTGGAACCATAACGTCCCTTTAACAAAGTTTGTTTTCACTGAATTTAATAGGTTTTTAGTAGCGCAACTCAACCATAACATCCCTTTAACAACGTTTTTTTCACTAAATATATATATGCATGAATGTGTTCACACATTTTTCAAGCTCTTTGAACATTAACCCGTTTCTTTGAGTTGTTCGTGGAATTCAGGGATAAAAGAAAATGATCTGTTGCCTTTTTCCTCCACCCAACCGATAACCCCTCACCACCACAGAGGTTGTTCTATTTGTAAAACAAGGGTCATTTTGAATTTCAATTTTTTTTTTAACCTGACTTTCACATGTGCAGTTTGTTAAATCAACATGGTGACTGTTTCAGATGTTTAGACACATCTCACATTTCTCAATTGAGCAATTTGTTTTTTGTTTTATTTGTTTAATCAAAAAAGAGATTTTTACAATATTGTTGTCCGTTCACATAATGATTACTCGTCTTGAGTTCCTCGACACGACTACACGTCAAGCAGATTGTCAGCGATGTACTCCAGGATTTTTGCTGTGGCGGTTTGCCAGCTTGTTCTGTCGCCTCCGATAAGCCTGCACCACCAATTTTCTTCCTCTTGTAAAATGTCTGTTCCAGCGAAGTTGTCAAGATATCTATGTCTTATTGTCTGAGTTGCGGGACACACCATAAATAGGTGTCATATGGTTTCTTGCGCAGGCGGCACTGTGTTGTGGCAAAATCGGCATCTATCAGTTTGCGCAATCCCTCTAATGTGTAGGAATTCGTCCGTTTTGAGTAAATTAAGGTGCGCTCGCAGTATTAAGTTACAAGCCTGTCTGTTCGGGAATTTCTTTATTAGTTGTTGCAGTTCATTCCGTTTTCTCATGTTGGACGGAAGATGTGAGGTCAGATGTAGTTTTGCCACTGTGTCTGTGGTCTTTGCCCAGTCTGCATCCTTCAATTCGTGTAAAACTTTACACGGATTGTGTATTAGTTCTTCCTCATCTGATGCGATCATGTGGGGTAGGGCTTTGTTATCTCTTTGCCAGTTTGTTAGCATGTCAGATTTGCCTACGTCCATTTTGCGTTTGATCATCTTGAAGATTTCATTGCTTTCGGTCATTCTACAACATAATTGTGTTGCAATTTACAGTGCATTCTAAAGACTGGAGGCTCAACTCGCGTTTTATTGCGTCTCCAGAGGTTGAATTGGGTAGCTTGAGCACCTGGCGCCAAAATATGGCTTCGAGTTTGGGCCATATTTTCTTTGGACTAGTTGTCATTGCTTCAGTGCCGTAAGTTACAGCGGGCACCACCTTCTTTTTGTAAAAATTGATTGTTGGAATGAGGGAAAATTTCCCAAATTTACTGTCTATGTCCTTAGCCTGGCCCACAAACATTTTGATTTTTGCGTACAGCACTGATTGCATGGTGGTTTTGTGTGTTGAACTGTCCAAGTGCACTCCTAGATATTTAAAGGTTTGGACAATCACGATTTTTGTGTGTCCCAGGTGCCAGTTTGTATCGTTGGTTTTCTTTTCGTGCTTTTGTAGAATCATGACTTTGGTTTTTTCTTTATTGATTTCGAGGAAGTTTTCGTTTGCATACTGGAGAAGGCCATTGAGCTGACGTTGCAGACCTATTGGGGTCTGATCACATAGCGTAAGATCGTCAGCATAGAGGAGGTGTCCAATCGCAGAGGTGCCGATTTTTTGCACAAAGGATCTGGTCAGCTTCTCGCTTTCTTTGGAGTCCCCTATGTAGACCAGAAAAAGCGCAGATGCCAACGGCAACCCTGTTTTTTCACCCCTCGTGTAGTGGGAATTTCTGCCGATAGTTCACCTTTGTGACTTAAACGCACCCTCATCGCGGTGTTACCGTGCAGGGCTTGAATTGGGGTTAATAAGTCTTCCGGACAGTTCCAGGCTTTTAGTTTGTTCCACAAGCGAGCTCTTTTGACGCGGTCAAATGCTTGGGTAAAGTCTACGAACACTAGGAACAGACGTTATTGACCAATTAGCATTTTTACGCGATGTCCATGAACTTTATGCAGCACCCTGACTGGTCTGGAAGCATCCACGGACAACAAATCAGGAAGTGGAGCAGTCGACTAGACCGATATATGACTTATTTTTTCCACCTGATTAATGGGCATTTAAAAAAAAAAAATCTGGACTAACTTGCACCAAATTTTCTAAAGCACGCTTTCTAGACTAGGCCATCAATCCTTGTTCAAGGTTGGTGCAAATGTGTCCAGCGGTTTTGGGCTACAGCCATGAGCAAAGCATTTTTCTGATGAAACTCTATCCATATTTCAAAAAGTTGGGACCCCCTTTACAAATTTACACCCTTTGAGGAAACCACACAACAGTTTGCAAAAGCAAATTCAGTCAGGTCATTAGTTTTTCGGCAACCTTTTTTGCAGATTCGGGGAATGGTACCAATTTTAAAAGCTGCCCAAAAACTGTTTTTCCTCTAAGAAAGCCAACTTAACCATCATTAGGTGGTCTCTACTGCACTCTGCAATATATACACCTCAGCTCTCTTACATCAACCATCCATATTGTTTAGGATTACATAATACATGTACAGCTGGCAGATCATGAAGACCGGTCTAAGATGGCTCCCATGTCTATGCAGCCACTTGTTATCTTCCACAAATGTTGACTTGTTTGTCCCACTGGTGGCATTTCTCCTGCTTACAAAAGCCGTCCACCATTACTTCCAGGCTTCCGTAATAGGCAGTAAAGAATAGAAAACAATAGACACATATGTCTCCTGCCAGTCAGTACCACCAATGTCTTTAACATTGTTCATTATATAAGTAGTGTAAACAGGCAATAAAAAGAAAATTACAACACACATACAAATGGAAGATCAATTATTAAATCAGCACCGAAAAAGTAAAAAGAAATTAAAAAAAACACTGGTCCATAAAGATTTCTGTTGAATGTGATTGTCACGTTGGGTAGATTTCATTGTTTGAAAGTAGTGAGTGGATCAATGTTGTAAAACAAAAGTAAAGTCAGTCTGTGGGCTGGGGCTGCAAATACCATTGTACTCTATACCCCACACCCTCACCCCCATCATCCCTTCATGCAAGAGCAGCGTCAGCAGTCTATTCCCTTCTCCCCTCTTACTGCAACAGCTCTCGATGTGTGGACAAAATAGCAAGGGGCGTAGAAGTGAAGAAAAGTATCAACGCTTGGGGGTGATGCGGGGATCCAGGTGGTCTTAATCACATTCTGCTCTCAAGTTTAGCAGCCACTTGAACTCCACACTTTCAATGCTGCTTGATCGGCTGATCCTCAGATGAAATACTAGATTAAGGCCAATTCAAGAGAGAGAGATGACCTGCCTCATTTCTTGATCCTTTCTCTTCTGAGCCTCTGATCAGTAGCAGCAGTTTTAATATTCTCAACTACCTCTATATTAAAATGGTACTTCTCTATAAAGATGAAGCTGCAGTCCGGGTGGGGTAAGTAACTTCTTTACTCCAGGTTCCAAGCACAGGTCATCAGATTGCAAGCACAGGTTTTCAGGTTACAGGTTACAGGCAACAGGTAAGTAAATTATGTTTAAGAGACACTGAGACATCCACCGGCACTCACTCTCACGGGTAGCTCACTTCCAACTGGCATCCAAGGAACACCCAAAGAAAAGCACTCATTCCAAACCAAGGTACCAGAGCTCACATGCACACACAGGGCAGGCAGGAGAGGAAAGTTGCAATACCACATTGCCAAACAGACATCGCATAACCGTCTTCACATTTACCCCATGGCAGAGGAAATCCCACTACATCGACCCTCACCGGCCTCACGCAAACACAAGGACACAACACTCTGCTTGCTTCTTCAATCTGTAAACTGCTGGACATGATAGACAGTATGTAAAGTACACAGCTATTTGGTCCTGCTTGCATCTAGTGCTGGCTATCCCGTAGTGCACAATTGTCCATAATACAGTTACCAGTACCAGTAAATCTCCCTGCTGTTAGGGAATTGCTTGGTGTAGAAAACTTTCGAGGTCCTTGATTCCCCTGTGCCCCACATTTGGTTCATTTTATCATTTATTTTATTCTGAAGTATTGTAATGCGCCAAATCGCATTACAAAAGCTTAGAAGTGCGTGCAGCTCGGATGCACTGACTAAGAAAATGATGACACTGTGTGGTACCTCTTTCAATGTTTTTACTTTGCAATTAAATTAAACACAGAAGGACAAGAAAGTCATAACTCCCATTTAGCATTCTGCTCCAGGGTTTCAAATTTAAAGAGGAAAAAATATAGTTCAGAATGTTCGGTAAAACGTATGCAAGGAAGACACTGCAGCACATGTTATTGCTTCCCAGTGAGACCCCTATTGAATAAGCTCTTTCAAAAAGATTTGATGGAAATCCTCATCAATGTCAAGTATTTTTAATCATTTTCTGTACATTTTTCATAAAGGCCTGCGGCCTTTTAAAGTAATACAGTAGATAATTCTTCTATTATAATGAATCCAGCCCATGATGGAATGAAATGGGTTTTCCCCTGCTTCAAAAGAAACGTCGTTTGCTCTGCAATTATCTTTTCTTTCACAGACAAATCTAGTGTGCCTTTGAGGGGAAGGCGAGCGAGGTCATGTAGCTGGCCATGTCTTACTGCCACTCGACACCGAGCCTTCGTGTCTGATGAGTGCATGCAAGGGACCCCAAAGGCTGATTGGCCGGATACCACCGTGAGAAAATGCAAGCTTTATAATTTATTTTATTTTATTTATTTATTTGCATTTATAAAGCGCACAGAACTGCCCTGGGGCATCGTGGCGCTGTTACAGCAGACTTAGTCATGAACACAAGCATAGGAATGTGTTTACAGATGTAAACCGAGTTACCGAGTACATTTCACATTGGTAATAAACATTGAGCTTAGAGGTTATGCTATGCTGTGGTTACAATGCAAGCATGAGAGTGCATGTGGAAGACTTTAGCGGAATAGGAGGGTTTTGAGGTTTTTACGGAAGGTATGGTATGATTTTTCGTTCCTTAGTGAGGTAGGTAAGGAGTTCCAGTTTTTAGGTGCGAGGTGTTGGAAGCTGGTTCCTCCCGCCCTGGATCTTTGAAACGTGGGGACATCAATCATGTTGGTGCGGTGAGCTCTGGTGGGTCTGATGGAGGCTTTCGGTGTGATTCTTTCTGCGAGATAGGGTGGGGCATCCAGGGATAGGCATCTATGTGTGATGGTCATGGCTTTGAAAAGTATGCGTTCCTTCACGGGTAGCCAGTGGGCATCTTTCCTTGCTTGCGAGATGTGTTCTCTTTTTGGAATGGACAGTGCTGCCCGGAGCGCATTGTTTTGCGTGATTTGGAGTTTTTTTAGGTTGTGGGCGGAGGTGCCTAGGAACAGGGCATTACAGTAGTCTAGTTTTGTACCTATAGTGGCTCTGGCGATGGACAGGCAGTTTTTGGCGGAGAGAAAAGGCTTGACAGCATTTATCATCTTGGTGGTAAGTGCCGAGGAAGAGGCTATGGCGTTGACCTGGCGAGACATAGATAGTGAGGCATCTAGGTGAACGCCTAAGGTTTTAACAGTCTTGGAGACTGAGATGGTGGAGTTGTCGATGTTGAAGGATTTGTATTGGGGGGGGAGTTTGTTGAGAATTTCATTGGTCCCTACTATGAGGATTTCGGTTTTGTCCCCGTTTAGGCAGAGGCCGTTGGCCGCCATCCAGGTTTGGATGGCTGTGTAGATTTTGGTTAATGCTGTCGCATCTTCTTCGTAGGTCCCAGTTAGAGGGAGTAGTACCTGCGTATCGTCTGCGTAGTTGGTATACGCTATGTTACGACAGTCGAGGTCATTGAAGAGAGGAAGGGTGAATATATTGTAGAGAGTGGGGGCGGTGCAGGAGCCTTGTGGGACGCCGCAGTGGATGGTGGTAGGGGTTGCCGAGGCAGTGTCTGAGAAGACTTTCATGAGTCTGCCATTTAGGAATGAGGCCACCCATGCAATGGCTTCCGGGGAGAAGTGTGCTTCATTTTTTAGGTGCATGCCTAGGATATCGTGGTTGACAAGGTCAAAGGCGGCAGATAGATCCAGTAGGAGAAGGAGTGCCGGTTTGCCTTTATCCATAGTGTCAGCAAGCTGTATTTTCAGATCAAGTAGGGCTGACTCAGTTCCGTGACCTGGTCGGAAGCCTGACTGTCTTTTTCCTAGGATATGGTTGGTTTCGAGATAATCCTGGATTTGTGTGTAGGCCATTTTATCCAGTATCTTGAGCAGGAAAGGCACAGTGGTGATGGGCCTGTAGTTGGTAGCTACTTCAGGGTCGAGGGTGGTTTTTTTTAGAAGCGGGCGCACCCAGGCTTCTTTTAGACTGTCAGGGACAGTGTTGGTTTTGAAAGAGGCATTAATGAATGATTTAAGGAAAGGGGCGAGTGTTTCAGTGCAGTCTTTGATCAGGCTGGCGGGGCAGGGGTCTCCTTTACAATTGGATGGTTTGATCTTGTTCATTATCTCAATAACTTCGTGTTCTGTGACTTCCCTGAATTTGAACGGGGTAGTGGGGGCTTTGGTGGATGTGGTTCCCGAACTAGGGGTGGGCATGTGGCTCGTGGTGGTGGGAGATTTGAGGTGCAGTGATAGGTTTTTGTGGTGCTCCTTAATTTTTGTTTGTAGGAGTTCAATTTTATTTAACAAGGCAGATTGTATGGAGTTGCACCAGATTTGGTCTTTAACAATGTCTTGTGATTTGGTGGCCGGTGTGGTGAGTTCGTTGAAAATGGCGAAGAGTTCTTTGGATTCGGAGCTTGCATTAGCAATTCTATCATTATAAGAGACTGATTTAGCTGTGATTATGGCTTTTTTGTATTGGGCAGTGATTTTTTTGTAGGAGGATAGGGTGGCTGGGGAAGGCGATTTCTGCCAGGAGTTTAGAGCTTTTCTTTTCTGTGAGCGGAGTTCTTTGAGTTCAGTGGAGAACCAGGTATTTGAGTGTTTGATAGTTTTGGCTTTTTTGGTCTGCAAGGGGGCAATGGCGTCAATGGCGGTGCTTATGGTGCTCTTGTAGATATCTGCTAATTCTGACGGGTCAGATGACTTGAGGTCTGTGGAGAGGATGTGAAGGTGGGGTGTAATTTTATCTTTAGTGAGATTCTTTACACATCTTGCCAGTGCTGGGGGGATGGGGTTAGGTTTGTTTGTGTTAGATACAGCGGGAATAAAGAAGTGAATGAGGTGGTGATCTGACCAAGGAGTCGGGGTGATGGAGCTAATGTCGACGTGACAGTTGTGGTCAGCTATCCAGTCCAGGATACGGCCTTTGTTGTGTGTGGGTGAGGTTATTTTTTGGTCGAAGCCTAGTTCTTTTAAGGCTAGTGCAAGAGATTTAGCAGGCTTGTCCTTTTTATCGTTATACCCCAGGTTAAGGTCACCTAGAAGGATGCTTTTGGAGGTGAGTTTTAGGTTTTCTGTTAGGCGGTGTACAAGGTTCTCATGGAACTCTGTTAGGGGGCCGGGCGGGCGGTAGACTAGGTTGAAGGTGATGGTGGAGTTAGGGGAGAGGGCAATTTTTATAGCTAGAGAGTCTATGTTGTCACCTAGATTGGAGGTGATTTGTCTGGCCTCGAGGTGATCTTTCAGGATGAATGCTACCCCACCACCTACTGAGGAGAGGCGGTCTTGCCGGATAATGGCGTACCCCTGTGGGATAGTAAGGTTGAGGGCTGGCCCTGCAGCGCTGTGCAGCCATGTCTCGGTGATGGCTAAGATGTCGAGGTCCAAGCTAATTAGGAGTTCGTGAATTTCAATGGCATGGGCAGGGATGGATCTGGCGTTTATGAGGGCACACTGTAGGTTGTGTGTGTGTTGGGCCGAATGGGCATAATGGAGGACAAGAAGATCTCATGGCGAGATTTGCACGTGTGTTCTGGCCGAAAACGGCATCTGATCAATTATTGCCGGTGAAGAGACAGATAAAGCATAATGCCGAGCCCCCCCATCTGCCCTACGTTTTACTTTAGTGATATGATAGGTTATTTATAACACGCATAATACCCAGAGGTTTCAAACCGCGGACCGAACCTGTGTTGCTCCATGTCGTCTTGCTTCTAAGGAGAGCAAGTTGCCGCTGAGCTATCCTCCTGAGACCCGATTGTCCCCTATATTAATACAACACATGCAATATCCCATGAGAGACACTCCTCGCTGACTATTGCATTCATACTTTTACGTTAACTATGGGCGTGCAGTGAGAATGAACTGGGGCGTTTACTCTAGTGGCAGTTCATAGAAAGATGAAATAGCATTGAACGAATGCTATACTTGAATCAATCCCTTGAGGGGACTAATCTGCTGCAAAGTTGAAGACGAGCACAGCCAAGGGAAACAAACAAAATGTTGGTTGCACTCAAATATTTTTGAAAAAAATCTCATTACTGCTGTGGAATTTCCAGGCTACACTTTTTTCAGGCTAAACGTTTTGCAATCCTTATGCCTTGTCGCTAGGCCAAGCTTAATGTCCTCTAGCATTCAAGGGGTGATTTCTGCAGATGAAGTATAAAAATCCCACTTCGATATGCACGATTGTTGGATGTCCTCCTTTATAAGAGAAAGCAGTTGTTTCACCTGGCTTTTGACAATTTAGCCCGCAACGCCCTAAACTTTGATTGCACCCTGTTCTGGATAACTTGATTAGATTGTCTCAAATATTAGACTTCACATTGTACATGCAACCAAGCTAAGTTGCCTTTTGACGCTTTGATGACGTAGAGCACAAACGTTTCACAGAGGAGGCTTGTGCTTGAACAGATTGAGATACTTGGCTGCAGCATCGATTCACATCAGCATTAATAGCCACTATGCCTTCTCTGCAGCCACCACACGAAGCAGTGCCATCACCCAATCCTGCCACATCCTTTCATGGCACAATTCCTTCACCCTTCATGCAAAAATACCCAGCAGAAATGTAGGCGACATTTTTTCAACAAGCAGCAACATGATCGCATCACATCAAATGACATCTCCTTCTTTGCTGCCAGTCCCCCAAATACTCCGACAATACATCTATCTAAATGCAAGTGTGGTGCCATTGCTCACCGTCCACCATCACCACATTCAGAAGGCATCTGAATGAACAAACTGTTCGAAAACAGCTTCACCTGGCATGCGCACTATGCAAAATTAGAAAACAAACCATAAAGAAAGTGGAAGGAGTAGCAGATATGTTAGAGCCAGGGTGGTCAATAACACTGGACATAGAAGAGGCACTGTTTTGATTCTAAACATTTTAGTCTTTCTGACCATGCCGTTGATCAGCTAAGAACCAGCAACTTATTTCCTGGACACACATCCATGCAAAGGACATTATGTGCCAACCAAAGAAGATGAAGACAAACACTACGAGACAATATGGAAATGTAGATAGTTAAAATCAAGATGAAAACTCTATACAATTTAATATCACAAGGTATCATCGTCAACAACCAACAACTAAAACAGCATTAAGCAACAGGGGCACCTTAACACAAAACATTGTATAACATAAAAAAACAAGGGCAAAGTCACCCGGAGTGCCACTGAGTGAAGTTCACTGTGTTGGCGCCCCCCCCCCCGCCACCCCCACTTAGCGGAACACTCTCTGGACATACTTGGACCTTGCCTTAAAAGATAGACACTGGCCCCGCCCCATTGCACCCAAACCTGGTAAAAGGCACGGATGACGCACTTCCATGCGTGTGCACGCGGAGTGCCACTGAGTGCTGTTGGCTGTGTTTGTGCCCCCGCTGTCCTAGCTGGAGGCTCTCTGGACATACTTGGACTTGGCCTTAAAAAGTCTCACATGGCTGGACACTACTGCTTCACCGACTGCTAACGGATAGCAGAAAACATTTAAGTGCTCTATAACACAGCATAGCGCTAGCACTAGTGCATTATTCTCACATTGTATTTTATCTTTTCTAGATAGACACTGGCCCTACCCCCTTGCACCGGAACCTGCTAAAAGGCACGAGCCACATGCATCCACGTGCATGCTTCTGGAGTGCCACTAAGTGCTGTTGGTTGTGTTGGCGCCCCCCTCCTAGCAGGATGCTCTCTGGACATACTTGGACTTCTCCTTAAAAGATATTACATGGCTGGACACTACTGCTTCACTGACTGCTAACAGTTAGCAGTGAACTTTTAAGTGTTCTATAACACAGCCTAATGCCAGGACTAACGCATTATTCTCACAATGTATTTGATCTTTTCTAGATAGACACTAGCCCCACCCCCTTGCACCTGAACCTGCTAGAAGGCACGGACCGTGCACTTCCACGCATGCGTACCCTGAGTGCCACTGAGTAATGTTGGCTGTATTTGCACCCCCTCTGTCCTAGCGGGAGGCTCTCTGGACATACATGGACTTGGCCTTAAAAATGCTCACATGGCTGGACACTACTGCTTCACCGACTGCTAACGGATAGCAGCAAACATTTAAGTGCTCTATAACACAGCATAGCGCTAGCACTAGCACATTATTCTCACATTGTATTTTATCTTTTCTAAATCGACACTGGCTCTGCCCCCTTGCACCGGAACCTGCTAAAAGGCCCGAGCCGCGCGCATCCTTGTGCATGCCTCTGGAGTGCCACTGAGTGCTGTTGGTTGTGTTGGCAGCCCCCTCCTAGCGGGATGCTCTCTGGACATACTTGGACTTGGCCTTAAAAGGCATTCCATGGCTGGACACTACTAATTCACTGACTGCTAACGGGTAGCAGTGAACTTTTAAGTGTTCTATAACACAGCATAGCGCTAGGACTAACGTATTATTCTCACATTGTATTTGATCTTTACTAGATAGACAGAAGCCCCGCCCCCTTGCACCGGAACCTACTAAAAGGCACGAGCCGCATGCATCTGTGCGCACACCTGGAGTGCCACTGAGTAATGTTGGGTGTGTTGGTGCCACCCCCTTCCTAGCAGAACACTCTCTGGACATACTTATACTTGGCCTTATAACATAGACACTGGCCCTTCCCCCTTGCACTGGAACCTGCTAAAAGGCACGAGGCGCATGCATCCACGCGCATGGATCTGGAGTGCCACTGAGTGCTGTTGGTTGTGTTGGTGCTCCCCTCCTATCGGGAAGCTCTTTGGGCATACTTGGACTTGGTCTTAAACAGTATCACATGGCTGGACCCTACTGCTTCACTGACTGCTAACGGATATCAGTTAACTTTAAAGTGCTCTATAACATAGCATATCGCTAGTACGAGCGCATTATTCTCACATTGTATTTTATCTTTTCTAGATAGACACTGGCCCTACACCCTTGCACCGGAACCTACTAAAAGGCACGGGCCGCATGCATCCACTCGCATGCACCTGGAGTGCCACTGAGTGCTGTTGGTTGTGTTGGTGCCCCCCTCCTAAAGGGATGCTCTTTGGACATACTTGGACTTGGCCTTAAAAGGTATTACATGGCTGGACCCTACTGCTTCACTGACTGCTAACGGTTAGCAGTGAACTCTGAAGTGCTATATAGCACAGCATAGCGCTAGCACTAGCACATTATTCTCACATTGTATTTTATCTTTTCTAGATAGACACTGTCCCTGCCCCTTTGCACCAGAACCTACTAAAAGGCACTAGCCGCATGCATCCGCACACACATGTGGAGTACCACTCAGTGATGTTGGCTGTGTTGGCGCCCCCCCTCCTAGCAGAACACTCTCTGAAGATACTTAGACTTGGCCTTAAACGATAGAGACTGGCTCCGCCCCCTTGCACCGGAACCTGCTGAAATGCATGAACCATGCGCATCCACGCTCGCACACCCAGGGTGCCACTGAGTGCTGTTGGCTGTGTTGCTCTCTGGACATACTTGGAGTTTGGATGGATATGATATACAAGAAGAACCTGCAACTAAGAGTATGAGAGGACAGACAGCGGGAGGATTATTTGTTGCAGTGAGAAATGGTTGGGGCCTAAATGTGATTTATCATGTACAGGTAACCAAAGGAGTGCTAGTAGTGGTGTTGGTGAACAAATCTAAGCTTCCAAGTTAGTATATCTTGTTAGTTCTAAAAAGTTCAGATAAAGTTTCTGAAAAACTGTCACTGGAAACAACACTGCCCAACAACTACCGCGCCATCACCACAATACCTTTCGTACTAAAGATCCTAGATCAAGCAGCCTATAACCAGATCCAACATTTCCTAGAATCCAATCACATCCTAAAGATGCGACATTCAGGGTTCCGCCCTGGCCATGTTACTGAAACCACACTACTTGACCTTATGATCCAAATGGACGCCATCAAAGATGAGGGAAAACCAGAACTCTTCCTTCTATTAGAACTGACGGCTGCGTCAGGGGGTTCATTGCATGCCATCACCATACAGCCTGAGCCAACTTTTCAAAAGAAGCCTCAGTTTGGATTGCCTCCCTCAAGAAGGAAGGACCATGAGAGTTTTCTCTGACATGGACAGTGCATCGCCCATCCCCATCCCATGCAGTGTTCCCCAAGGATCCTGTTTTTCCTCATCCCTTTATGACATATTCGCCAAACCCTTATTTGACCTGCTGGATGACCTAGGCATATCCTACACAAACTATGCTGATGACACCCAAATCCTTCTCCACCTGACAGGCTTCTAAGACACAGACTCACTAATGCTCAACAGAGTTTACCTGACAATCCAGTCCTGCATGGCATCTAATTACTTGTGTCTAAACAATGATAAGACTGAGATCCTACTTGTTGGCTCCCACGCAACTAAAGAAACTCAGCCAGCAACTTACATCCTTCCTGATATATGGAATCCAGATCCCCATCTCAGACACAATAAAAACCTTAGGCGTGTACCTACACACTTCCTTATACCTAAACAGACATGTCAGTGCTATTGCCTCATCAGCAGCCTATACAGCAAAACTAATCAAGGGAGCTAGACATTTTCTTAATTCAGACAGCTGCATGACCATTTCCAGAGCAATCACGGGGGCTAGATTGGACTACTGTAAAGTGTTATTTGCAGGCACATCCAAAAAGAACATAGATAAACTCCAAGAAATACAGACTAATACCCGCAGAGCAGCACTGAACATTCCAAAAAGGGAACACATCACAGCCGCCAGAAAAAAGGCTCACTGGCTCCCAATCAAAGAAAGGATTATCTTAAAAACTATGGCCCTCATCACGAGTTTGAAGGTAGCCATGCCGTTTTTAGCGGCATGGCTACCCCCAAACCGGGTACCTGTCAGGGTCCCGCAAAAGGGGACTTACCGGGCCATTCCGACCTTGGAGGGCCCGGTAATTCCCTTTCACGGGACCCGGACCCGGTACATCCCCATTTCCATTTGAGCCCCCATAGGGCTCAATGGGAATGGGGAGGATGCTATCAACGGGCCCGTTAATGACGGGCCCGTTGTTAGCATCCTGGTCTGCTAGCAGGTCCCGCTCTGCACATCTGGTCTGGCCAGGCGTCCAGAGGGGGATTCGCTGCAGACCTCGTAATGTGGTGGCCCGGAATGAACGGTGCCTGTCCCTTACCGGCACCATTCATTCCGCGGCCGACTACATTGTAATGAGGCCCTATATCTATGTAATCGAAAGAACAAAATCCAACAGACCAATAAGATCCATCCATGCCCACAAACTGACCATACCAAGAGTGAAAAGAGCCCAAGGATACGCTTCCCAACAGTTGGAGTTAATCACTGGAAAACCCTCCAAGCAGAACTAAGAGCTGAGAACTCATACTGGTCCTTCCAAAAAAATCTTGAAACCCCGGCTCTTTGTCTAAACTTTCACCGACCAGGATGTCACCCTGCTACATCCTTATTATAGGATATTCCAGGGAGACCCACTAGGGGGAACAGAAAAAGGCTTCAAGGCCAAATCTGGCTTGACTTGCTATCAAGTTGGGGATTGTACATGGTAAATGACCGTCTTAACAATAACATTACTTCTGCCACATGGTCGGATGGGAAATGTTCCTCTACTATAGACTACATATTCACGACAAAGGGTCTACTGGACCTGGTGGCCGAGTTCAGTATAGACCCCACAGGGCCTAGTGATTACAGTATGCTACAGGTTATCATTTGTCCCCTGGAATGTGGCAGAACAAGGAAATACTATAGTGCCCCCTTGAATGTGAATAATAAAAGATCCAGAGTCACTTGGCATGATGGCAACATTTCTAAACTAAATGCTCTCTTCCTGAATGACTTAATGAGCTCTACTCTGGATAATAAACTGTTGGTATTCACACATGGCTCCTTTCGGTCCTTACTTACAGGACCTAATTAATAAATTTATGAAAGAAACTGGGAGGATAGTCACCAGGAAAGTACATAAACATGGGTACGATGTTAGGGTTCAGAATAAGAAAAGAAAATGCCATAGTGAGATCCGGTTAATTACAAAAATGCCAGGATGCAAGAACATAAACTATAAGGCAATACTTCCGATAAAACAAAAATTAAAAAATTGGATTAAATTTGAGCCAGCATGTATCAAAGAGATTGAGAAAACATGATGGCCGCTCTGAAAGATGGCAGTAATAGACAATGCTGGCTCCTAGTAAATACCCCAGAGGGCAGTCAGTTCTCAGCCCAAAGTAATCCCATTTCGGAGTGAGACTGGGAGGGGCATTTTGGAAACTTATATGGGAGGGAGGAGCAACATTTTCCAGAAGGGACAGTCCTAGAGGGCAGCGCATGGGGTCTGAATTTTACTATAAACGATATTGGGGATCTAATTGGCAAAGCCAGCTCTTCTAAAGCAGCAGGAATAAATCAACTCATGAATGCAACCCTAAAAAATAACATAGATCTTTGGACCAAAACACTATGGGCCTCAATACGAGTTGGGCGGCGCTATTAGCCCTACCGCCAAACCCCCGGTGCTATTAGCGCCGGATCATGGGTTTGGCGTAACGGTTGGTGCCCATACCCCAGTGGGCCCATTCGGGAATTCCTCATTCCCCATTAGGGCCAATGGGGAAAATTAACGCTATTACCGCCAATGGATTTCCCGCCGGTGGTAATAGCACCGAAAATCAGCAAATTGTCCCCGGATTTCCACCCAGCTCAGAGTTGGGGGGAAATCCACCAAGGCCATGATCTGGCAGACCCTTAAATGCAGCGGTAATAGCGCTACCACCGTATTTAAGGGTTACCACCATACTCGTGATGAGGCCCTATATCTTTTATTTAAATATATAGTTACAACTATGTCTACTCCCACTTCCTGGAGTGCCTATTTATAAGAAAGTGGACAGGGTCTCCTACTGAATTACTGCCCGATTGCTCTGCTAGATGCAGATTCAAAAATGTTCGCAACCCCGGTCTTCAAGTACATAGAAGAATGGAACATGAGTAATTGTATTCTGTCTCTGCAAAAAATAAGCTTTGGGAAGCAAATAGATACTCACTGCGGTGGACTACTGTTATGCGTTTTGCAACAGTTAGATTGGAAGGTTAACTCTGTCCCAATGCATGTGGCCTCCATGGACCTAACCCTCGCGTTTGACTTGGTCAACTGGAACACGCTGTTGGCTAAATTTAAAAAGTTCAGACTACCTGGGGGACAGCTTTCCTTTCTAATCCACTTGCATGAAGGGTCCAAAATACAGTTGCATATGAATAACAACAGATTGTTGTCTAAAAGCAAGCACACATATAATGGGCTCGGCCAAGGTTGCATATTTATTCCTGCCTTATTTAATCTGTATACGGCAGATGCTGGAGGCGCATTGGATGGAGCTTTGTTTGCACCTCCAAAGATTGAGGGTCGAAGAATTTGCTGGTAGGCATATGCAGATGATTTTATACTAATCGAACATACACCAATTGGGCTCCAAAGACTCATGATTGCCTTGAACAGGTATATAGAGGTCAACCATCTAAAAGTAAATCCTCGAAAGACTGTAGTCATGAGACTGAGTATATGTATGTACCCGATTGGCTTCACTTGGGTCTTAAATAATACAAGACTGACTGTGAAGTCGTCCATTAACTATTTGGGATTTCCTATTATTTCACCACATAAAAAGTAATTCTATCGAAATTATCTGAGGGGAAAAAACCACTGAAACAAGTCATCCAGATGAACAAAAATAGATAGGAAAAATTGAAAATGTTCTATGATTCCCACATAAGGTTCTATAACTCTAAGGTCATTTCCCGTCTGTGCTATGGCCTTGAACTGTTTCCCTCATGGGCTGTGAGAGAGAGATCTATAAACACAAAGCACTGATTTGGCAGTCGATTTTGTACTGTTTACCCAAGTGTGTGCCACTATCTGCAATCAGATATGAATTGGGCCTAAAATCAATACAAAGTTTGGTGGGATAAAAAGGATGGAGTTTTTACTAAAAACTTTATATAAGCGCAAAAGAATCTCTATATGTGCTACTCACTAAGGGGTTAGGGATGGAGACTCGCAGGGGGGGCTTTGTTTTTAAGCACTTTTAAATACTGCTAATGAAGTTGGGGTAGCACTGGATATTCTTGCATTCTCTAGCAAAAGTGAAAAGGCTGATACTAATGACTGGGCTCTCACAAATGTATTTATTTATTTAGATTTGTAAGGCACACTGCAACCCATGCAAATGATGCAGTATTGGGTTTGCAATTATATTCACACATTATCTCTTCTCAAAAATTGCTGGGATGCCCTGAGCTCTATCTAAAATGTGTTCCCAATAAGAAAATGTGCCCAAACTTTATGCACTTTAGACTGAATGTACTTCTGACAAGGAAGATCCTTCCGGTAAGAGGGGAGGCACGAGAGGAAATTATGATTTGCTGGTTCTGTAACATGGCCGATTCCAAGGAAACGCTATTGCATCTGCTGATTGAATGCAAAGCCATCAAAGGACAGCAAATTAATTATTTTAAGAAATGTGTGAGGAATCCTGAACTGGTCTGCTTGGTGGGCCATGCTGCATAGCAAATCAGTGGCACTAAATCTGGCAGTATTAAGATTTTTATCTGTGGTTTTTAACTTGTTTTAGAGATACTATAAAGCTTCAGGAGTTGGTACTTGATAATGATGATGTTTCATTCATAATGGATTTTAACAAGGATTGGTATTTGTATGGGTATTTGGTACTACGTTTTATGCACACTGATCTATAACTGAATTTGTATGGGTATTTTTTACTATGTTTTATGCACACTGATCTATACCTGAATTTGAACTAGGACTTGAATTTGTACACGTGTTGTACTTAAATTAACTAATGTATCGTTCTATGCATATTGATCTATACTTGACTCGGAAAACTAACCTGTGCTGGTATTTGTATCTGCATTTGAATTTGTATTTGTATATGTATTTGTATATGCATTCAATATCCTATATTCTTATATATATACTATGTCTTATCTAAATCAGTTAAAGATTAATTTCACTTTCTGTATTTGCTATGTATTCATTTTTGTAAAGTTTGTGTATTAACCAAAACAAATAAAGAAATACAAATAAATAACAGAACAAAGTAAAAAGTTGACAACAATGAAACCATCAAAAGCCTTTTATATTGTTTATTAGTGTGGCAGCCTCAAAGCCAATTAGAAGACTCGGAATGGGGGCATTACCACATGGTATTCCCCCAGCTCCAAGCCTCTCAATGGCAGTAGTATGCCTTCTACGCCCTCCAGGGAATGAGGTAAGTGGGCCCCTTTCCAAATCCCCTGTGGCCCCCACCACAGACACCCCCCCTTCCCTCCATTTACCTGCTTTTTTGATCCTCCTCGGGAGCGGACACGCTGTAAACACTTCTGTCCCCAGCGCATCTCCTTTCAATATCCAACACTGCGCCATGGAAAGAAAGAAGGGATTACATGTACTTTTTTAAAATTATGTTCAATGGCCACTATGGAAAGGTAGAATGGACTATGTTTTCCTTTCCACAGTGCCCATTTTTTTTACTTCCTTTGAGAAACATTCTCAAAAGCTGGAGTACTAATAGCAGCGGGCCAGGGTACTAATAGCAATAACCCCCTCACCGGGGGGGCATTACCGACTCCGGTAATGTCCCGGGGTCTTTGTTACTGTACTGTAACTATGGGACCCAGGGCATTACCTGACTCAGTAATGCCCCCAGCCCCCCGGCTCAGGGATTATTGCTTAAATGCTGTTGGGTTGCATTGGGATCTGCAAGAAAATTGTTTGGGTTTTGTAAATTGGATGAAAGGGTGCAGTGCAAGATTGCTTTGATGCTGGATTGATGCTGGCAGGTCGTAAGGAATCAATCCCAATGTGCTGTTTCAAGGGGCTTTGTGGTGAAAGCAGTTGGTATCTGTACACAGAAGATTGATATAGGTGCCCTACGGTGTGGTTGGTTATAACTTTGCTAGTGGGAAGTTCTTAACCATCAGGCAGGAGAGGTGTGGTTGTTGAATCATGCCATTATTTACAGGGAAACTGGTTACTACCTGATATTCACCTACGATATGTGAGTGGTTTAGTTGTTAGAAATTTTGTCTTTGGGGCTAATTCCTAATTTGGCGGTGTTTTAGTATTGTGGTATTTTGGCAGTATGTTGGCGATAAATTGGCCTTACCGTTGGTGATAGCTCAGCATTATCCTACTTTGGTAATAGTTCAGTACTATCTTATCTTGGTGGTAGTATAGTGTTAGCTTACTTTAGCAGTAGTTTTTAGTGGTATCTTACTCTTGGGGTATAGTGGTGAACATGGTTTCTATAATACCACCCCATAAAAAGACAAACCTTCCCTCTTTATAATTATGACATACCTTGCACTGACGGTAGATAACCTCTGAACTTGGCACACTTTTAGGGAACCCAGTAAGATTATACAGAATGCAACTTATTGCATGTAGCTCATGTTACTGGTTTATTTACACCAGAAACCTGTGTGCTTTGGAGCATGCAGGGTGAAAAACATGCACACACACACACAACCTTCTATCTTGCATATGTATATTTTTCCTTGTTTCCTAACTTTACCTTTTGCAGTAAATATTTTATTACCGTGGTATAAACACAAAACCTTCCAATTACTCCTTCCACTTGAAACAGTGACCATCAGACGCATGAAATGAAACACAAAAACTAAGCACCAGTCTCATTTCAGTAATTGTAGATGTTGTTATTGTTTGCTTTACACTCTGGATTGAACAGCCAGAAGACAGAAGAAAAATGTTAAATTTCATGATATTACAATTACATATTCTTATCAACGGTGGGCACAACTTCGAGCCTCTAAGAGATAAAAAAAACACATTGCAAAATGGAAGAGATTTTGAACGTGGTATGCAGTTCTTTTTAAACAAGTGCAGAAAGAAAGAAAGAAAAATAATACATTTTTGTTTTCAAACCTAGACCTCTATGCTGTCTGCCAATAAATGCAATGCACTCATTCCCACATACTCCTCAATTATATATACCTTACTTACAAAGATTTGTGAAGCTGCTGCGTTCGCCGTGTTATCTCCTTCTGTAGTGGCTATCTGCGCGGGAGTACCACAGCCTTTGCACTGCCCCGGGAATGCTTCAAAGCCAAGCGTCAGCACTATCTTCAGATGGCAGCCCAGCAGCGCAGCACCCAGAGCCTGATCGAGGCACCAGCAGGAAGCATGATCCCAGAATGAATGCCCACTCCCCTCTGCCCAACTGCCTATATCTTCTCTGTCTGTCCATCAAAGTTAGCTCTGCCTTCCCTGACTTGGTTCTGACACCTCCAGAACTTCTGACCACATTAGCCAATCACATTACAAGGGCTTGCATGTAACAAGTCATTTCCAGCGAGAACAATGAAACCTTCAGTTGCACAAGAAGCAGCTATTCATCAGTTTTTTTTCTACTGTGAATATTTTTTTCTCCATGAAAAATATTAAACTGAGTCTATCCAAGTCTGCTTTTATTGCATTGCCATGTTAATGAGAAATTCTAATTAGTGGGGATTTTGTTAATGGAAATTAGTTTCATTATATAGGTTAATTCACAATGCAATTTACACAGATTGGAATCCTCATAATCTGAATGTATAATGCAAATTGAATTCTGCCAACGCTCTGCTTTGTCACTGCAGGCCCAATTTAATTTCACATCTCTTCTCTACCTTCAGGCTAATCCCATTAACCCCCTGACCTTTGTCCCTAAATTGTCCCCATTTGCTTTTCAAAAGGACTCCATATTTTGTTGGGTGTTTCTTAAAACTCGCACCTATTTATTGGCTGCTACTGAAAACATTTTGCTGAGTGCTTTTAAAATGAGCACCTCATTTTACTGGCTGCTATTGAAAAACAAAACTATCAACTGCACACCTTTCGCAATGGGCTGTTTTTAAAACACTGCCATCAGCATTTACACCCATTTCATTGCTTCCCTTGGAAACACTGCTATCTATACACATGTGTTAGTATTTGTATGTGTAATGCAGAATATTCCTACATATTCCCT
The DNA here is from genome assembly GCF_040938575.1 of Ambystoma mexicanum. Lineage (NCBI taxonomy): Eukaryota > Metazoa > Chordata > Amphibia > Caudata > Ambystomatidae > Ambystoma > Ambystoma mexicanum. The sequence goes on from NC_090936.1 coordinate 909,629,391, forward strand.
CCTTTTTCAGACAATTATGAACGGTAAAGTCATAGTTGGAGGAAACGCACATCAACTTCTCAAATGTATGTGTCACAGGATATTTCTCCTTCCCCATTGTTGCCAGATGAGAAATTGTTGAAATAACATCACATTAACGAAAATGAACATATAAATACTTCACAATGAATAACTGCTTAAGTGTAAATCAAAATGAAATTGAATAAATACAGTGATAGTCAGTCCTCACATGCATGTGCATGTGTGATGGAATAACATACGTGCACACTTCCACTGAAGCATACATCTCCAACAGTTTATGTGTCCATGGATTGTTCAACTCCAAAATATTTCTGAGTTATAGTTTCAGCCCATGTACTTTATGGAGTAAACATTCCTCATCAGTATGCATGCACAAAATAACTAATAAACTGAAATAATAAAATACATTGAAATAAAATAGACAATTTCCACTATCTCCAGTTCCAGTCCAACTGGTAAAACCCAGCACATTAATATGCTCCATCAGCAATACTGTGAAAGACAAATGACTCGCACCAAATGTTATTATGTACATCTATAATGAACATAGAATTATGTTCACATCCACAATCCTCCTGGGCTACACCTCTGAGATGTCCTGACCACCATATTTCCATATGGCATCCATCCCAGTGGAATCTCCCCGGCCTGGTACTCATGGACTTTTCTTCTCAGAAGTCATCTGTTTTGGTATCCCGGGCTGTTTATCTTCACCTCCATACTTCGGTCCGGAGGCTTTGCTGGGTTTTCCTCCCGTGGGCTCCAATCCCGTGGACTCCAATCCCTCGTCTCCAGGAACTGGCCCTGCCAAGTCAATAGGTTAATCCAATCTAAAGTCAATTGAAAAGAAACAGGTTAAGTTCATAGCATAGAACAATTGTCTAACCCTTTTTACTTGGTTAAAAAAAAACGTAGCCCAAAATATTATAACTTCCAGGACTTGTCACTTTTGGACACCTGCAATTAAACACACATTATAGAGAAACAAACAACATTTTACACCTTGCATCTTTATACATTACAGTAATCCTATGCAGAAGAATCGTACCACACAGTATCAAAACATCTCAGTCTGATTCAGCGCCTTTTATGAAAAATGGCATCATATTTCTTTTGTCAAAGACTAAACATGGCATTTTTGTTTGCTTTTTCTTACGCACTAGACCATATTTCTGATTACTCATGGAGTGAAATATATACCACCTTGCACCTACTCACATGTTGTTAAGCTATATGTATCATAAAACAGTCACTCTTCCAAGTATTCGCCAACAATACATTTATTTATCATTATTCTCTATCAGCTTTATTTTCATTGCAATCAGTACATTTAGCTGGTCTTCACCTGCTCCAGTCTCTTGATCTCATGTTTTGGGTGGCAGGGCTTAATTTGGTTGACATGAAAAATTGCTCTGTCACCATTTCACCATCCTTCCTCAGTATCTTATATTCTACAGGGGATACTTTATCTACAATCTCAAATGGCCCTTGCCATGCCGCGAGAAATGTAGATTTTCTATGTCTTTGCATAAAAATTATGTACTGGGCCTTCATTTTGTTTCACTCTGATATGGTTTTGTGGTGATCAGAGATACTTTTTACTAACTCTTTAGACATAATTGTTGCCTGTGCACCTGTGTCAATCATTGCAAATGTATTGCACTTTTCTTCCACAGTAATGGGAGCATAATACCTGTCCTCAATTTCTTCCAATGCACACAGAAAGTGTGAATTTCTACTGATTTCAGGATTCACTTTTCTCAGGCCTTTCTCACTTTTTGCCAAACACGGGTAAATTAAAGGACATCTATTCCTCTTTTTTGCCCATTTCATCTCGGGAATCTTGAACTGTCCTGTCACGTACAGAAGTCATCTGGAGTGTGGCCACTGCTTGCCCCTCTGTCTGGGGACCAGCAGCATTCACACTGCAGCCTTTCAACTGAACATGCTCATAAACATCACATGTTAATCTGTCATTTTCTAACTCTGAGTACCTATTGGTATCTGGCATAGTATCATCTTTTTTGATTAATTTAAAAATATGTGGCTCAAAGAACTTTTCAGATGACTGGACTGTAGCCTCCTTTTTAGTACACATTTTTCCTGTCTGCATTTTATCAACATTTTGATTGTCTAGGGAGAATGTTCTAAGAGTCACACCTACTCCTCCATCAGTTATTTTATCAGTGCATAGGATGTCTTTTTTGAACTTGTCTCCATGCTCTTTTGGAACTTCATGTTTATTTTCTCCTTTCTCGTTTTCATCTGTACATATTTCAACAGTTTGATTCAATGCCAGATTAAACCAAACTTCCGCTTTAGGTGTAGTTTCAATCCCTGCCTTATTCTCATTTGCGGGCATCTTCATGTTTAAATCAGCAAGCAACTCTGGATCATTACACAAAATTGTTTTATGGGGTTCTGTATTTTTATCATTGCAGGTGCTATTAGCATTTAGTCACTTGTTATCAGAGGCCTCCAGATCGCTTCTGCGACCTTCCGCCCCTTCATTTGATGATTGTTTTTGAACTGCACAGAGTTTCCCTATCTATTCAGACAACATTTTTACTTGGGCCTCAAGACATTGAAATCTATCAATTTCTCTAGAATGTTCTCTTTGCGGCCTACACCGGTACTGGTTACTTTCACCCTGATTAAATCTGTTTTGGTATCTCTCAGGAGATTGATTTCTATTTGGATGTTTATGAACTCTTGATTAATGGAGGGTGGGGAATGTTGTGGAATCATTCTTTGGTTGTGATCCATTGGTGGTGGTGATTGATTATAGTGACATGGGGCATAGTTCATATTTTGTCTTTCATTTTTTGGGAACTGTCCCCTATGCTAATTTCCATTTTCAATGACCCGATCCACATATCGTGGTCTGTCCTGGTTGCCCTACACCATAGTGTTGGGGTCAAATCTGCAGATTGTAGGCATGACTTCCATCAATGTCTTTACATACTGCAGAATTGTACCTTGCAGCAAACTCTTGACAACCTTTAATAATTCCTCCATAACCACTGCGATGCCCTGGTAACCAGGCTGCTTTTAAAACACTGCCATCAGCATTTACACCCATTTCGTTGTTTCCCTTGGAAACACTGTGTTATTATTTGTATTTGTAATGCAGAAGATCCCTACATAGTCTATATGTATAGTATATATTGGGAAAGAGTATAGTAAGAATTTTAGTTAGGGGGCTGTTAGGGGGAATTCTCCAGAATGGCTAATTTCCCTTACCTAGGATTTCTTTTTTTCACCTGGTAAGAGTGTGAGACTTTTATCCCACTCTTACATGTGTTTTGCTGTGTGTGTTTAACATGTTTGTGTTCATAGATTGTGGAGCTTCACCTACTCCATGGGCATCATCTGTTTACTATGTGTTACACAGCACCTTCAGTACAGTGACACAGGGTTGTCTTTTTCAGACTTCCCAACTCCGACTCCATTTTCTGGGGCTGACTACAGTCTCCCAGAACATGTAAAGTTGCCATTGACATTACTAGACTTTTTAAACTCACAGACCCATGACAAACTATCTAACATAGAGTTCTGGAAAGGGTTAATACTTATCCCTTTTTGTCTGTTTCTCATGGAACATTGTTCCGTTCCCTTTTCATTAAGTCTTGACTGGTGGCTGTGGTATCTACCCTATTTTTTCCTACCGTGGTTATTTTAAATAGCCTTGGTATCGTTTTAGACTATCTTGGAAGCCTCAAACTTAAATCCGCTGGACCATATACATTTTTATACGGTTCCAGCTGGGTTTATTCACCATTTATTTTTGTAAAAGTATTTTGCATGTTTTACTCTGCGTGCCAATCCAGGTTTGGTTCCTTTGTTCGCCAACCTTTTGCAGGCTTCTGCACAGAAGCCTTCCTTAGGCGCCTGAATGTCTGAGGGGGACAGGATGTAAGGATATGAGGGAGGAGTTTCAGACTCCCTGCACAGGGTCCTGGTGGGACAGCCACCCTGCTGTGTGATTGACAGCCAGGCTGGGTGATTGGGGGAAAACTGCATAAAAAGCAGGTCTCTGGGGCTGGAAAGGCAGAGTCGCCACTGGATCGAGAGAACCAAAGGGAAGCTGACAGAAGAGGACCTCTACAACGACTGAACATCCCGGTGAAGCCCTGCTGCGGGTCCGAATCTTCAAACTTCGACGACAGGGAAGATCTGCAAGGAATATTCTCCCCTTGAGCTGGTGGGAACAACCAGTTCACCAAACTGCTAGCCAGCCCCCCCTCCTCTGGTCGAATTTGCTGTACAGAGCTACAGTGAACTGGATAGCCAGGTGGAACGGACCCTGCTTGCGTTTTAAGGAGCGCACCTTTTATTCGTCGCTTTGCTCCACTGCTGGTTTCTTCCCTGGGCAGAGCAGGACCTTCCAGTCTTCCTCCTTCTTGTCAGTCCGAAAGTCGCCTCAGTAACCGTGAGCCTGCAGGAGCTGCCAGGAACCTCTGCCGCAGTTAAGGCATTCTTCTGCTTTAAAGGTACTGTGCTAACCCAGTTGTTCATTTCGTACAGCCGTGGTGGAAGTGTGTGAAATCTTTCGCCAATCCGAGGGCTTGTCCTTCTCTATTCTTTAAAGTAACTTTTCGTCTGACCAACTTTGTTTTGAACTCTCGGTAATATCCTGAGTGCTGATCAGCGGGAGTTACACTGCAGGCAGACCGTTTCTTTGGCCTGAGGTAAGCTCAGTGCCTAGATGGGCCAGAGGTCTTGAATTTTAATAACAAATCGAGGGAATCTGAACATAATTTAATAGTGGTCTGTTTTTTTACAGACAAGGCATTGAAACTTGACCCATCCATTAATTGGAAAGTGTACAATTTATATGAAAACTGGAACTGAAGACTGCAGGTCCTGGGCTTGCTAATACCATTCTTGGAGGTAAGGGTCATGACAGACTCTTGTAGGGGGAGATAGATTACCCACTCCGATTGCTATTAATTCCTAGAAACTCTTTTTGTGTATTAGAGCCATGGATGGGGTAAAATCCGATAAGTGACCTGCATTGGAGGTGTGGCATTCAAGAGAAAAATTATAATTCTTCCTCAAGAGAGAGGTGACCAGTCTCTGTGACCAAGGTGAGGTTTGAAACCGCATGATTATGCCCTCCCCTTTGGTCATTCATAATGAGACTCATGGTAAACCGTCCATGTGGCGGTATGAGGGACTTAGAAGTTCCTAGAAAAATGTGTGGTTAGGTATAGGCGAACTCTCCTTACCATTTTGTAGGTGTATAACAATATTTGCAATTTTTAATGAACTTGTAAACAGTTAGGGCTACAAGTGTTTTGGCACAATCATATTATGATTTTTATACTTGTTGCACCCTAGTGGTGATTAGGGAATGCTAGGTTTAGTATATGAACCAATAATGCTCATGAAGTAATGTGTATATGTTTGTATGTACCCTCAGTTATAGGAACTGGAATCATAACGGAAAGAATTGGAAATCCTACAGAAAGCACAAGACAAACTTCTGCCCATGAAGAATGTCCGGGGAAAAACTACTTTTTAACATTGTATACTTTTATGTGGTGTATGTGTGTTTTTTAATGTTTTTGATACTTGTGCTATGAATACGGAATTGAATTAAAACTTGACTTTTTAGAGAAGTAGCAGTAATTGTTTCATTGGATTACACACAGCCCATATTCGCGAAGTGGCTGTTGGCAGTATTTCTAATTCTGAGGGTAACGTGTGATGTTGATTGATTATGTATGTGTCCCTTCTTTTGGTTAAATAGATAAGTCTATGACCCACCATTAGTAAGGACATGTTCAGACATGAATGCCATTGATGCAGGAAGGAAAGAAACAGATGACAGGCCTTATCTGTTTTTGGAAGATATTGATTTTATTTATGCAGGTGTACACACATGTATTCAATCTTTGCCACAGTATCCTATTTAAACATATCAGTGAGCAAAATGTGAAATTCAGTAGGAAGTATACTATTGAGAATAGTATCTATCTTGCTCTTTCAGAGAGGCTTTCTGTCATCAGTTTATTATAGGTCATCATCCTTTGCTTCAAAATGATTACATGTCCCCACCTCCTAGAACTGGCATCTCAAGTAGAAGGGCAAAAGATTGGGGATTGTTTATCATAGACAAAAATATAATTTCCCCTTTGTCTCCATTAGGTTAGGTGCTTGATGCCGTTTTTCGATGAGGTTCTTGCATACTCCCCATGCTTGCATCTGGGAGGCTGAAAGTAAAGTAAGACTCGATTATTGAACTATAGAGAGTAGGCGAAAGGATGGTTTAGTATCACATCATATTAATTTAGATACATGAATGTTTACTGTTCCCTATTCTCTCCTGTCCTATCATAATAATATACATCAACATTTCACGGATTATTAATCAGTATGTTTTACTAATTTATCATTCTACATTCATTATTCCTTTCACTTTAATCATTTGCACTTAACTGGTTATGTAGATTCCTTTCTTTGGTCAGAATGCATCTGGTCAGGAAGAGAAACCAATTCCTCAATCCAATTAAGAGCATTTGGAGTGAGGCAGGCTTTCAGCTGGTTAATGTCAACCCAGCATTCCTCCATTCGCTCCCATTTTGGGATCCATATTTTATAGGCAATGCAAGAGATATTGTCAATGCTATTAAATTATCCCTTCCAGCTTGCAAGGAACTTGGATTGGTTCCTTTGGAAAATATTAATTATATGTTCCCCATGGATCAACGGACAGTAGTTTTTCAATGCCCATAGCGTTGCCAAGAGTGGTTTCTCACATTCACTTAATATGATCTACATGGGTGATAACATTTTGCTTGTTTAGAGATCACTGTATTAACATGGTCATGCTTCTGATACAAGGGCTGATCAAAATAAGGAAGAGACAATTGTGACCTGTGTACCCTCTTGTTCAGTTCCCTTAGGTCTACACAGAGTCTGCACTGTATATTGATCTGCAATATTCAAGTACTGGATTATTAATAATACTCTGGGTTCGTCAAATATTCCCATGTCATTCCAAATTCTTGATAATCTCTGTGAATGATTCCATGGACCCTAGAGTTAACCAGTATTGTTTTTTAAAAATACTGGTGTTAAATTAGGGTCAGTAGGTATAGTTATATAATGAAGAAAACTATGTCCACAATCATATGAATCTATAGAGAAAACCTTCTGAAAATCCATACAAATGTGTATTCACTTCTGTTTCTGCTCCCCTGCTTCACAGGTATCCGCAATACTGATCTGATGTTTACTATCAGGTAGAAGCCAGGAAATATTTCTGGAATGGCTATTTCTGAGGTATCTTCTAACATCTCACCTCTGCTCCTAAAGGGTACAGGAAAAACACCATAAAATTACGCTCCCCCCGCCGGGTCGAGTATACAGTGTTTTGGTTGGTTACTATCAATATTGTCACCATGATCTTCTAGTATGGGACCAATGATATGATTGGCTAAATCCATGGAATTGTGTTTAGAATCAACAGCTATTCCAATGGTGGTATCTAGAGATACAATGATGATTTGCAGCTCATTATTATCAACCATTATTCAGATTGTGTCATCTTTCGGATCTACTAATGAGTTGAATGTAGGGTCAGGCCTGAAGGATATTTACAATATTTAAATCTCATTCATTAAACAAGGTCTGCCCTTTTCTAATTTTTACTGGAAATGGGTATTGTAATATGTTTCCTGGAATCATAACTTCTTTGATTTTAACTTTGAACAGCATAAAGCAGAAATTGAACTGACCAAAATGCCTTTGTCAGATCATTGAAGTCCATTGGTTTTCCCCAGATTCTGAACCAGAAATAAGATCCAAGTTCATTGAATCAATGCAGTATGTCATTAACTTTATAAAACTCAGAAAATGAAATCTCGCATGACCCAAACAATTACGGTGTATCTTTTTGTTTCCAATTTAGATCTCCAGCATGCACCTACTGTGGCATGTATTTTGAATCCATTGCATCAAGTCCAGACTCTCATTTATCAATCAAATTAAATATGGGAATAGTTTTATCCTTTTGTAATTTCTAGAGTAATCTTTTGCTAATGAAACTGTTTTCTTGAGTTAAGCAATCTTTGGAGATACCGGTGTCCTTACCTTAACTGAGCTCAATAGGGGACACTATGAGTTATCATTTTCATTCTAGTGGAGATAAATTGCTGATCCAGTTTTTGGTCCTGACTGGAAGTCACAGGAGGTCTGCCATGGATATCATTTCAGGATATTTCCTTCCAGAGTAGATAACCACTCATTATCTGGAGGATGATTTATTCTCGAAGGTTCTAAGGAAGTGCCTACACCACTCTTGTTCTTTCATCGATATTATTGTGATGTTTGGGATATGAGTATTCTGGAAATGAATCTCTACTTGGTTTGGATGTTTTTCAATAAAATGACAGGTGGAATTCAAGCAGAAATTGCTAGTACTTCCCTTTAGTTTGATCAGTAGGTGAGTTTGGGTCCAGAGAATCTTGTTTACACACTCATTTGTTGGAAAACACATATACCCTTTAGCTTCAAACTGGCCTGAATAAACTTCTAAAGGCATTTGGAAGTTAAGGGGATATAAGATTCTCTCTTGTTCTGGGTATCTTGCAATATAATATTGGCAGTGCTGCAATGTCTATCCACCAAGAGGGAACCCCTATATATACCCATCAATCTTGAAAAAGGTCTGGAAAAGGCCTAGAGTGGAATCTGATATTGTGTCCTGGGTAAAAAGAAAAGGTTTATATCAGAGCAAATAAAGTCAATCATTAAATCTGTCATTTGTTCTCAATCTTGAATGTCATATAATAAACTAAAAGCAGGTCAAACATTGATATTTGTTAGATTCATTCAACGAAGTAGTGAAGCAAATTATTAGCATTTCTATACATACAGCAAATTCATAGCAGTTTCTATGCCAACATGTTTTTCAAGCAATATGCTATTCGTAAGGCATGCGACTGGTGTTGTTAGTAACACAGATCAGATTATTAAATGTGACATCATTTTTTGATGTTTTCTGAATACTTTTGATTGAAGATGTGTTATATTTCCTATAAAGTCTTCATAAAAAAAGGAAAGTCATGTATGACACCAATAATATGCAGATCACATTCATCATCTGCATTCGATAATGGTTACTATGCTCATTTAAGGCATTCTTCTTTAAAGTTAGTGTACATTAACCAATTTCTCATGCAGATATCATAACCAGTTCTCTTACACTGTCAGTTCAAAGAAATGAAATTCAAAACCCAATTGTAATTCTACTCACACTATCGTCCCATTTGAACAAGTGATGAGCTATAAACATAGTCAACAAGTTGACTTACCTTACAGATGGGAATGTATTGAACAGATCAAGCCATAATCTGTACATCAAATGATTATTGTTCAAAAGTCAGATAACAACCAAAATTGTCTCAATAATTTCATACAAAATAATTATACTTGAAATGTGCTACTCTAGACAATGGTTCTCCTACTGATTTACCTCATCTTTTACAATTGTTGTATGCTGTTCCTCACTCAGTCAGCTTTGAATTCCCTTCCAAATTACTGCATCTGTAGGCTTTGAAGTGTATTCAGCTGTAGGGTCAGACTGAATTCCTGTTTACTAAATCTACAAATGCCAACAATTGTGTCATCCTTAAAGTTGTTATCATTTTAACAAACATTATCCCATTTACAGCTGAACCCTGAAAACTATATGCAAAAGGTTGTCAGTACTACAAAGTATGGTCTGCTGTAAATTAGCATAATTGAATTGCAGCAAACCCTTTATATCTTGACTTTACATAACACCAAAATCATTAACATTCAATAATATCTCCATCCATCTAACCTCAGTCTGTTGAATGCAATCTTTTTCACTCCTCCACCTAACACTGCCCTCATGGTACCTTGTATATAACCATCAATAACAAAGAAACGAGCTGGGGGTAGATCTCTGTCTTCGGCTGGGGCCTCCCTCTGAAACAGCCTCCCTGCCACTCTAAAACTTGAGGAGAACCATCTCCGGTTCCGGAACCACCTCAAAATCTTCCTCTTTGCTTCTGTCTTCTCCTCCCCTCTCCCTTGTTGATTCTACTTTCCTTCGGCACCATGCATTTAGCCACCCTCTGCCCACCGGGCCCAGGTACCTGCTCATCTTGCCACCCTTACGCACTGCCTCCGGACCACCCCCTGCACTGGGGTCTGTATCTGTACCCATACAGCCCTCCCCTTTTCTTCCTGCACTTTCAGACCTACATGGCCTGCTGCCATAAACCCAGCACTTGCCACTTGCTGGCTGCACTCACATTGTTTGTTGCCTTTTTATTTATTATTTTATTATTATTTTTGTTTTTTCCTTCTCGCTCCGCACTCTCCTTTTGTTCCCCCTTCCATGCACTTCTCCCCCTTCTCCCTCTACCCTGCACTTGCACGTTCTCAATGTCACTGGGCCTAGTAAGATCATTGTTTTTTTTCTTCCCTGTTCCCCTTCCCTTGCCTTGTCACGCTCTGAACCACTTGTGTATGAGCGCTATAGAAATAAAATATCAATATCAATATCAATATTTTGCAGTATGTTCAACTACAAGTAAGCATAACTGAATCTTAAATATATATGTGTGACCTGTCCATACATAAATCACTAGCCTAATCAAAGTCCACCATATTATTATCCTGCGTCTTCTTACCTTCGTAGCCCTGCATCGAGCTCCATGTAAAGGACACCAAAAGCTGTGTGTTCACGTCTGTGCGCCATCTTGTCGTTTTTTATAGTATATGAATTAGGGATCAGAGGTGGTTGTGTACTTATCTAAGCCACACCTAAACTCATATGTGGCAGCCATCTTAAAATGTCTTGGATGTTATTCTGCCACAATTTGTTATCATGTTTAAATTAATGTTTTGAAAGTGTCATTTTTGTTGCTTAAATAATCTCTTTGGAGGACATAATTAATAAATAATGTATAATTGTTAATTTATAACATGCTTAATACCCAGAGGTTTCTAACAGCGTACCCAGGGATCAAACCTGTGTTGCTCCACGTCGTCTTGCTTCCAAGGTGAGCACATTGACCCTGAGCTAATCTCCTGAGATATTTGCAATTTCATAAGTTTGTGTTTGGTCAGTCCCTCCAGCGGCATTCTCCTCAGGGGCAAGTTCAGATGGATTTGTCAAGTACCCTGTAAGAATGAAATATGATTTTGCCATTACTTGAGGGATGGGCAATTCCCCCTTTTCTGTGGGTTTCTTTTCTGCCTGGAGAGTGAGGCTTAGAAACACCTGAAGAGAGGGGAATACCCTTTTGTTTTGTGGGTTCTTTCAACATTATTGGATTTTTTAAATTTTGGGTCTCACATCCAGGGGTTACCTTGTAATTGTCTTTCTTTCTTTCTTTCTTTCTTTCTTTCTTTCTTTCTTTCTTTCTTTCTTTCTTTCTTTCTTTCTTTCTTTCTTTCTTTCTTTCTTTCTTTCCTTCTTTCTTTCTTTCTTTCTTTCCAGACTTCATTTCACTGAGAGTCTCTATTCTTTTGGAGAAGACATTACTTCTGGTAAAGCAGCAATACTGGGTTTCATCTCCGAAGAGTGTTCTTTTTTCTTTAAGGTAGTGGTTACATTTTGCTCTTCAGCATATTTCCCTTGTTTATGTTTCTCTGATTTTATTTCAATTAATAAAGAGAGTTCACCATTGTCCTTTGCCAATTTCTCAGCAAACCCAGGGTGTTTTTGCATGAGGTAACATAAGCTTGGCATACCTTTTCTGTTGCTTCCACCCTTTCCTCTTCTCATTGTGTATTTAGAATGTAAGCAATATCCTCTTGTCATCGTCCACCATGACCTGTTGAATCCTTCTGGCCAAGGTCTCTATGAGCATTAGAATCAGGATTTTCCTGCAGGGATCTCATGAATTGACCAATGCTCTCTCATAATTGTTTGACCTGTTGCTCCAGTTGTGAGAATCTCTCTTCACTTTCCAGACTGCGGGGGCCTCTCTGATCACATCTCTGTTCTACCCTCAAAGGGTAACTATCTCTTTTAATGGAGTATTGGTGTATATATTGTTGGATTTCCAATCACCTTGGTACTGAGAACTGTTATTTTGGGATGTATGAAGAGGAGAATTGTAATTTCTTGGTAATTAGTCCTATAAGGTGGTAATTCGCTTCTCTCTCTAAAAAAATAAGATTAAAATTTCCCTGGGACATACTCATGGGTTCTAAGTATTTCTCCCTGTAGCAGGAACATATTTAAAGCCCAGGTTAGGTACTCAGCTGGCTTTGAACAGAGGGTCTTTTCTGTCTGTTTGGCCCCTTAGCAGCCTGTCTCTAAGTCCAACTGAGGGGCACTCTTCACCTCAGCTACCTTAATGGTGGAAGAGCAGGAGTTTGTTTGGGGTTCTTTTCTTTTTTTTTTTGGGAATCATTCCTCATAGATCCTATTAGCCTGGGCGATTATCCATTCCAAAGTTCTTGAATCATCAAAATCAAAGCAGGACATGGAAGAACGTGGTTTTTAATTCTCAACTTTTGGTATCGACACATCAAGAAATCTGAACTTTGATTTCTTGAGCAAGCTCCCAGGAGACTGATCCTCAGCCCACATTATACTGAAGACTGCATTGTGGTTTTCTTGGGGATTTCTCTAAGTACAACAAATATTTCAAAATGGATGTCTTGTAAGAGGGACACATTGTGGAGAGAGGAGCTTCTATTTTGTTTAATGAGCCTATCAAATAAGTAAATGTCCCTGCACATCCTCTATCTGTCCCTGCATGTGGGTGCACTGTCCCTAGTCAGCATTGATGGGCTGCCTATCTAGGTAAAAGACAGGGAGACACTGTTCCTATCTAAACTGCTTCTAAAATTATATTGAATACCAACTGGTCCCATATCTTCTTTACTCATGACCGTTGTTACAAGAGTTACTGAAAACAGACACATAAATAATTTTGAAGGGAAAACAAAAAGAGATAGATCATAGACAAAGAAATACAAGTGGGGGAGAGCTTTCACTTCTAAATCTATCAGCCCGATTGTTTAACCTGGTGCATGTTTTAGCCTTCACACATCCATTAATATAGCGGTTTTGGTGGGATTTTGTTCAGTATTACCACCTTCATCAGGATGGTAGGTTCCAGTAGAAACCTTAAACCACCTTGATTGTGTATTCTATCTGCCATACAGCTTTCCTATAGCGTGGTTACTCTGTGCACTGGGTGTAGCACACTCAGCGGTCCACAGTCACTGGTGTTTTATTTTTGTTGTTAATCTGTCCTTACTGGATTTTGGGTGTATTGATTCTAGTCAGGGTGCTTCTGCTTGTTTGCCCGTTTATGGCTTTCTCGCCTGTCTCCATGCACATCTGTCTTAGATGGAGTCAATCAGCTCGTCTTGTATGAGGACCATTTGTAATGTTTTTAATCTTCCATACCAGGGAATAAACTAGAAAACTCGGGAGAGGATATCCAGTTTACAAAGTTCATGTTATTCTTATCATTCTTCAATCCAAATAATGCCATCATCTGTTTGTGCATTTCTAAATGTTACCAAACAGAATATTTACCATTTTTGTGTTAAGGGGTCCTAAAATGTTTTATGGGTCTTTCACTCACTCTGATTATGATTGTGGCTTTCATTTTCTATATCTCTTTACTTGGATCCAGGTGCTCTCATTAGAATCAGAGACATGACTTGAATGCCCTTCACTGCTTGTTTATTTCTCCCTTTTTCCATATGACTGTAAGGAGGTTGCCGTACGGTAATTGCCTTTTCTCATTTCTCATTCCCATTCATCTTCCTGGGTTATGGGCCTCAAATCTTTTTTGAGGAGCTGGATAGTGTTGCGTGGCATTGCTTTTTCACTTGAATTCCTTGTTTATACATCTACCTAGGGGACCTGGGCCATCACCATAGTCCCTGGCATAGATAGGTACTGTTGAAATGATCTTTTAAGGTTTCATTTTCTTGTTCTCAATGTCACCCAAGCAGAAAAAAATGTCTCACTTTTGAATCATACACTATAATTCTTGTTTGATTAACTGCTTTTGATCTTTTCACTCACTAACACTCTGGGTGTACTCTTACATACTCTCTTGGCTGCCCCTGACATGCTAAGTGTGCCACTCCCCTCTCCTCTCACATGGATGTCTCTGAATTCCTCTTCATGAGACAGCAAAATTAGATGTCCCTGTGCATCTGGGTGAGTTTGGGAAGAAGAGATTGTTTGTCTTCACCCCCTATATCTTGCATCTGGCCTGGTACGCCATAACCACTAGCATGACTCTGGAAAGCTTTCAGCAATGGTGAGGTAGCCTCAGGGTTTGGGGACATTCTCATTAAACTGATATGCCTGTTTGTTTTAGACTGTGAGCCTCATCACAAGTCTGGCGGTAACCCTCAAATGCGGCGGTAGCATTTCTGTTGACTCCGGACTACACGTCTGATAGCTATTTAATTCTTTCTTAGTGTAGTCAATCCCTCACTTTGCGCCATCAGGTTTTTCCTTAGTATGGTCACTTTGTTTCTTAATGCAACAGGTCTCTATAATAATGTTGCATGTGTGTCAGTGAGCTAGTGTATTTGCTGAAGTGTCCCCTTCTCAGGAGCAGAGTCCTTTGTTTCTTTATTTTTATATCCTTGTATAGCTTATCAAATCTGTTTTTTGAGTCAATCTGCTACCTTATGCATTTTCAGCATGACTCAATTGATCTTTTATATTCACAATATCATTGAACAAGGCATCTGCAAACATGTACTGGCTATGTATTTTGGCTTTCAATTCCATATCTGTATGTAAACACTGACTGTGAATGTCTGCAAGGTCTGAGATATCGGCCTCAAGGTGCTGTTTGTCTTTGTGCACCCGTGCTTATTCTGCAGAGGCCTTTTCTATATGTTGTGTAAAGCAGGTGATGCAATTCATGTGAGCTTACTTCTAACCTATTCTCCATCATTTTAAGGTAAAGGAAAAGGTGTGCCAAAAGAGTAAGAAGATTCAGTTTCTCATCAGCTTTGGAAGAGGTCAGGTACATTTTCTGAAGGCCTTCATCTAGCATGCCTTAGACCACACTGCCAATCAAATACTTCATGGCATTCTGCAAAGTTTTCAGATCCTTTGCCTGCCTTTGAACATGCAGAACATATGTAGTTGCATGGTCAAGTGCCACGTATACATCTGCCCTGACATCATGTGATGTCATGGCTATATTACACCTCTACAAACCTGATCAATAACTATCTTGGATTTACCAACCTTCCATCAGCATGGACAATGCTGTTTCCAAAAACAAAATTTCTCACTATCAATTTTAAAAACACCATCAACCAGCACTGTCAGTATATTTTATGAGAACATACAAAAGGGACCACCTAAAGCAATGCACTTCTGTAATCTTTCACAGTCATATCATCAAACATTTTTTTATTTTTTTATTTTATTTTTATGTTATAGCCGCTTTTATGTGACTTTTCACAAAAGATCATACACAAACTTACATCATTACATTACGTTAATTCATTCCTAATACAATACAAAGAAAAAGAAAAGAAAAGAAAAAAAGATGATATAAAACATATGTAAATGTAATAAATCTCAAGGTACGTAAATCCTTTACACGTTCAGCAGTGAGGCGTCTTTCATGATCCGCAATTAGAGGTTCCTAAAAAGAATCGGTACATAGCCAATCCAAAGTGGATACAAACATACCCAGATATTTAAATTTCAAGCTTAATGCATGCCTGCAATCAATTAAAAAGTGATGCAAAGTTTGTATAACTTCCTCCCCACAGAAGGAGCATTTAGGGGTTCCCCCTATTGTCTTGTCTCATATCAATTTGATCCCCCCTGTTGTCATCAAGTTGAGTCTCAGTCTCAGAAATTCTGATCTACACACCTGATTGGGAAAGCAGGGCAAGTAATTTGGCAGAAAATGCCTCGGTTTATAAAAAATTGGTAAGCAGGCGGCAATCTTCGAGGATCGCATTTGTGCAATGGTTAGAATCCAGTCCACGTGGGCTAAGGACTGCTTCACTCCAGTCAGATTATCCATCAGTTCCTGAATTGAACAATCACAATTTCCCAAAAGTGAGACTCCATGCATCTCTAATTTCAATAGAACCAGACTAGTGTCACATTTTAGGTCGATCAAGAGGTCTTCATAGATTGAGTTTTTACACAGCATCAATATTGCTCTAAGAATTGTTAGAATCTTCCAATCAAAACTCATCTTTAGCGATTGCAGCCCCAGCTCATATCTCAGGCTTGATATAGGGCTTGATATAGGGCTACTCATAGATAAATGCAAAAGCTGTTTCCACATCTTGCCTTCTATGCACGCCCAATTCAATGATTGGGAGTGATGTAATACTTCAAGTTCATAGAGTAGGGCTGGAATAGCCTTAGCTATTTAGAACTCTAGCAGTGGACGTATTGAACATTTACAATACGTATTGTACATTTTCGTCATGTGGTCAATCAGTTTTATGTTCAAATCTGTTTCCAGAGCTTTATTTGTTTGGAATCCTCAAATCACTAGCCCTAAATAGGTCAGTTCAGTGAACACAGGAATGACCTGGCCATATAGAGAGCAATTATAGCAGGGCCTGGACATATGCGTTTTTTTTTAAGACTAGAATTTTTGATTTTACTGGGTTGACCTGCAGCTCATTGAAGTCGGCGTAATGTCTGAAAACTGTTAATAGTTTTTGCAATCCTCTAGTAGTGTAGTCCAGCAGGACAATGTTGTTCGCATAGGCTATCCAAGAGATGGCTTTCTTTCCAATTTTCAGGCTTGTTAATGAGTGACCTTCTAAGGCCCGGTCCAAGTCTGCCAAGAAGAGGATAAAGAGGCAGGGGGCTAATCTGCACCCCTGCCTCACACCTCTTTCTGTTGGAACTTCATGAGACAGAACTCCCTCGGCATTCAACCGAACACATAGAGACAAACCTTGATGGAGCGCCACTGCTATGGCAAGTCAACCCGTCAGAATCCCCCAAAGAAGGAGCTTGGCCCAAAGGCGTGATTTGCAAATTGTGTCAAACGTCCTTGATATGTCAAGCGAGAGAACATAGAGAATACGACCATCTTTGCCCACAGTCTTTTCCACACTCATCACCATTATTACCCCGTTGAGGGTGGTGGAGTGACCAATTTTTTTCCATGCATAAAATCTTCTTCTCCTCCACCCATGTTTCCACATTTTTTTGCACCGCAGCTGCAAACATTTTCCCATCTGCAGGAGGGTGATCGGTCGATAGTTCACCGGATTTGACCAATCCCCCTTCTTGTAGATGGGGATAACCGTTGCTGTCCTCCATGAGAATGGAATGCTCGAGGAATTTAAGATTCCTTCAAATATAATTAGGAAGACAGAAGCCCATAAGTCAATATTAGACTTTAGGATAGCATTGGTGAGACCGTTTGGACCTGACGCTCTCAAGGCCAAAGAATTTGCTATTAGTTCTACGAGCAATTCTCTATCAAAGGAAATTTTCCCTGGGGCCATTAAGTCGTCCTTCATCTCAAATAAAGAATTCCCTTGAAAGATACGCAGAAATGTGTTACACCAGGTATCTTCTGAGATGCTATTGTTTTGAAAATCACTTTGGAATTTCCCAGAATTATTGATCATGCTCAAGAAGTTATGTGCATTTTTAGTTAGGAGTGGGGCCAGCATAGCTTCTCCATCTTGCTGGTGGTGGAGGAACCTATGAGCATTTAATCCATTCCTATAATTGATACGCAGTGTTTTTATCTCCGTCTTATACTCAAGGCAGGAAGCACCTTTTGTGAAATACCTAACCTCTTCTTCACTGTGTCTCATGGCGGGAAGGACCTCAACTCAGGGCCTCTTGGTTATCCATGCTTCAGTCTCGAGGGTAGTGCAATGCAGTGATCAGCCCCAGACCCCTTTCTCTCTGTGCGATATAGAAAGATGACCCTGACAGTGTCTCCCAATGCAACAATGGTATCCTGACTGAAGGATGGAATTCCAGTCAAGGCAGAGACCAAGGAGGGTATGGCCCAAGGCAGGGAGAGCAAGGAGGCAGGAAGGAAGGAGAGAGGTAGAGCAGCAAGGAGGAGCAGGGCTAGGCTGAAATTAGGTAAAGAAAGGACAAAGATCAGAGAGCAAAAGGAATCTGGCACAAGGCTGGTTCACAGACGGAGTGCAATTAAGACACACCTGCAAGCCAGCAAGAAGGAAAATAAATAGTAGAAGAAGCAGGAAGTGCAGCAATATAATCAGATGCCACTGTCATGGCACCAAATGACTTCCCTGGCTGTGCGCATACGTGCAGGGAAGACAATGAATCCCTGTGCATGCCTATTGATGTGGCTATGGCAGGGACCCCGGATCCGCCGGAGGTGCCCGTGGCACCCCGGAAACACCCTGTACCGCCCCTCGGGATGAGAGATCTTGGCTGGAGTTCCCTGTTGCAGGTGCTAACGTGGATGGAACTGCCAAGCAGGTAAGTGCGGGCTGTGGTAGTGACGTGCGCGCATGACACTCCACTCCTGGGGTACTAGGTTTCCAAAATAAATGATGAAAGAACTGTTGCACCAAGCAGGGGGAATCCACCTTTATGCCAATTGACACTTTTTTGGGAATATCTCTCCAAAATGCTTACCGAGTTGAACATAAAATATTCTATGATCTTGTAGTTATTGGTGGGGATCTGAATGCATGTTGTTTACAAGTTGCAATGTTAACATCAGATTCTAAAACAAGTAACACAAATGGTGAATTATGGGAACAAATGTTCCCACAATGGAACCTGCATATGGTAAATGGGAATATTAGCTCAGATAACCCCCACCACAACTTGGTCAAATGGTCAGAGCTTTTGTACGATAGACTACTTTGTATTTTACCATGACCTATTCCTTTGGTGTAAATGGTCCAAGGAAATTACACAAGCAACGATACTTCCGAATTCAATATGCAGCTGAACTGAAAGTGAAATTGCATTGTCGGTTTCGTAAATAAGGGTCAGAAGCTTAATAAGAAGTTCGAAAAAATGCTTTTGTATGGTCCGATAGAAGAGCTTGAAACATTAAGTACTCCGGGAACCTATGCTGAATTCTTGTGGGTCTGAACCCACCACAAGCTAAAAAGACTACTTAAAAAAAAATACATATACCTTTGACCAACTAACTTATAAAAAAAACTACTGAACATGTATAAGAAAGAATTAAAAAACAAGAATCTTGATTCAGTATCCCTGGCAGCTAAACTCCCGAAATTGAAAACAATTATAAATATTGGTAATGTGGTCACCGCTTAAACTGAAATATCAATGATGGGAAGACTATTCTAAAAATGCTTTTACCATCAGAATCAAAACATTTCTGGGCGTTGATAAATAACCAAAATACAGCAAATGACTAGTCTCTCTGTTGTGGACTGGGAGTCCTATTTCAAAAAACACACAATAACTAGTCTTCCAACAGAATCTCATATTAATAATAGCAGTGACTGGTCCTTACAAATTAATAAAGATGAAATTACAAATTTCATCATGACTGTTTCGAAATCACATGCTGGTGGACCAAATGGATTAATCAACCACTTACTCAAATCAGATTAACATACCTGGTCAATAATACTAACAGAACTCTTCAAGAAAATTGTATCATCTAAAGTAATTCCCAACTCTTAGAAACAGGCTATGATAATTCCTATTCATGAAATGGGCAACATATAAGATCCATCAAATTAAAGGCCAATCGCTCTCATGGATTGCAACAGCAAAATATTCTCTCGCATAGTTCTTCAGGCATTGCACAAATGGGCCACGAGTCATCCCATTCAATTAAAATGCCAAACAGGATTCAGAAAAGGGCTCTCATCCATTCTGAATAGCCTCTCTATAAGAAACCTTACAAGCACAAAGTCAGAAAAACGATCTCTTGCAACCTATATTTCCTTCATAGATTTTTCAAAAGCTTTTGATTTGGTAAATAGGTAAAAACTATGGCAGACACTAAAAGCTTGGAATATATTGCAAGTAATCATTGTCTTGCATGACCATGCCAGCTGTAGAGTCAGATTAAATTTACAGGATGACCTATTTGCTAACATCCCAATCGATAATGGTGTGAGACAAAGGTACCTCCTAGCAGCACTTTTGTTCAATTTATATCTCAGAGATTATGTCCCTACTATTGGAAAGTGCAAATTCCATCTACTCGCCAATGCTGATGACATAGCCCTAATAGATAATATCCCCTGTGGGACTAAAACATCTACTCTCAGCATTAGAAGTATATGCCGTAGATAATGATCTAAACATTAATCCATCAGAATCGCACATTATTATTTTTGGAAAACAAAGTAACAAGTCTTATAAATCTCAGTGGCACTTGTCACAGCAATTCATTCCCATAGTCAAGAAAGTTATGTATTTGGGACTTAATCCCTGGGCCCGTCCATATTTACAAGATATAACTCAAGAACTGGAAAGGAAAGCACAGCAATATATGTGCCATTTTAAAAAAAAAAAACTTCTAGGCACATATTGTCAATTCTGTCTGGTACCCCTAATAAAATTATATAAAGGGAAAATAGTTCCAGCTCCGTTATACAGAATGGAATGCACCCCTCACTCACGCAATATTGACTGGGACCGATTAGAAGATTGCATATGGAAGAAAACATCTCTCCCCCAAACATTACCGATTGTTAGACTAAGATACAAGCTCAGTTTACACTCTATTCAGTCACACTATCATTGGAAGGTGTTAACCTTGCATAGGCTGATCCTGATTTCCCCTCTGCGAACGCATTACGAAGATATTCACGAATATACTAATTCTCGTACAAATATCTTCCTCTGCAATTTCCAGGATGACGCCTTAAAGCTTCTGATGCAGTGTGAATGCACTATTCAAACTCTCATTGAAAATCCTAAGAAAGTAAAAAAAAACACTCATGAGCGCAAATTCGATAAAACAAGAGCTCTAAACAACAATTAAAAAAAAATATCTAAAACATTTGCCTATGAGAAAAACCGAGATTCTATCTGTTGCCTTATATTAAAAGGTTTCCCAATCCTTTGTGGCTAAAAGAATTGTTGCAGTTTCGGTTGGGTCTGACAAAGACCAATGAGACTGACAGAATCTGGAATAAACTAGACACCACTAGGGGGGAATGTAATCTCTGTGGAGAAGGACTCTTCCAAGATATGCTCCATGTGTTAATTGTCTGTCCATCTACCATCTTGCTTAGGGATAATCATTTAGCAAACTTTGTGCACCACCCTTCTTTTGGCTCAGACTTTCTGCCGTAAAAGAAATGTCATTATCAATTGCCTTGTTGAAATTACTGAATGAACTGAACTTCATAACCTTGCCTCCAGATCTTTCTAACACAAAACATTTTTGAAAGGATTTAATTGCAATTTCATGGTTCCCCTCTCATAAATATATGTGTTAATATGTACTACTATGTGTATTATCTGCTTATTTTGATTGAAGTATCAAGGCATTAATTTTACTATATGAATCGAAAGTGTATTTTTCTTTTCTTTTTTCTTTTTCTCTTTTATTGATACAATGTGTAAAAAGTCCTCTTGTGAGACTAAATTCACAATAAAAAAAGAAAAAAAGAAAATAAAGAAATACAAGAAGGCAAACAGTTAATCCTTTCCTTCAAGTAAAATTAGCTTTATTCAAGATGTGCAGTGAAACGGGTTGATGTTGTGTAAATCCTGTTTAAAATGAAAGCATTGATAGGTTTTTTTGGACTAACTGAGAATATTATCCTGGGATGGTTGATGTGAAAGCTTTTGAAGTCCCACAGATGGCAGTCACACAATAACATCAAGAACACTTCTTCATACAAAAATCTATTGGATTTTAAAGATAGGTTTACTTTGCCTCTGCAGCAACACTAATACAACAATGCATTGGAACATTTGAGTTTCTATCTGTTGCTCTACAAAAATTGTCCAAAATCATCTGGAGGTTTTGTAGTATAACTACATCTGAAAGTGACTCTTTGACTTCAATCAAAGCTACCAGACAGTTCAGAGGCCCAATACTTAGCAACTGCATCTCATGTTCTACATTGGCAGGTAAGAACACATTGCTGCAACACTGTCTCTTGATTTATAAACTCAGACCCAGCATCGTTTTCTTTGTCTATTCCCTCTGTAGATTGTCTATTAAATGCAGAGGTTTATCATAAAATATAAGCCTAAACAGGTTCATGGGATAGAATTATTGTGCTAATGTAATACATCAATCTATAACAACTGTGGTTTTACCTTTGCTACGCTGCTTTGGTGCATTCTACAATGCACAGCATTAACCAACCAGAAAAAGTACTTTACAGTGATACAGTCATATATAGCTGCCAATGGTGCGCAACATGAAGTTAGCCCATTTTCCCGGTGCATGTGCTACACAATAAATAAATGATTGACAGAGTAGCACATGTCTAATCAAATGATTTGATTGTTAAACCATATTGTGTTCTGATTAATATAGAAGTGTTTGATGTTGCATTATATCTGTAGGATCAAAACAGCATACACCAGACTAGAGATTTGTTACGTTAAATTATGGTGGCAACTGAATATTTATCATTATGTTGGACTCCCTAGTAGTAAAAACGCTTTGATATAGTAGAAATGTTTGCGTTGTTCATTGAAACTGTATGAAATGTTTCGCAAAGAGAGCAACAATCTTTTGATTTGTTTAGGGGTTTTTGTGAAGTTTTGTCCACCAGGGCAAAATTATAGAGTGTCCCATATGCTGTAAATCCCATTTGAATTCCCACAGGTTTTGCTATTTCCTACATCAACAACTCATGGTCATTTTTACTTACTCTTAGAAATTACGGAATGGATCAAAGAGCGTTCATTACAAAGCAGTTTCTGCAATATCTGAAAAAGTTTACACTACAGCAAAAATGTGTCAGACTGGGTTTGTACTGTTTCATGCCTAACATAAAAGTAAATGTGTTTGCGTTTCTCTTTATGTTACACAGCAAACATCCTGAATAACAAAATCTGCTTCATTTTTACACTAATCAATTTTTTAGATGGTACAGATTGGGGCTATGCTTGTTTGCAGTTTTCATATAATTAAACAGCAAGATTGGTGCATTTATAAAGTTCTGTGTAAGTGTGTGTATATTTTGCATACGCATTTGAAATATACAAATAGCAATGTGATCAGCTGTGGGGGTCTGTGAATCTGAGCAACAGATTTAAGACTGCACAAAGTTTACAAGGAACCTTTAACAGTTCTATGTGAATGGTTTAACATTGGGGAGGAAACAAGATGCATCATTTAGCCGCATATATAGACAACAAAAATGTTGCATGTTCTCATATTACAACTATAGGGCATGTCATGACATGGGCATACCACGGGCATGCCCTTGAGCAGTGGAATAGGCTCCTGACTAAACAAAAAGACCACATTTACAAATGCTTTCACTTCTGCTATGACAGAGCCACATTTGAACACAATGATTGTGTTTATTCCAATGTAAGAAGTTACCTATTGAATTACATTTTTATTTGGAGAAAAAGTGTAAGCCGTGGAGGGATTCCCCTGACAGCCCCAGATCATGATTCCACAAGGGCAGATACTCTTTCCATTATTCCTCTTTAAAGATAAGGTAAAAAAAAGAAAAAGGCCAACATTGAGAACGGGTCAGGAAAAATAGAGGGTAGATGCTAGGTTAGGGTCCCAACAAGGAAGATGTAAAGGTATCTAGAAAGGGTCATAAACAGTTTAGTTCACCAATGTATCAAAATCACTTTCAGGAACCTCACAGTCAACTGCTCCTGCAATTTTGCAAACATCTCCTAAACTTCCAAGCCACCAGGAGTTCCAGCCGAGGTCACCTCTTTTCTGTGTTAGCACAGGAGTTTCTGTCCGTCATCCAGCTGAATATTTTCACCAAAATGTCACTGTTGACCATGGTCAAACTAGCAGTCATAAATGTTCTTTGGCACCTACATTTCATTTTCAAGTATTGTCCCATGCCTTGGGGGTTCTAAGGGATTTCTTACTGGTCATGAATCCTTGTGTATATAGACAATTCTACAGCCCACATATTTAGCTGTGATGGAAGGTTTCCACAGCATAACAGGTAGATATCTCTCTGAGGCCCTATCTCACTGCTGCAAGTAATCATCATCGTATGTCTCAGTAATCCAGTGGAGACATAGGACAGGGTCATAAGGCTAAATTATGAAACAGAATAGGTTAGTGGGCCACTAGAAGAAGATTTGATACCTCTTTATTTATTTTTATTTATTTATATATGCTTTTATAACGCCGTAAACCCGCAGGCATCAGGGCGCTGTGACACACAATGAGTGCAGGGTAAATTAGACATCCAGATCTCTGGCTCCGGTGGGTATCAAGAGGACTATTTAAATAGGTGGGGTTTCAGGGGTTTTCGAAATTGGAGGTGATTTTCTTGGCTTCTCAGAGCTATCGGAAGGGTATTCCATATCTGAGCCGCCTTTACTGTGAAAGATCTGCTCATACCGGAATTGAGCCTGTGTTTCTGTTCGACTAATAGGTTTTTACCAACTGAGCGAAGATGTCTCTTGGGTGTATAAAATTCGATATTTTTCTTCAAATAGTGGGGCGCTTTGCCAAAAAGGCATTTGTGTACCAAGGTAAGGGCTTTAAATTCAATCCTGTCTTTGACTCTGAGCCAGTGGAGAGATTCTCTAGCTGTGTTAACATGGTCTCTTCTAGCCATTTCTTTTACAATCCTGACCGCGTCATTTTGTATGACTTGGCAAGTATGTATGTCTTTGGCGCTTCCCCCTATCAATAGGGCATTGCCATAGTCCAGCCTTGATAGCACTACTGCCCTGGCAATGGTAGCCATGTTGTTGTCATTCAAGAATGGTCTGATGGCCCTCATTAATCGCAGATAATAGGCAGTGCTCTTACGTAAGAGATTCGCCTGAGCCTCT
The DNA here is from genome assembly GCF_040938575.1 of Ambystoma mexicanum. Classification (NCBI taxonomy): domain Eukaryota; kingdom Metazoa; phylum Chordata; class Amphibia; order Caudata; family Ambystomatidae; genus Ambystoma; species Ambystoma mexicanum. The sequence continues at coordinate 909,654,346 of NC_090936.1, forward strand.
GAATTAACCGTGGAATTCATCATCATACCCAGCGTCTTTACTTGACTGGAGACTGTGATGATGGCTTTTTTAATCTGGAAAGTTTTATACTCCCCACCCAATTTTTCCAATTGACGGCTGGAGCCAAAAAGCATCAGCTCTGTTTTTGAGTCATTTAGGCACATCCAGTTGGATTGCATCCATTCATCAATTTTGCTATATATTGCGCCTAATTTCTCGCTGTCTTTCTGATGTGATCCCTCTATCTCTATTATAAGCTGCGTATCATCTGCATAATTGCAGAAAAACACTTCCAGTTCTGTCAGTAGGTCACACAGTGCTCGCATGTATAGATTAAAGAGCATGGGTGAAAGGCTCGCGTCCTGTGGAACCCCAAACAGAATTTGGGTGGGGTCTGAGAAGTTGTCACCCAAGTGAACTCTGGCTTGACGGTTGGTAAGAAAGGAAACCAACCACTTCAAGGCCAGGTCCGAACAGCCTACGTTGTCTCTGAGTGCTCTGACCAGCAGGTCATGGTCCACCAGGTCGAAAGCCGCACTTAAGTCTAATAACATCAAAATCCCCATTTTCCCTTTGTCCATGAGGCCCAGCATATGATTTTGAAGGTCCAACATGGCTGTTTCCGTGCTATGAGCAGCTCTGAAACCCGATTGCCGATGGTGTAGGGATTCTTGAGTTTCCACGTGGGCCTTTAATTGCTGGGTAGCCAATTTGTCCAGTATTTTCAGGATGAAATTGGTGTTTGTTATGGGTCGTAGATTCCCTGGGTCCTTTGGATCTAGCCCCACCTTCTTTACTAAGGGTGTGATTGTCACCTTTTTAATTTCTTCCGGAACGGTACCTTCTTTGAATGATGCATTAATGATCTTAAGTAGTATAGGGGCAAAATGCTCCTTGTGTTGCAGAATAATGTCAGGGGGTAAGAGATTTTCCGCGCACGATGTAGGTTTCATAAGATCGAGCAATTTTAATAATTCTGGTTCTGTTATTGGTGTAAACATAAACGTTTCCTGACTATGTTTCTTTTTACACTCGTAGGTGCTGTGATCCCTTTTTTGTCTAGCTAAAATGATGTTTTGCCTGGCTTTGGCTATTTTTGCTATAAATGCATTTTGAACAGTGTTACAGGCTTCTTTGGATGGAGCTAGTGATGGTGTGAGAGTTGGCGGTTTTTCCAGAATCTTTAATATTTCAAAAATGTTGCTGGTTTTGTTGTCTGCTGACTCAATTTCCTTATTAAAGTGGTCAGCTTTAGCTAGTTTGATTTTTTCTATTTATTTCTTATTAGCTATTTTCCACCGTTCTTTATTTTCAGTGGTTTTGTCTGCGAGCCATTTCCTCTCAAGAGCTCGCTTCTCAATTTTGATTGCCTCTATGTCTGATTTGAACCATTTCTTATGGTTACTATTTTTTCTGATAAGCTTAGTTTTGAGGGGTGCGATCTCATCTAATAGTAGTTGTATTTGTGCAACTACTCTTATACAAACACTAAGATTAGGGACATTGACAAATGCTCTCAATACCTAAATTAAAGTCCACTCACCTTTCACTACACAGGGGCCTCACTACCTTTGCTTGGAAATATCCTGTAGGCCAGGGTCAGTAGTGTATATGACTGGACTTAAAAGTGTTTATTAGCAGGCCTTTGTTTTTACAGTAGATTGAGGAGAGGTTCAAACTAAAGTGAATATAGTAAACAGAAAATTCCCATGGGAAACCAAGTCTGTCACCCTGGGGAGACAAGTCCACTTGTCCCAGGATAATAACCATTCATCATCAAGTAGTTAAACGTAGACCTTCTTGGGGCCTGTTCATACAGCCATCTATCAGCAAGAGTTCTCAGGCCGCCAGTAAGCAAGGTCCTGATGAGAAACAGAAAATGGGTCTTATATCAGCTTCTTGGAAACCCTGGGTGGTCAACCTCCGTGTTGCCTCCACCAGCTGTAGGCACACCTGCACTCAGTAATGAGTCAAGTTGGAGCTTGGAGATTCCTCTATCCACCCCACTTGTCTCACCCGCCTTTAAAGATGCACCCAAGGACATTCATCCTGCCCACTCTTTCTCCTTTAGTTTACCAACTCAGCATCCAATTTTCTTCCTCATATGACTGTGTTTCATTTCTACCTCCTACATCTGTTATCATATCTTGGAAACATCCAGATGTTGCCCCATCCACCAGACTCTTTCCTTCTCCACCAGCTATAGCTTCTTTGTTCCCCTCTTCACCACCTGGTTCTGATTTTACCACCCTCTACAGATGCTTGCCACCTTTTCCTAATAGAGGCAGCACTTACAACCCTTTTGCTACATCCTCCTGATGTTTTTACACCATCAGAATAATCCCAACTGTCTCCTCATATAGCCACCTTTTCAAAGTCTTCACCACCTCCTCCTTATGTTACCACGTAACCCAGAGTGGAAGTCACTTCTCATCAGCAAGCTAGATCCAGGCTTTCTTGGGTCCTGTACCCACGGCTATCCAGCAATAAGAGTGCCCAGACAAACTGTTAGAGATGTCCTGATGTGGGAAAAATAACTGGTCCTTTTTCAGCTCCTTGGAATCCCCGGGTGGTGCAATTTCATGTTGCCTTTACCAGCTGAAGGTAGAACATGACCTTTTTTAACTTCTCACTGCTCTGATTTTCCAGCCTCTGTCCCATACCTCCCCCATCTTCTTTTCCTGCCTTTTGCAAACCCATCGTCCATGTATCTTTTGGATATAACTTTCTTTGTCACCACCTCCTTTAGCTGTTAAAACCTCCCCCAAACTTTCACTACCTTCTACTGACATTCATACCTCCTCCATGTCGTCACCATCTCTCCTGCAAATGTTACTCTTCCTCCAGACTCTATCCTTCTCCTCCTGATATAACTAACCTAATCACCCATTCACCACCTCCTTCTGATGTTACCTAAACCTCCATATGCTCACGATCTTCTCCTTATAAAACCACCTCTTTACTGTCTACATCCAGATGAAAATTATACAAAGCTTTCTGCATGGATGATTCACTAACTGGGTAACAGTGAGAGTGTAACACTGTTCCCAATATCAGTTCTTCCAGGTATGGGAAATTGGTTCTTGCTGTATGCCCTTTGTAGAGCCGAGGATTTATCAGGTGTTCCTTGACTCCAAACACAGCTTCTCAAATGTGTTGGGTCAATCAATGCCAGCAGCGAAGAACATTCTATCATTGCTGGACCTGTAGACAGATGTTCTTTTAAAAGTGAAACTTTCACTTTTAACGCTCGAAATGTGTGCCTGGCTAGGCGGAGCCATGGATTCTTTCCACTGGTCAGTGGAAGCCTTACACTTAGCTGGAAAAGTGTTATACTATTCACAGTTAGGGATTACACATCTAGTGCTGGTTCTACATGATGGGACAGTGAGGTGTGGAGGGACTAGACATCTTAGACTAACTCATAAAATGGTATTCTGAAGTCCCCTGTCATGTGCTTGGGCTGAAGATAATAGTGATAGGGGATCCTTTGTATATCACCCCTGGGCATTACATTCACTGGCTTGGGTTGGCATCCGGCCCCCTTTGTCACCGTACCTGCAGTCTGCAGAGTCAAGCAGAGGATGTTGTCACAAAGGTCAGTTTTATTTCCATACCTAAACCTTCATGGTAAAGTCATCCTGTCAGATAGAGGATCCTCTTCCTTATAAAACAGAAGAAAACAAAAACGACTCCCTACAAATATCAAAGGGGACACATGCTGGTAGGACTTCCAATTTGGCTTTATTAAGTTAGGAGGATCTAGGAGTGGTGAGGCTGTGAGAACTTGCCATTGAAAGGATAGTTAATATGTATGGCTTTCCTTGAAGAAGATGCATCTTTAAACAATAAAAAAGGTCACCTAAATAAATATCATTCCGAGCAAGGATACTACCCTAGAGGCTTGCAAAAGGCATTTGATAATGTGCATTTGATAATGTGCATTTTCTGGTAACATGACTGAAGTATATACATATCCAGAATCTGAGTCTGTGAATATTAAAATTAATGAAATTATGAATGATGAAATACAGGGGAATGAATAACTAATCTGCATTTGCTTAAAAGATACCAACAAAGAAATGAACTAGGAATTGAATGCTAGATTGCAAATTAAAACAACAATGATGTTAATTGGTTTAACAGAGGTTTTGCCATTGATTTGACAGGTTTAACAGATTATAGCAGTTGTTAGTGCAAGAGGGAGATCCTGCTGACAGACAGCAAAGAAGGCGTTGGTCTGGACCAACGGAAAACAACGAATCTAGCCAATCCAATAGCCCATTATTTACAATATACACATTGGTAGGCTTGCTATCAGTTTGGGAAAGGAGGAAAGGTGTTATAAGAGTCCAGCATGAGTGTATGCAAATGACTTAAGACACACACTCATTTCTCTGATAAGTGATTTTCCTAAAGTAAGACCACCACCTCATTGATCACCTTACTATCAATATGATCCTGCTACATTATAAAATGCAATGTGTACAAAGGTATGTGCTGTATGCAGAGAAAGTCACATGATATCACACAGTCATGAGAGTGCTGTGACAATCGATTGCTCTGAATGTGTGCCTGCCCCAGAGCTTATGACCCATTTAAGAGCAAGCTGCTACTATCTGATATGCATTCTGTTGTTCTGGATTCCTTCTCCACCCACACCTCGCCCTGCCTTTCACCCACCAGAACATCCTTGAATCTTCCTATCTACACTCACCGATGCCATTACAATTCAAAGCACTGTACCAATGCCTACAACTGTGCTTCACTCTGAGCTCTGGTCCTGTCAGTGAAATGGAGAAAGGACCCCACGTGCATCTCCCTTCTCCCTTTGAGCTTGTCGTTTTTACACATGAGGCAGTTAACACTCTCTTAACGAGACACATTTTTTGACAAAAAAAGGCCATTGACAACGCAATCTGTTTTCAGGGAAGCCAACTGAGATAAGTCATGTTCTAAGCACCCTGTTAAGTCAGGCTGGCGACCATAAGTCGCGTAAGTGTTGCCTCGTTTTTTCACTTCACCTAGTGATCTCATTACGCTAGATTGCTGTATTACATAACTCATTGGTTAATTCCCTGTATTCGCAGGTCCAGTGAGTGACCTGGAGAGTCACTATGAGTCACTATGAGATGGCAATGAGGTCAGTTTAGATTTGAGTTAGCTTTTCTTCTACATATGTACATATGTATAATTATTTCTGAGCCTTATACTGACACGCATTATTTTTGCATTACCTTATAGATACATTGCTGAAATATGTTGTATAAAGCCTAGGAAGTTGTGTACCCCCAAGCCCTGTAGAAGGATTCTGGTGTTATCCGAAACACGTTGGCAAACTTTTATTACCATCATTGGAGTGTATTAGGAGATACAGCTATATGTGATTGAACTACTCATGTACTAGTAGCTTTGAAGTATAGAATTGTACATGGAAGTGCAACACAATTGTTTACCCTGCTTGAAATACCTTTTGTGAAGAAACATATTATACTTTGAATGTTTTGCCTTTAGTATTGTATATGAATTTATGGATGGCAGTGAGCCTCCTAAACTGTACTTAATTGGACTCTTTCTTATGAAACACGGATTTATATGTGTCTGTCTGCTTTTTTGGACTTAATATGTATGCACACCTGTATGTATGTAACAGTGAGTTGTAGTGTTATCCATGTGAGAACACCTATGATTTACCATTGATTTTATATTTATCCCGTTATACTACTTTTTACGAGCAATTTACTTGAATACGTGGGGTCTTTACCCCCTAGGAGTGCATCAAAGGGGGCGCAGGTTGGCAGCAACTGGCTTGTGGTTAGTTCTTTGTTCTGTCTCAGGTGGCCTTGAGACTTTTTTACCCCATCTACACCTGAAGTTACGCGAATCTGAAAACTTAATTGAAACTATGAGTGTAATGAAAATTCTATGAGCAATTAGTGGCCCCTATCCCCCATCTTCCTTACTTAAGTCAGGCTGGCGAGCCATTATCAGGGGGTACTGCCATCATAACATGTTTGCATCCAGTTAAACAATCAAGCATTGTTCTCTGCTGGTCAGCCTTTTCTATTCATGCACCTGTTCACATACATGTTACATGTGCTTGCATTTGCTGTTGGTTACCTGCTTCCAGTGTTAGCAGCAAGTGTGTTAAAGTATGAAAACTAATTCTGCGCTGTAATTACTTATTTTGGGGGTCTCTGTGACAATGTTGGATTTGGGAACAAACCAGTGCCATAACTGTTGAAATAATGGGTACAGAGGGAAAGATGATGTGATCTGCTTCTTTTGATTCCTGGCCTGGTCATTTATTGTAAACTACCGATAATACACCTTACCTTAGTGACCGCATTTGATGACTTAAAGGTACAAACCATGTTTTTTATGAGAGTGATGGCAGCAACATCCCAGAATTGTTTGGAGACAGACAGGAGAGTGGCCAGAGAAAATATGTGATGCTTATATATACAAAGACATCTTGCAAATCTTTGGTAGCAAGAGGTGACTATATTCAGTGGCTCTAAGACAGTGTACCATCTTGGTACCAGCGACCACCTTGCATAATGTGAGTCCACATAGGATTGCCTGTCCAACTGTGTAGAAGAACATCATTGAAGTGTTTGAAAGCAGCGACAGGGAGGGTATTACTTGTAGTGACTGTAACTCCGTGTGCCATGGTTTGCAGACATAGACAATTGTAGGAAAAGATGCATTCTTTTGTAGGTGACATTCAATCGCTGTAAATCAGTGTGCAACAAAGGTGATGTCATCTAGCGGCTACTACAGCTACTACATCCCAGTGACTACATGATATAACGTGTCAGTGAAGAGAATTGCATTCAGTGGCTGAAAATCAGTGAACTGTCTTTTTGTAGCAAGAGAAAATACTTGCTGCTTGCACAAAAACGGAAGTATAATGTGTTGCGGTAGGTGAGCTTTTTGAATGGTGTAACTGGGTATGTTCTCCTTCATTTGCCAAAGAAAATAAATGTTGCTTTGCAGAGAGATGACTTACAATTCCTAAATAGATTGAGAGTGCATTAAGTAGCTGCAATTATGTAAGTCATCTTCCAGTTTAATAAAAGGTGTTTCCAGATTAGATTGATTGCCTATAACCCAGTTTATTAGCAGACAAAATGTTTTTGGTCACAGAGTACAAACAACAATTAATTTAAGTCATGGGATAACTAAATGTGTTTTCTTCTTTTTTTGGCTAGAGAAATTGCGTTTAGCTTGCGTGGGAAAGTCTTACAATTCTTTGGAGGCAGGAGGAGATTACACAGAGTGGCTCGTAATCAGTGCAACATGGTTTTGTGGTAGTGACATCACTTGCTGCTTTTGATTTGGACAGGTCGTATACATTTTGGCGGTAGGAGAAGATTAACTGCACTGGCTGCGAGCATAGAATATTAGCACCAAGGGAAAGAGAATCTCAGCGACCCACGTGCATGCCAATATCACACCTGCTATTGCTTGTGCTAATGAGGAAAAGAACATCAAATAATTATTTAAGGAATGGCAAGTAGGAGATTACATTTCATGGCTGTAGCTCAGTGCACCATCTTTGTACAGCTAGAGAAACACAACTCGGGTGCCTAGAAGAAGTCTTATAATTCTCTGGAGCTTGGAGAGTTCATTGCATGGAGTGTTTTTAAATGAGTGTGATGCATACATTCCATCATCCAGTGGCTAATACGTGTAGTAGACCCAAGTGGAAACATGACATACAAGCTTGTGAGATGCCCTGCCATTAAGGCGAAGAACATCCCAAAATGGTTTGGAAGCACGTAGAAGATTACATTCAGTTACTGTAACTCAGGCCCCTATTCTCATCCTGGTGTTAAGTACCGAAAAGGACGTTAAAAGGGTTAACAACCTTTTCGGTACTTAAGACCTATTATGAAAGTGGCACATTCTTCCGAAGTCGGAAGGAATGCGCCACTTTCGGAATACATGTGGCAGTTGCTATGATGGGTTGGAAACCAAAGTAGCAACCGCCACATTCGTAACCTGGCTTTTTTTTAAGGCTAATCTTGTGGCACTCCTCCAGTTTAAAATGTGCGCTAAAATAGCGCACATATACAGTACCATGTTGGTGCCGTTAGACTAGAGGAGTGAAACAAGAAGCCAGTGCCAGTACAGGTGAGCAGCTTCATGATGGCAGGAAATCTGCACTGCTCTCCACCCCTGCAAACCTATATTACGGAATTGCAGATGTCTCCATTAGGATAAGTGTACATATGGAAACGTATCCTAATGGAGACATTTCTCCACCAAGTGGTTAATGCAATGGGATTCCTTAACATTGGTTTGCATGGGTAGATGGAGGCCTGTAAACAATTTGGAAAGTGGGCCAAAAAGAATAGGCCCAGGTAGCAGACCCCCATGGGGAAATGTCCATAGTTCCCTATTGGACAGTACACCTTGGTTGTCAACCTAGGTCTGCCAGTACAGCATCCACCAGCCACAACTGCGTGACCGTGCAGGCTTCGCCCTGCTGCAGGCAAGCAATGCAGGTGGGTCCTGCAAGAGGCAAACATGGGTTCAAATGCCACATGAGAAACACACAGGGCAGCAGAACAAGCTGCCAGCACACCCTTGCGTGTAGCAAGGGCAAAGGTGGGAGTTGAATGTGAGAAGAGATGTTGTACTGCAATGTCTGGGGGGGAGCCAGTGATTTGAAGGCCAGTGCACTGGGTATGGGTGTTTGGAATTAACATTTCAGTGCACTGGGTAACAGGAGTATTTGGGGATACAGCTGTAAGGTCTTGGACGGAGGCAGTACATCCCTCTGTCTGTCACAGTAGGGCAGTATGGTGGAAAGGCAGGTACTGCAGGGTGGGATGGGGTGATGGAAGGAATCACAATGCAACAGTTGTGTAATGGAGTTATGTGAGGGCTTACAAATTGATGTGTTGTATGTGTGTGTGTTGTGCAGGACAGAATGGGTTCAGACGTTGGAAAGTGATGACTTGGTAAACCTGTTGCTGCAAATAACTACACACTTTCTGAAACCTAGTATTCTGTGTTGTGTACTTCCAATTTCGTTTTTTTCTCCTTTGCAGGTGCTACATGAACAGCAACAGTTGGCCAACACCAATCAATAGTGTGTTCACCTTCAAGTTATTGCAGTGGTCATCCAGTTTCAGCAATCATGTCAGCTGCAGCCGTAGCTTACACTTTAGCTCGTCATAAGCATTCCAATGCTCAGGAACCTGTGCTACCACCATTGGTGAATGTGCAGGATGAGCTTCCACCTCCCAGGCAATGAAGAAGGCCGACAAAGAAAGAGCATATATATCATACTAGGGTCAATATGTTCAACATGTCAGCCAAACAGATTATTCAGCTGTAACATCTGGATGCCAATGTAATACTATATTTGATGGAGCTCAAAAAAGGGGAGTTGGAAGGAAGCACCAACAAGAGTACTGCAATACCACCTGAAAAATTACTGGCTGAGCTTCACTTCTGTGCTAGTGGATCATTCCAAGGCACTGTTGCGCTGGCAGCTGGTATGTCGCAGGAATGTTTCAGCAATATTTTGGAGGTGGTATTGGCGGCTCTGTTGCCACTTACGCCAGTTGAACTTGCTGCTGTAAAATGTGGATTTTTTTGCCCTAGCTGGCTTCACAAATGTTGTAAGGGCCATAGATTGCACTCATGTGCGCATAGTCCCCCCACCCCCGTGAAAGGGAGCACATATTTGGGAACCACAAAATGCACTAATCACTAAACATTCAAATGACTTGCCATGTGGATTTGCAAATCCCACACTGCTATGCCAACTTCCCTGGATCTTCACATGATGCATTCATGCTGCGTAGTAGCAATTTGGTGGTGGTAATGAGTGGATTCTCTGTTGACAGAAACTGGCTACTCTGCGATGGCATATACCCCATAAAACCGTGGCTACTGACACCACTTTTGAATGCAAGTGCTGCTTCTGAGCAAAAGTACAAAGCCACACATGTAAGGACAAGGAACACAATTGAACAGACTTCTGGGATCCTGAAAAGTCGATTCAGGTGTTTGCATGTGTCTGGATGGGATCTCAAGTATGCTCCGGACAAAGTTTGCAAAATTGTAGTGTTGTGCTGCATGCTGCAAAATTTGGCCATTCAGCGCTGACTGCCGGACCCCGAGGATGCAGTATCAGAGGATGAGGAAGTCCGCATCCGCAGCGACGAACTTGAAGATGATGGACAGAAAGTTTGCACTGAAGTCATTGACAATTTCTTCATGTGACTTTGTGCTTGCCACCAAATGCAAATTTGCAACGTATGTATGGGTATTCACACGTTACGTGTGAATGATCAACAAGTGTATTAAGTGGAAACCAGACTTTATCGCCATGCTTTTTGAAAGTTTATTCACAACTGTTAAAACACTAAACTTCCACCAATAAAAGTTTCAAAATGTACATCACATTTGTTTCCTCAATTGCTTCAACTGAACAGTAAATTAACTTTAATGTACAAACCGGAAATGAGTATTTGGCTTACAAATAGCACAATTCCTCATAAATGTGCATTGGTGAATGTTGAATGTGGCTGTGTCCACATGTTGGAATAGGACTGCAGATGATAATTAGTGTTCGTCCTCATTTCTCACTCTGCACTTCTTAAACTATGGTCAACATGACCGAAACTTCCAATGTGAAATGTTCTCCTGTAAACAAACAAGTCAACCATTAGAACATTTCTCAAGATGCACTGACTTTGTTTTTTTTGTTTGTTCATGTTTACGTTTACATTCTCGCTGAGGCCGATTGGCCTGTGCAGCCACATGCACTTCACTGCTGGTAGAAGTGCTTGGGCGACAGATGGATTTATCTTCTGTGTTGTCCTCCAGTGTAACTGGCTCAGCCATGCTGGCCGGCAACAGGGAGTACTCCTGTTCCTGCATTCTCAATAGTTTTATCAGTGTTTGCAAGCACAATGCATTGTTCTTCACTGTGTCAGTGCACGCTTGCACTGCCTGCGTCAACCCCTTCATAATTTCTGAGTTCTGCTTCTGCATTTCAATGCTCATTTCCACACTTTTCACCACCACTACCGCCACACTATCGATCGAGGTGCACATGGTGGTTACGTTCATTTGAATGTCATTTTAGACACCAGTTACACATGCCATATCCGCATGTGCAACTTCATTCCCCTTCTTAAGAATGCTTACCTGCGTCTTGAAGTGAGAAGGCATTTGCGTGAGTGCCACAGTTTGCTTCTCTGTGGCGGCAATGAGACGACAGTCATCATCCATGGCCTGACCTGTCATTCCACTTGGCTCATAAACCATCAGTGGTGGCTGGACGAACTGTGTGTCTTCCTCAAACGAGTACTCAGTGCCTACATCATCCAGTACAGTAGGCATGTTCACTGCAGTACTGTCGCCCTCAAAGTACTCGTACAGTGTAATTTCAGTATCCCCTTCAAGCTCACTTGATGCTGCCAAATTGTGATCTTCCTCAGGTTCTTCGTGCATAGACTGTTGTAAGGCTTCAACAGTGCCTGAAGCCCGAGTACCTGCCCACATAAAGACAGTATGACAAAAACATTTTACCACAGGGCCATATCTGCAGGCTCAAAATTCACATAAACGCATGGTACTTGCAAACATATGCTGTCCTGGTACACCGAACATGGCCTAATAGTACTTTATTACCCTCCTTCATTCCATTCATAAAGCAATAGAGGTTGATGACTGGTCCTCTTGACCTGCATTACATTCGACCATATGTAGAATCAGTGAACCCCTCCTTCCCCCTCTGTCTTCTCACTGTAACACATTCTTGTACCAGCACATATACCTGTGGCCTACCATGCAAGTTACTGTATTCTGAGGTTTTGATGACACATGCAAGCTCTCCCCAACTTTCCTAACATGAGCACCTGTGCTGCACTGCACCTGCACAGACCTGTTACACAAGTAATCTATAACAATCACAATTAGCCAACATTTTGGAGGAGCCATGCAGTAGTTTAAGGGAACATAAACACACACCCACTACACATGCCCAGGTGTCACAAGACTTTCCACTTACCGGTGGTCAGTGTGTCCATGCCTCCTACGCCATCAAGGCTCCCAGAGTCCATGACTGCAAGCACCTTCAATTCAATGGCCGAATAATTTGGATCTAAGGGCAATGCTCCCCTAGTCCCCGTGCTGTGTTCTTTACTCTGTATGTACTTTTCACAAACTCTGTGCCGCACATCATACCAATGTGTCTTAATTTCATCCACTGTATACAGCATATTGGACACAGTATTGACTTCGTTTGCTATGCTTTCCCAAAGGCTATTCTTCACAGAAAGTGGTGTCCGGTGTGCCATTGCTCCAAAAGTACCCTTTCATTGGCAAGAACTTCGTCCACTGCATCTGTGAACTTCTCCTTACTTTTACAGCCGCCAATGTGCTCATCCACATGTTGCCCAGCCATCATAAAAGTGCCCAATTCCACAACCTAACAGTTGACTGACACCTTCCTTTACAACTCCTTGCTCTTCACCTACTGCATCAATGCAAAAATAATGCAGTGCTGGGCTGTAGAGGCTACACAGAAAGTAGGATGTACGCATGTAATGGAATATGCAGAATATGTCCCCAAAATGTGCAAGCTGAAAGTAGAAAAAGCTGTGCATCAAGATAGAAATGCTGCACTTCACACGTTCCACTAGCCACCCCATGCTGCCACCTGTGTTTGTTGCCTGTAGAGAAGCATGTGATTTCCATGTGCTTCCCCAGCATATGCCCACGTGTCCACAGAAGCACTTCCAATCATAAAAAAAATGGTCCCTTCTTCCGGAATTGCTTTTATAAACGATACAGCAGTATCATTTTCCTGGCCTCCACTTCATTTTTTCTTCACCCCTGCGGTTGCTTAGGAGAGCATTCATTTTATTTTTGTAAACAATAGCAAGTGTGATTTCTTGGCAGCATTTTCATAAAATAATGATTCTGTTGTTATTTTATAAAAATGAAATGCTGCCGAGATTGGAGTGCGCCCTTTACAAATGAACAGGCGCAATCCAGCCGGTGCACTGTCGTGCACTACGAGGATGCCCAGGTCCACTTGAGAATACTGGTGGAGCCTGGGTGTCCTCATTTGGCGCAGTGAATCGTGCACTTTAGCACCTTCACTGCGGCAAGTTCTGAATCGGGGCCTGAGTGTGTTGTATATTTGTGGGCAGAGGAAATACGAATTGCTTGCATAGTAATCGTTTTTATTGATCTTTGACAGTAGATGTAAATAGATAAGTCATCATTTAGCAGCCAGGGAAAATATGTGTGCTCTGTAGGAAAAGCTGCATAATTCTTTAGAGGTTGGAAGACATTACAAAAGGGCCAGACAAAACTCTGTGTAGAAAGGTCTTGATATCATTTGGAAATGGGCAAGTGCTATTAGTGGCTTCAGCTGAGATGTCAATGTACCATCTCCTTGTGGCTATACATAAGTGACCATTTTGAATAGCAGCATGTTCTCAGCATGTTAAAGTTCCAAAGGGGCATAAGGAGGAGGTTCCTCTGACTTTCTCTGAGGCAGGAGGAGGTGAGGAGCAATGGACTGCAGCAAAAGGAAGAACATGACAATGAAGTTGATGGTGATCCAATTAAAGCTACACTTCTCCCATATATCATTGTTTAGCAGCCACATACCCAACTGCACCATCATCACCATCACCTGTGTAGCCAGAAGAACATACTAGGACATTTCTTTTTGCTCCAGCAAGAAAGTCAGAAGTGTGAACAAGTCAGAAGTGTGGAATTGTGGTGTTCTTAATTCTACCAGACAATTTGGGCCTCATCATGAGTTGGGTGGTAAACCAGCTGGAATACCACCGGGATACTGCCCAACACAAATAGCGCCACTTCAAATCGGTCTGGCACAATTTTTCGCTGGATCAAGAGTTGCGGGAGGTGCTAAATTCCCAATTTGGTTTGGAAGCGCTATTAACGCCGACAGTAATTGCGCCGTCGGTAATAGCGCCGAAAACGGATGAAAAAAAAAACGAAAAATGTTCATGTTTACCTCAAGCAAAAAGCTGGAGGTAAAAATGCCATTTTCAGGCCATCTTGTGATTTGGCCAGCCCTTAAATGCAGCGGTAATATCATTACCGCCACAATTAAGGGTTCAGACCAAATGAACCCTTGATGAGACTCATGATGAGGCCCAAATAAGGACACCATCTGCCCACATGCACTCTATGCAATAAATCAGCGTGCCGGGAAGCTACATACATTATCTCGTGTCTCATATGAAACAAAAAAACTCTATTACACCCCTCTCACCAGCAGTCAGTCAGTCAGTCAGTCAAATCACCACCAGTACCTACCATTGCCTCAGAAACCTTTGCTGCTCCACTGCCATATCTCTAGCCCTTCACTGCCTACGGATTGACTGAGTAGTTGTGGATGCATTTAGTGCGTTTAATACTACTGGTCTGTTTCTGTTCCTGTAATTTTACAACCAGAGTAATTCGTAAACCTGTACATAGGGCCATTTTTCAGCTTTTCTGGTGAAATCAGAGCTACAGATACCTATTTTCAGGTACATCATCCATGCTACCCAAGAGCACGACTGTCGTAAATGCATGGCTCTCTATTGCAACTACTTGCCAAGGCATAGCTGTGTGTTCTACCACGTCCGCTGCTTTCTAGCGCATTTACACAATTGCAAACATCGTAGCAGTTGTATTTTTTTTTTTAAATCACACTTAGGCTCCAGGCCCAGATTGCAAATTCAAAGACATAACCACGTGTGAAGTTAATGCAATCTCAATAGACTATGGGCCTCATCACGACCCAGGCGGTAAGTTACCGCCTGGGCCGTGACTTTACCACCATGGCGTAAACTACGTTTACCCCATGGTGGTTGGCGGACTTACCGCCCCATTCGGACCTTGGCGGGGCGGTAAGTCCCCAATCCCCATTTACCCTTCCCCATTCCCATTTTTGCCCCATAGGGCATAATGGGAGTGGGGAAGGCGTTAATTACGCCACCGTAAATTACGGTGGCGTAATTAACTCCATGGTCCCTTAGCGCCATGGATTTTAACACCTGCTAAAAGCAGGTGTTAAATTCGCCATGGCGCTAAGGGACCTCGTACTCAGGCGGTAAGGGTCGGCGCTGTTTACGGCGCCGTAAACCCCTTACCGCCTGGGTCGTAATGAGGCCCTATATGTTGTCTATTCTGCCTAGTTCCCTCACACTCCACTTAGCCTAGATCTTTCTTTGTTTTTACACTAAGCTGACAGAATGGAGAAGAGTCATAATAACATGTGCGTCGGAATGAGATGCACAGTTGGACAACAGTGCATTTGCTCCATTGTTTTTCAGATTCTGAAGAATGAATTCTCAAAGAAAGTATGAAACAATGCATGAAATAGTGCGCATGATTAAGCAAAAGGGGACAGGTTCTCAAAAACATGAAATCCCGCTGAGACGCACAACTTTACAAAGATGCCAGTATGCCATTGTGCCTCTCATTGCAATGCATGTTTTCTCAATGAAAACACCTAAAATGGTATGCTGTGCAATACAGCCGAAATATTGTGTACTTAATGCTGCACATGATGCTATACTAATGTTTAGTAGGCATATGTCATATAGACATTTTTTAGTGTATAACCATCAGATGCACATGTTCTGTTTGTATGTCCTTTCATGCCTCACATTGGATGACAAAGTGTGTGAATCAGTCAGATGCATCAAAAATGTACCCTCAAAAATACATGCAAGGCAAGAATATACACTTCCTTCACGACTGCAGTGTCAGCAAAAGCAAAATCAGGGCCCTGCACTAGTAATATTTAACCACAGGGATGAAAAAAGTTGCCTGAATGTGGGGAAGACAAGAAGAGATAATCATCACTGACCACATGTGCCAAGATCAGGAGAGCATCTTCAGCTTCACGGTGTGCTGTCCACCATGGCAGTGGAAAAATGGCTCTAGACAGAGACATCAACACATTGAATTCCCTGGGTCTTGCACACACACCTCCAAGGAGCTAAAGGATTTCTGTGGGAATGCGAAAAGGAACACAACTATCAAGCTGGCCAAAAAGAGAGCTCCTGCTAGTGGAATCAGTGGAGATCCAGCCACAGACAATAGCTTGACATCTGTGTACGCGACAGTGTCGGAAGTAATCCACCAGGATGCAGTATTTGGTAATAGAGGAATTAACACAATTGCTTTAGAGCTAGGTGAGCATACGAAAAAGCCAATAGTTACTCATTCATTAATTCCCAAACATTTGGTGTGTCAAGGATAGCATGCTATGAGAGGGGCTTGCAGAGTGTGTAGTGAACACTTTACTCCTAGAAATTATGTGGTGACCAATGATTTCTCAGATTAACAGTGTGTGACTGTAAGTGGTGCCATACACCACTATAGAGTATACATTAGCCAAATCACAGAGAGCAGTCATTTTTTGATGGATGGTCGAGGCAGTAGGCAAAACGTGCAAAGTAGCTTAAGGGTGCATGCTTTTGTTGTGATAATGATGTGTCCATATTACCAATGGCAAATATGTACGAACATTAATAGGGTCATGAGAAGCATTAGGCGCTGGACTATCCGAAATTATTGTAGGAATGCACCCGTTAACAATGTACATGCTCAAAAAGGGAGGTTACGTGATATAAATTGGAATTAACCAATGTATGGAATGACTTTCATCGTGTTCAAGCATACTTAATGTGGGTAAATATCGCAATCTTTGAAGGATATGAATATGCTCTCATGTAGAATGGGAAAGGCTCTTCCCGATTAGATATTGTTGAAATGAATGTGTGTGCAGTCACATGTTGCTCTTCCTGATTTTCCCATGCACTTAAATAACGTAATGAATGCCTACCATATTACACAGATGCTGCTCCACTGGACACCTCAGGCGAAACCACATATTGGGAAATGCCACATCTTTTGGATGAGAACAAAATAGAGGACCAGCATTGTGGAGGCCAGTGGATGACCTTTCCCTGTCTTGGAAGATGAAGCCATGGGCCAAAAACCTGCACCCATAGAGACTGTCCTCATACCTAGAGACACCAAGTCAGGAACCCAGAAGGGTATGCACCAGTCAGCCTCATATGTTGACTTGGAGGAGAAGAACCACCAGCATCAGCGTCCATCAGGATACAGATGACCCCAATCATATCCATGCTGGGTGAGCGACTGAAAGCCTTCAGTGCCAAAGTTGCTGCCACAGGGTTGCTCTTGTTGCAGAAGTAGAGTGATGTGGCATATAATGACTGTGGAGCTGGCATAGCTAGGAAACAGGATGTAGTGCACTAGGTTTTAGGCATATATGCATGTTTATGCAAACAGCATGGCTGCAGTAAGCCACCTCACCTTTGTCCTGGAGGGATACGTTGCAGCAATGATGGTGGCATCCAGCTGTATGTCCTAGCTGAGTGTTGCATGATGGAGGAGATGATGGATTGTGAAATGTTTGACCAATCCGCTGAAGCAAATGCCATGCATGCTAGTCACTTTGCAAATACCTTCTTGGTTGGGCAAACTTTCTTTGTCACTTGGGTATTTTTGTAGACAGTTTAGATCAGGTTATTTCTTGTGTTTTGACACATCTGGTCTTCTCTAAAGACAGATCATTTGAGCTCTGCCCAATGTTTCTTTTCAATGATGCATGCTTTGCAAGATGTCAGGGGATTTGTGTACAAATATAACAGGTGGCAGTACGCGTTACCCATTAATAGGATTCATGTTGGGTGCAGTGAAAACCTGTTACACTATATTCACATTTTCACTATCTGTGCGGTGGATCACAGTGGCGGAACATGTCCTCATTATCTGACAGCAGAATGATGGATGCTTTCCTCCTGTATGTTCTTTCCCTTCTTATCTTTCTTCTACCCCTCCTAAATTGATAAAGTAGGATGATGCTACATGGATGTGCTTGCCAAATGAAATGTGCTTCCATGTTGTACAGTTTTTTAGTGATATGATTGGTGTGACATGTAATTTTTACTCTTTACTGGACCACTTGATTCACTTTGTTTTGGAGCACATTTTGTTGGGAATTTTTGGTGCAAATAATCTGCTCAACATTGGAGAATAGGCTTGTGCTGATCACTCCCATCATGCATGCATTATATGATATGATATGATATGGCATTTGTAACGCGCCTATACACAAGTGTTTCAAGGCGCGACGAGGCAGGGAGGGGGGAACAAGGGGAAGACAGACAACGATCCTACTAGGCCAGGTGTCATTCAGATCGCGCAAGTGCATGGGTAGGGGGAAGGGAGAGGTGCATGGGGAAGGGGAGGGGGGAAGTGCAGTACAAGGTAAGTAGAATAAACAAATAAAAGAGCCAGCTGGTGGCAAGTGCAAGGTAAGTGCAGAACAAATTCTGGGAAGGGGGGGCTGTAGGGATACAGAGACAGTCCCGCAGTGCAGGGGTTGCCAGGGAGGCAGTGCAAGTGGAGAGTGGCTGGGCCCAGGACCGAGGTCGGTGAGAGTGGCCCAGTTGCAGATTCACTGCAGTTTCAGCGACGAATTAGCAGGGGAGAGGGAGAGAGAAAGCAGAAGCAAAGAGGAAGGTTTTGAGGTGCTTCCGGAACCAGAGATGGTTCTCCTCAAGTTTCAGGGGGGCAGGAAGGTTGTTCCAGAGCGAGGCCCCTGCCGCGGAGAGAGATCTACCCCCAGCTCGTTGCTTCGAGAAGCGGCTGACCCTGAGGGAGTTGGAGACGGATGAGCGAAGGGCTCGGGAAGGAAGATATTTAGGAAGAGAGAGTTGAAGGTATTTAGGCCCCAGGCCCCAGAAGACCTTGTGGACAATGCAGAGGGTTTTGAACTTTATACTCGCAGCCACTGGGAGCCAGTGTAGAGATTTCAGTCCTGGAGAGATACGGTCCCTGGGCTTGAGGCCAAGGACAAGTCTTGCAGTTCTGTTCTGGATGAGTTGCAGAGGGCGGAGTGTGGAGGCAGGCAGATTAAGATAGAGGCTGTTACAGTAGTCCAGCTTTGAGAGAACCAGGGGGAAGGAGAGGAAGGGAAGAATACCTCTGAGGAGGTGCAGCTGGTAGTGTGACTTCTTAGAGACGTCAGATATATGAGGAGAGAAGGAGAGTGTGGAGTCGAAGATAACCCCAAGGTTTTTTGCCTTGCAGGTAGGAGCAGGAAGAGGGCCAAGAGAGGCCGGCCAGAGAGCTGCAGGGAAGGAGGGAGTGGGTGTGCCGATGAGCAGAATCTCAGTCTTACTGGCATTAAGGCAGAGGTCATTGGTGGCACACCATTCCTGGATAGCAGACAGACAGTCAGAGATGAGGGAGGGAGAGGATGAGGCCGAGGGTAGCCTGAAAATGAGCTGGGTATCGTCCGCATAGCACTGAAAGTTGGGGCAGAGAGCGGCGATGCGGTGGGCAAGGAGTGCCAGATACTGGTTGAACAGCCAGGGGGAGAGATTATATCCCTGGGGGACACCACAGGTGGAGAAAAAGATGTCAGAGAGGAAGGACCCAAGTTGGACCTGGGAGGGTCGATTGGAGAGGAAAGAGGTCAGCCACGCCAGAGCCTGACCAGTGATACCCAGGTTATCACGGAGACGGTTGAGCAGGATGGCATGGTTGACAGTGTCAAAGGCAGAAGAGAGATCGAGCAGAATGAGAACACACGGAGTGTTGGAGTCGAGGTTCAAGAGCAGGTCCTCACGGATGTTCAGGAGAGCAGTTTCCGTGCTTCTGGCAGCTCTGAAGCCAGATTGATGGTCATGAAGACTGCCAACAGATTCAGCATGGAGGTTAAGCTGGGAGATGGTCAGTTTCTCCAGGAGCTTGCCCAGAAGACTCCAGAGGCGAACGAGTGGTTGCAAAAGTCAGCCAGGGCAGGAGCCAGGGAGTCAATGTGGTCCTTGATAGTTTTGGAGGAACAGGGGTGAACCTGTTTAGACAAGACTTTCATAGATCGGACATAGATATGCCAGATGAACATGTTGTATGCCCATTTTGGGTATGGTTTGCCCTCATTTTGGATATGTTTTGCACACCTGCACATCTTGGATATGTACATTTCTGAGAATTTTGTGCACCTTGTTTCTTGTGCTTCCAATATTTGCACCCAAAAAGGCTTTGTGAATCTGCCCCAAGATACACAAAAATGTGGACATTTAATTGTGCATCTGATGCAGTGTTCATGTTTCTGGTGCATCTGTCAGATATCCATTTTATTGCACAAATATTTGTATTATTCATTATTTATATACAGAAAGGAACCATGCTCTTTTGATCACAAAAGAATGTACAATAGATAAGCAATCAGATCTGATGGGAAGCAGCAAGCTTCTTCGATCAGGTGAGTTTTTTGACATTCTGACCAGGGTGTGGAGGGGAGTAAATGGAACTATCACCAAGAGCACATCAGTTGATTTACATAGATTAAGGACAATCAAAATTAGGCATTATTAAATGCAGGCAGGCGGTATATCCAGCTGTATTAGGGATGTGTCCATGATGGATGAAATGTTAGAGTGGAGGCAAAGAATGTAGGGGGCAGAGGCAGGTTATAGGCAAGCAAAAAATGTTAGCTAGAAGGAAAGTGAGACATAGGTTAAAAAGGTAACTCAGTGGCGGGGAGTTTGGTTTTGCAGAAGTCGGTGTGTAGACTGTTTCTCTGATGTCCATGGGAAGAGAAATCCATGCAAGTGGAGCAAGAAGAGAGAGAGAGCAGAAAGGAAAGCGAGAGTGAGCTCAGGCAGGGCCAGGTGTCACAAGAGTACTCAAGTAGGCAGTGCAGACATTATGAGAAGGCTTGTAGAGTTGGACAGAGAAGGATAAATATGGTGGTGCTTTATGGTGGAACATTTTTCGAACCAGGAAAATACATTTAAATCTTGCCCTGTTTTAGATCGGCAGCCACCCTACCTGATGACAGTACAAGGTAGTAGGTGTAACGTAAGGGAGTTCAAAGAGAGTCCTCGGAGTGTAGTTACTGATCTTTTTTAGAGGGCAGAAAGCATAGTTGGGGAGACCAAAAGGGATGCTGGCACAGTGGTCCAGTTTAGAGAAGACTAGAGTGATTAGGAGATGCTTGGAAGTGTTGAAAGGAAGGAGTTGCCTTATATTCCACATATTTAGGTGGTTGAGGTGAGCCAACATTGCAGTTTTGGAGATGAAAGGAGAGACGATAAGAGAAGGGTCATAGATGATGCAGAGGTTTCTAGCAGAAGAAGAGTATGGGAGAGTGTCAGGTGAGTACTGGGCATTTAGGAGAATAGATGAGAGAGAGTATTTGGCAGGGAAGAAGAGCACTCTGTTTTGGTAGAGTTTAATTTTAAAATCAGAGAGTGCAAAGCCATCTAGTATTTAATGGCAGAAGTACAGTTGGACATTTTGATAGGAAGATCAGAGGAGTATCAGGAAAAGATAAGAGGATTTGGGTATTATCCACAAAGAGTTGTTACAAGAAACCACACAAGGAGTTTCATGCCCCAAGAGCAGAGGTGTAGAGTGCAATAAAGGAGGGCACTCAAGACAGAGCCTTGTGGAACACCAGCAGTTTGAAGAGTAAGTTGATAGGTGTTGCTGTTCCAGGAGACAGATAATTGGCAAGGTTCCAGGTAGGATTCAATCCAGGCAAGTGCTCAGTCACGAATACCAAGAAAAGAGAGAGTTTTGAGGCGATCAAAATGATCAACAGTGTCAAAGGCAGTGGACAGGTCAAGGGGTATTAGGATAAAGTATAGGTTGGAGTGCTTAGCAGAGGCAATGACATTGGAGACATTCATAAGAGTAGTTTCAGTAAAGTGACAGGATTGAACTCCCAATAGTAGGGTGTCTCAAAGGACACGGAAGTCTAGAAATGTGTAAGATGGTTGAAAACACCACCTTTGAGTATTTTAGAGTAGTGCAGAAGGAAAGACACTCAGCAAAAGTTGTCTGGTAGGGTTTGGTCAGACCCTTGCTTGTTTACGAGAGGAATGACCATGGTCATTTGGAAAATAGAGCGGAAACAAGTGGAGTAGAAACACAGGTAGAAGGTTCAGGTAGGTCGGAGGCCACTAAAGGGGCAATAGGATTGACCAGCTGAGGAGCAAGAGGATCTGATGGGGCACTAGAATGGTTATCCATCATCAGTAGAGATAGGACTTTAATATTAGTTTGACTAAAGTTGGATATAGAGGCAAAATATGATTGTATCCTAGGCAGAGTGCAGAATGTAGGAGGAGGGAGTCTGAGGAATGTCAGGAGAGAGTCTAATTTTGGAAATGTTGACAGCAAAGTATTCAGCTGTGAGAGTGTAGTTGATAGTCATAGGTTTTTCGAGGAGTGAGGAGGGAGTTTTGGGTGCTCTGCAGCCAGTTAGGGTGGTTGCAGTGAGATTCAATGAGAGGGACATATAATTCTCTTTTCACTCTATCAAGAAAGGACTTGAAAGAGTTCAGGCCAGAGAGGTAGAGTTGCAGGTCCTCATGCAAGTGGTGAAGCCATAATTTGAGCAGAAGTTGACACATCTGTGCAGAGATAGCATACAAATGGGGTGATTCGTGGTTGAGGACGCTGACATTTAGGGTTTGAAATTTAGCAGTCAGAAGTGAGAGGCAAATGTGACATAGACTAGGGATTGGAAGCTGGAGAAGGAGTTTTAGTGGAAGAGACATTAGTTGTGATGGTGGAGTGTGAGTACTGTAGTTCCAAGAAAAAGGGAGAAATCGCAGAAGTTTTAAATTTCCTAATAAAAGGTGGGGCAAGTGGTAAGGGGAGGTTGGAGGGTGGAAAGGGGATGGTGGTGGAAACAATGGTGCGATCCGATAGTTACGTTGTGATAATAATATTAGTGGATGAGTGAGTGATTGAAAATAAGAGATCTAAATGCTTCATTCTGCATCAAAAACATGCATTTCTGACCCAGAGGCATCCTTCAGACCAGGAAGTGACCTTCAGAGGAAATACACCAAGAGCAACAGAAAGCCACAGAAAGAAAAGCAGAAGAAAAAGGACTACTCAGATGTAGAGGTGGCGCTCCTTGTGCCCACTAGTAAAAGAACATGGGTTGGCTCTTAGCAATGTGAATGACAAAAAAACATATCTGTGGATGATGTGAGTGCCCCCTGGCTGGAAGTAACATGGAAGGTCCATGTCTTTTGTGTCTTTGATTAAACACAACATTACCTGAAAGAGAAGGGGTAAGACCGCAATAGATGGCCCAGGCACAAAGTTGCTCTGGCAACATCAGAAGCAGACAGTAATAGAGCAAAGACAAGTGCAACACATGAAGAGTCAACCAAAGAGGAGGCTGCAACTGCTGATAATCATGTGGCTTGGAAGTGATGTTGTGGAGACAGCTGGCACACACACATGTAAGTTGACAGCTAACCACACAGTTAGTTACAACAATCTGTGACTCTACAGTACACTGAAACAATGTGAAGGATGACAATACTAATGGGGACAGGGCTAGCTATGTGCATTGGGAATGATGGTCATCATAGTTATATGAGGGGATCACATTGAGAATGGTTCTGTCAAATAGATATGACAATGCATTCATGGCCTATAACTCTGGGGAATGTGTGAATGCAGATGACAGTTGCCATTTGTACTTCGGCACTCACCACTTTAATGGTTTTCTAGTGGAAAGCGATGGCCACTGATGGTTTAGGACCTGGAAATACTAGTATTCAAATGGCAGAATAAAGCAAATCATGCAAAAACATACTATTTGTGACACACACATTATTTCAAAGCCATACACAGTGCACACAACTAAGCCCACACATGTTTCGACCTTAACTGTTGCGAAGCCACACCGTTCTGTGGAAGTCATTGACAACCCTTATGAGGACATGCTAGCTTTGGAGGGTGATGCAGATGAGGCAGACACTGATGGGGATGTCTTAGTAGCCCTTAAAATTGACAAAGGCGAGCATCCAACACCAGCAAATGCTTTCCTTGGCAACAACATAACAGGCCCAGTTCCCCCTGATTCCATGGTGCCAAAAGCAGTGCCACTCAACAACATGGCATTGTCCTAAGGAGATGCTTTCTGCCCTATTGAAGCCAAAACGTGGTGACCTGGGAAGAAGAGATGAGGGACCACAGATGGATGTATGTACAATCCTCAGAAGTACACAGTCAACCTTGGGAGAGGTATTGCATAGTGTTTGTAGGGAAATACATTTCAGACAGAGAGTTATGGGGCAGCTTAATAGGCATTAAATTCACCAAGACGTGTCACAGCATAGCATGGCAGGCAGAGGCTATGGCAAGTGGGAATCATGCTGCTGCTGCCTGCAATGTAGCTTGAATGGCTGCACCATTGAACCATTGCATCGTTTAATTGGTTGTGGATCTACAGCCTGGCAATTCAGGTTCAATGCACAGATGAATAGCAATTCCACCTATCTCTTACCCCTTGCCATGGGGCAAGCCTCCAATGCTGCTACTGGGAATCTGCCTTAGGCCATGGTTGGGAAGGAGGCTGTGATGTGCAGGGACGTGATCGGTACTTGAGTGAAAGGCTGTGTTTAGCTTGAATTGTAATGTTGTTCATATGTTGACAAGTTGGCTTCTACTGTGTTTGTATTTTTATGATGTGTTTGCCAAGTGCATTTGTGGACAAACATCCGCCGGCAGGCGGAAGCCGGCGGCCACCTAAGGCCAACATAAGGCTGCTTGCCCTGTCTGCCCCGACAGACCGCCATCACCGTGGAGTGGGCAGGAGCCCCCCACCACCAACCAGGCCATCGCCACGAGCACTGACCAGCACTTCCAGCACCAGAGTCCTCACCAGCACTGGAAGCCTCCGGATATGCACGGCGGCGCCTGATCCCTCCACAGGATTAAGGAGCAGAGTCCTTTTTTGCTCCAGCATCTGCCTCCCTAGTATGCCCTGTGCCCTCCAACTTCACAGGAGCCTCTTCAGCCCCCAGGACTGCACGCGCGCCGACATTAGAAAAAACAAAATGTCGGGCACGATGCGGCCCGAAAGCGAGGCTGGGCTTCCCAAGCGTTGCTAAGCAATGTATCCCAGATAGCATTTGTGGACAAACATCCGCCGGCAGGCGGAAGCCGGCGGCCACCTAAGGCAAACATAAGGCCGCTTGCCCTGTTTGCCCCTGTTCGCCGCGGTTCAGCACAAGGTGTAACTGCAAATCAAACCGAACACTACCGTACAAACTTTTCATCCATCCACCACAGGTACCTGCCTACCTGATGTAAGTACTACAATAATTGTACAATAATCATTTACTGTGACCTACCCTATGCTTTTACAACATAGCATCTATCCTTACTCTATCCTGCTCAAACAGCAGCCTATCCTTGCTCATGATTGTACGCCAACAAAGTACCTTCTTAGATCCACTAACTGTGCCCTGTCCCATAGTACTACCTTGGAAATATGCCTCATCTATGTACCTCTCCGCTAACTACATACGTTGATTGTCCCATGACGCTGCAAGGTCCAAATTTTTTTTATGGTCCAATATAACTCGCTCAATGCTTGATCGCTGCACTTAGCCTATTTTGCCCAATGTCTGATCGCTGCATTTAGCCTATTTTGCCCAATGTCTGATCGCTGCATTTAGCCTATTTTGCCCAATGTCTGATCGCTGCAATTAGCCTATTTTTCCCATTGTTTGATCACTGCATTTAGCCTATTTTGCCCAATGTCTGATCGCTGCATTTAGCCTATTTTGCCCAATGTCTGATCGCTGCATTTAGCCTATTTTGCCCAATATTGGAGTGCTGCATTTAGCCTACACTGCCCAATACTTCAGCCTATTCTGCCTAATATCTAGCCCACACTGCCTAATAGTTGATCGATACATGCTATAGCAGGCTCCAGTTTGACTAAACATAACACTATGTATTCTTACCTGCCTACCCCAGTCCATCGAGCATCACTTACTAACCTGATAGCTCTACTTATTATTACTGTCTATATCACCATGCCTTCCACACTGCCCTCAGAGGGCGCAGGAGCCTCTCATATGCAACTTATCTCTAAATCCCCCTGTAGCACAGCTCAGAGAAACCTTAGACTCCGGGCACGACTACCTAAAATATTCGAACCTGTTAACAAATATAACATCAACGTGGATCACCTTTGACCAAAAGGTCCTTTGGAAACCACCTCTATTCCCAGTCGCAAACCCCCCCTTAAAAGAAATAAGACCACAACCAACCAATTTACCACTGCTAACCGGAGTCCTACACTACTGCCAGAATCTGACCTGAAAGGTGCTTTAATCAACTCTAGATCTCTAGTCGCTCATGCTACTGACATAGCAGACACTATCCTAGAAAATGACCTTGACTTCATCGCCATTACAGAATCCTGGCTCCACGAGGCAGCAGGTCCTGCACTAATGCTAGCAGTCCCAGACAACTATACGATCCTCAGAGCTGATAGATTAGAGGCACGAGGAGGAGGAATAGCGATTATCGCCAAAACTAATCTTTCTATGAGAGTCACTTCTACACCTGACCTTACATCCTGCGAGTCTCTCTCCAATAAGCTACCCACGGCCAGTTCTCAAACATTAAATATCCATCTCCTCTATAGACCCCCAGGCACTTTCAGTACCTTCAATGAAGATATTACCACTGTTATCTCGGAGAAGCTAAAAAACTCCTCACAAACCTTAGTGCTAGGAGATTTTAACCTAGGGTACAATGATATCAATGATCACCAGGCCACTGCCGTAGCCAACACTCTGACAGAACTAGGTTTCACGCAAAAAGTGAACATGTCCACCCATACCAAAGGGAGAACGCTGGACTGGATTGCCTGTCACAACTGCAACCTATCCATTACCTCCATCGCCCCACAAATATGGACTGACCACCACCTAATCTCCTTTACTCTCAATACTAAAAGACCCACTGCTCCAACACCCCCCCTCGCAGCGCCTACACTAACTAGAAACAAGAAAAATATCACAGCAGACAAAATTCTGCCCCATATCCTACCGAAGCTTAACTCCTTACCAGACCACACTGACCCAGGCATTCTGGTGGAGGTGTTCAATAACGCTATGACCACGGCCCTCGACAGCATCGCTACACTTAAACTTAGGAACAGTAAACAAAAAAAGCATCTTAACTCTTGGTTCACGCCCCACCTAAAAAACCTAAGATTACAGAAAAGAAAATGCGAAACGGTATGGAACCTACATCCTACCGCAGAAAATAAAGCTAATCTAATAAGTATCTCAACGCAATACAAAAAGGATGTCATCCTGGCCAAACAAGAAAGGTACAATAATAGGATTACCCAAGCCAACTCCAGTATGAAGGCGCACTTC
This sequence comes from Ambystoma mexicanum, assembly GCF_040938575.1. Lineage (NCBI taxonomy): Eukaryota > Metazoa > Chordata > Amphibia > Caudata > Ambystomatidae > Ambystoma > Ambystoma mexicanum. Next base: position 909,681,615 of record NC_090936.1, read on the forward strand.
TCTATTCTAAAAGAATTAGAAACCCCTATTGCAGTACAGGACAACTCCATTAAAGATAAAACTTGGTGCACAGACATACAGCTGGCACTAACCAACAAAGTAGCCAACCTCCAAACAAAAATTGCTCTAAAGAAAGCCTCATTATCACCCCAAATCCAAATTCCCCTGAAAAAAACCCTCATACCTAAACCTAAAGAACTCACCCAATTCAACTTCTCTAAGGTCTCAGTGATCGAGGTAGAGAAAACCATTCTTGGACTCAAACCATCCAACTGCAAAGGCGACCAATGCCCAGCACAACTGATCAAGGACGCCGCTAGAGACCTAGCTCCCTTCATCACCAAACTTATTAATGCCTCCTTTACCACTAGCACCATCCCGCGCAACCTAAAGGAATCCTGGGTGCTCCCCCTCCTGAAAAAACAAACACTGGACCCCAACATTCCCACAAACTACAGGCCTATCACCACGGTGCCATTTTTACTAAAAATACTAGATAAGGTAGCATACACCCAAATTCAGAATTTCCTTGAGGTGAGCCATCTCCTTGGCACCCCCCAATCTGGTTTCCGCCCCCAACATGGCACAGAGACCGCCCTTATCGACTTAAAGGTCCAAATAGACTCACTCAGAGACAAGGGTAAATTAGCACTCCTCCTCCTACTAGACCTCTCAGCTGCCTTTGACCTGGTGGATCACAGAGTACTGTGCAATCACTTGGACTCTGCGGCCCATTTCTCAGGTGAGGCCATAGTCTGGATACAGTCTTTCCTCAGTGACAGGACCATGAGGGTGTTCTCCCCCTCAGCGGCAGCAGACCCGATACCCATTACTTGTGGAGTGCCCCAGGGATCTTGTGTCTCGCCCACACTCTATAATATCTTCACCAAGCCACTCTTTGACGATCTTGATAATCTGGGTATCACCTATACCAATTACGCAGACGATACCCAGATTCTCCTACCATTTACCGGGGATTATGGTGAAGATCTGGCTCTGGTGAACAGAGTCCATAGCATCGTTCAGGCATGGATGCCTGAACGATGACAAAACGGAGCTCATCATCATGGGCACCGCTGCTCGCTTTTCTAAACTCAACCCAAATTACTCAGCATTCATCATCGATGTGAACACTATCAAGGTCGCCAGAGAAGTAAAAACGTTAGGTTTCTACCGCGACTCGACCCTATCCCTCACCAAACAGGTAAACTCACTGGCCTCATCCACAGCCTATACATGTAAATTAATACGAGCCGGGAAACAATTTCTGTCAGATGACAGCTGCCTAACCCTATCCAGAGCCCTTATCTTATCAATATTAGATTATTGTAATTCCCTCTACATAGGGGCAACTAAACAAACCATTAACAGAATACAAGTGCTCCAAAATAATGCACTTAGAGCGGCCCTAAGTATTCCCAGAAGAGCACATATTTCTGAAATAAGACGGAAACACAAATGGCTCTCTACCCAAGAAAAAATCAACCTCAAATCTGCCTCACTCATCCACAAATGTCTAAATAACAAAGCCCCTTGTTACCTAACAGAACGCTTTACTAGAAAAAAAAACACTAGATCAACAAGAACAGTCAGTCCCAACTGCCTGTTAGTGCCCAGATTTAAACTGACCACTATTGGAGAGTCCAGCTTCCCAGTCAGGGCAGCTCAACTGTGGAACTCCCTACCTCACACGCTTAGATCTAACCAAACGTTCTACAACTTCAGAAAGAACACAATAAAATGGCTCACTGAGTTGGTCTCGCGCCCCGCAACATGTATCTCTAGACCTCGAGGGACGCAAGAGAGTGAATTACGTATATTAGTTACATACATACAAAATGCATATCAAAGAATCAGCTATGACATGTTTAACACTCCCCTTTATTGGGTTTCTTTGAACTTGGTGTGATGATGGACATTTTCGACAACTGTGACACCTTAAAACATCTATTCTAGTAACAATTTGCAATTTGTGAGTGCGGAGGCATCTTTCAGTTGTTGAACAGAACACAGTGCTCTGTTCTTGGAAACGAGCTGCATACGGGGGGAGAGTTACATTCCATACCTTGCTATCTATGAGGTGCTATTTGTGTCCTAGGAATCGACACACTCTAACGGCGCTCAGCAAAGGGGGGCCGTAAGAAAAGCATAATTCAAGCCTTTCGCTGCATTATTCTAACATATTCTACCATATAACGAGACTGGTTGACAGCTGCGAAATGATTAAATGACCTGCAGCTCTGCTTCAAGGCTACATTTGGGAGGGAGCTGGGCAGTCTTCCTGGCGCTGCCTACGTTGTGTTTCAACAAACTCTTGTTATCCTCGCGGCCCTGCGGCCTTGTCCTTTTACGTGCAGACAACAATGTTTTACAGTTGAGCAGTGTAAGCGGAAAATGTACTGCAAAGCAATAAGAACAGAAAGCAATGAGCAATGGTTAGAAAACAAAATGGCGATTCTTGTTACATCAAAATGGCCGTTCATTGGCAAACTCGAAAACCTATATTCTGTCATATCGTGCATGAGACAGTTGGCCCACAGCCATCAAAATACATTTGTGGTCAAACAGTAGAGGTATCCATTTTTCTAGACTGACATTCTCACATAGGGAGACAAACTATAACCAACAAAGTGATGTGTGGAAGGTTTTGAATAAAATTGAACCACTGGCACTGCTCTGGGCAACCTTCCACACTGCCGTTTTTTAGCCCGTCTGCGCCATTGCAATAGGGGTCCAGCCAAATGCAAATCAGCCTGGTGCTGCCACCAATGGGAGGAGCCCAGCCCAAACTGCTAGGCCAGGTCCCCTCTGCACAGAAACACAAGCAAACCCAGACATGTGTCAGCCTTGTTGGGTATCCTCAGTGAGGTGCAACGTGGTTCCCTATGGCACAGAGAGCAAGGGACCCTATGCTGCAGCGAGCAAAGGGCCGTATGGCGCAGCGAGCACGGGACAAGTCATTTGCCATTTATTTTCCGACACTTGATATTTATAGTAATATGTGTGTTTCATTTTAAAGGAAAACCAGATATTTATTTACTTGTAAATGTCGTCTTTTTCTGAACCATGTGGTCATAATTGGGTCTTCATTACAAAAGTAAGAACAAAAAATCAATGCATCAACTCAAGGTTACTGATAGAACTCAGGGGCAAAGCTAATTGGAAAGACAATTCTCATGAATCCCAACTACTTTAATAAAGCACACTGCTATCAAAAAAAGAATGGAAAAGACTTGAAAACATCTTGCAAACTTGTCAAGTGGTTTTACATCACAACAAGCAAATATTACATATTACAGGAAGTTCCATGTCAGTAATTCTTACAAATAGGAAGACCTAAATATCGAATAAGAATGGCATGTAGCTCAATCCCTATATATACACGCCAATGTTATTTTCTCTTCTCCACACTTTATACTATTAGTATTGATTGTTTCAGAGAGAGTTGTAATGCCATCTGTGAACCAAAACATAAAAACAATGCATATGGGACACAAATGCATATGAAACTCGTGTCAGTTGAGGCTTTTGCTGCCACTTTCTCACCCCCCCATCCCCCTTTGGCTGACTCACACCTTGACACAGCCCTTTCCATGCTCCACTTTGCTATATCTGATACTCTCGATGTGCTTGCCCCTGTCATGAGGAACCGCCTGAAGCCCAAAGCCAAGTGCAACTCCTGGTACATCTCAGACCTTGTCACCCTCAAACGCAAGTACAGGGTGGCTGAGAGGAAATGGCATGCTTCTGGTACATCCTCTGACAAACTGGCCTGCCACCTACTCCAAAAGCAATACTGGCTCTCTGTCCTTACCAAGAAGAGAGCTCACATCCAAGCCTGCGTTTCTGCGGCATCTAACAACTTGGCTGAACTCTTTCAAATCTGCAAGGAACTGGCCAATCCTGCTGCAGTCCCTACCTCTCTTGTCCCTTCCAAGGCCCTCTGCACAGCACTGGCTCCTCATTTCATCTCTAAAACTCAGGAAATCCTGTTCTCTCTCGCCTCCTCTCCCCTTCCTCCCTCTAGTCCCTGCTCTTCCTTTGGCCCTTCTTTGGCCACCTATCCTCCCTCCTTCTCTGCCTTTCCTCTGTTCTGCCCAGACAAGGTTTCTAGACAAGTCTGATCTATGAAATTCTCTTCAAAACAGGTTCATCCCTGTTCCCCCAAAACCATCAAGGACCACATTGACTCCCTTGCTCCTGCTCTGGCCGACTTCAGAAACCACTCCTTCGCCACTGGACTCTTCCCTTCCCCCATGAAGCACCCCCTTGTGCACCCTCTTCTTAAGAAACCCTCTGCTGACCCGTCCTGCCTGGCTAACTATCACCCAAACTCCATCACTCCTTTCCTGGGCTAACTCCTGAAAAAGCTACCCATCTCCCTGCTCAATCTTCACACTGAATCTGTTGGTTGTCTTCATGATCATCAGTCTGGCTTCAGAGCTGCCAGAAGCATTGACACTGCTCTCCTGAACATCCATGAAGACCTGCTCTTCAACCTTTATTCCAATACCCCCTGTGTCTCATCTTACTTGATCTCTCTTCTTCCTTTTTACACAGTCAACCATGCCATCCTGCTCAACCGTCTCCGTGATAACCTGGATATCACTGGTCAGGCCCTGGCGTGGCTGACTTCTTTCCTCTCTGATCGACCCTCCCAGGTTCAACCTGGGTCCTTCCTCTCCTCTATCTCTATCTCTATCTCTATCCCTACCTGTGGTGTTCCCCAGAGGTCTAACCTCTCTCTCTCTGGCTGTTCAACCAATACATGGCACTTCTTGCCCACCGCATTGCCACGCTCTGCCCCAACTTCCAATTCTATGCGGATGATACTCAGCTCATTTTCAGGCTAACTTCAGCCACCTCTTCTCCCACTCTCATCTCTGACTGTCTATCGGCCATCCAGGAGGGGTGTGCCCCCAATGATCTCTGCCTTAATGCTAGTAAGACTGAGATTCTCCTCATCGGCACACTCGCTCCCTCCTTTCCTGTCTCTCTCTGGTCGTCCTCTCTTGGCCCTCTTCCTGCTCCCACCTGTGAGGCTAAAAACTTCAGGGTCATCTTCGACTCCAGACTCTCCTTCTCTCCTCACATCTATAACGTCTCTAAGAAGTCTCACTACCAGCTGCACCTCCTCAGAGGTATTCTTCCTTTCCTCTCCTTCCCCCAGAAACTCACTGTCTCCAGAGCTCTGGTTCTCTATAGACTGGACTATTGTAACAGCCTCTTTCTCGTAATGTCTGCTTCTACTCTCCACCCTCTGCAACTCATCCAGAACAGGACTGCAAGACTTGTCCTTGGCCTCAAGCACAGGGATCGTATCTCTCACGGACTGAAATCTCTGCACTGACTCCCAGTGGCTGCGAGGATTATGTTCAAAACCCTCTGCATTGTCCACAAGGCCTTCTGGGTCCTGGGGCCTCAATACCTTCAGCTCTCTCTTCCTAAATATTTTCCTTCTCGAACTCTTCGCTCACCCACCTCCAACTCCCTTGGAGTCAGTCACTTCTCCAAACAATTAGTTGGTGGTAGATCTCTTTCTTCGGCTGGGACCTCCCTCTGGAACAGCCTCATTGCCTCCCTGAAACTTGAGGAGAATCATCTCCTGTTCAGGAAGCACCTCAAAACCTTTCTATTTGCTTCTGCTTTCTCTCCTCATCTCCCCTGCTGAAATTATAGGCTGAACTGCAAAGGTTACCTGGCCACCCTCTTATTTTGGGCCCAGGTCCCCTCCTCCGCTAGTCGTACACCTGCACTGCCTTCCTGGCAACCCTCACACTTGGGTACTGTTTTTTGTATCCCTACAGTCCTACTACCAGCACTTAACACCTGATGCTTGCACTTACCAAGCACTTGCCACCAGCTGGCCATACTTTTATTTATTGTTTATGTATTCTATTATCCCATGTACTGTACTCCATCTCCCTCCCTTACCCCACACTTTCCCCTTCCCATTCACTTGCACAATCTGAATGACACCTGGCCTAGTAGGATTGTTGTCTCTGTCTTCCCTCTGTTCCCCCTCCCTTGCCTTGTCTCACCTTGAAACACTTGTGTATAGGCGTATTATAAATGGCATATCATATATCATATCAAAATGAAATGCCGGAGAAGTGTTAGATTAGACAAACAACATGTTCGAAAAAGTTAAATTATTTGATTATTTAGGGATCGAATTTTCATTGTTTCTTATTTGTATTTTAATATCTCAAAGAAGGCAAATCAACCCTTTTATTGTTAACACCTCAGTAGAAGTATTTAAGACCTCAACTGTCAAATGAGACTGGAACCAACAGACCCATTTAGACCCTGCACAGGCACAAATGTATCCCCTTAGTCTAGCCAGGAAATAAAATGACAGTGAAGTATGCAATCAGGCAGACACCAGAGATGCCTGCTTCTCAATTCTACAAGGACACGGAATGCTGCAGACATACGAGCAGCAATATGTACAAATCCCAAATAGTGTGGACATCACACACCTCCAATAAAGCTGTCGGATAACCAGGTGATATGAATTCCATAATTAACTAATGCAGAGAGACTCCTTAGTAAACATGTATCGGTCAATTAAGAGAAACAATGGGAAATATCTAAACCCAAATCTCTGATACAAAGTTCATGTGACTCCAGCCAATCACGAAGGCTGACAGAAAGACTCAAAACATTAATCCACTTTCAGAGATGGCAGGAGAACAGCAGACTGGAATCTGGAGAACTTGCTTTTCACTGTTCCTTATAGAGACAGCGACACTGCAACATGCACCACTTTGTGGCAGAAGCTACACAGACCTTTATAGAAGAGTGTGAAGCCTGCCCGAGATCTAGGACAAACCTTGAAATTACTGTCGGGATCCAGAGATCAAGTGAATGGTGAGAAGCCATCTAAGACCTGAACAAGTGAGTGTTGAGTATGGGAGAACTAAACATTTATGTTGAGAAACCTGAGATCTAGGAGAGACTTGAAACTAGAATACTGAGAATGCCAGTTTCTTGATAGACCTGTTCTGAATGTTGATGGTTAAGGGGTCTGACGAAGATCTTCTTGGTATTGTAAAGTTCCAGAGATAACGGATAAACTCAACAGTACAGTGATGATTGCTGAAGAAAATCCCAGTCCAAGCAGGAAGGACAAAAGGCCAAGTTGAAGCGTAAAGGTGATGTCTTGAGAATCCAGAGATCTGTAAGTAAGAGTTTGAGAGAGGGATTGGGAAAGCAGGAAGACCAATAATGGGTCATCTCTGGAAGTCTATTTCAGGAGAGAGACCTTTCTTTTGTGCTACAGACTAGGGCCATATATTTAAGATGAGTATTTTTTAACTCTTGCATTGTGTGAACATTGGAACATGCGTGTCTTAGCTTAGAGAGAGCCACTGTGGTAAGACCAGATTTTGGATCTTTCTTTTAGCAATATTTATGAACATTGATTTTTACAAAAGGATTGAAATTGCGGGGTGTACAGGAAATCAAACTCATACTCTTGGTGAGACTAGTTTAGGAAAGAATGTATAGCAGCATTTCAGGCTGAATACAAAATCAGACTACACATGGTCTCCAAAAAATCCTGTGGCTGTGTTATCCATGACCCCAGTACATCTAATATAGGTTTCGAACACATGGATTCTACTGCAACCAGTGGAGGATTTGTATGGCTTCATTAGGTAGGATTTCTCTCCTTCCAATTTACACACTAGACCTCTATGAGGAGAGGGGCAATCCTTGGTCCTCCAAGGTTCCTCCAGCAACCTTAAAGAGCTACCAACACTGAAAGATCCATTGCTGTCAAATTGCCTGCGCTCCCTCTTCCCCAATGTTAGATCCCTGCTTCCTTGATTGATTTCTTGCTATTTGCTTCCCTCATCTTGTACTTCACTCTACGACTTGTAAAGAGTCTTTGTTGTGTCCAAAACCATCTCTTTGCTCATTAAATGCATTAATAATAACAATAAAATGTGTGTTTGTTATCCAATTAAATCATACAACCTCTTGTTGAATCCAGTTGAAACTGCACTGGTTACCTGGCCACCCATTCTGATCTCGGGCCCAGGCACCCCTGCACTTCCTCCCTGGCATCCCCCGCACATGGGGACTGTTATTCTGTATCCCTACAGTCCCCCCCACCAGCACTTATGTCTGCTCTTACCGTGCACTGGCCACCATCTGGCCATGTCATTAATCTTATTTATTGTACTATCCCATGTACTGCACTTTCCCTTCTCCATTCCCCCACACACTTTTCCCTTTCCCACTTCCCATGCACTTGCGCGATCTGAATGACACCTGGCCTAGTAAGATCGCTGTCTGGCTTCCCTCTGTTCCCCCTCCCTTGCCTCGTCGCGCCTCGAAACACTTGTGTATAGGCGCGTTATAAATGCCATATCATATCATGTCTTGTCACTAGTAATTGAAGGCTTTTTCAACTGAAACCTAAACATCCTATGGCAAGGCAAGCATGGTTAGAAAACATGTGGGGAGGATGCAAAAAGCAAGCATACAAGTAAAACTCTGCTTCGTTGAGGCAGGATTTGAAGCTCCAGTCTGACAGCTAGCTTATATGTAATTACATGTAGTCTTTCTAGTTATACCAGGCCTGTGAACTCAATACATGGCCTACTTCTCATCAAGCCTTCTATTTTTTTTTTCTTTTTCATTTGAATTAATTTACAATTTCTTTTCAATCTACAATGAATTAACCTTCATAACATGCAACTGCATTGTTCCCTACTCAGGGGCAAATCATTCTTAAGACTAGGCTACAAACTTTAATATTTGGATAAGTGGCACTTGAGTTGTTGGACACCTGGGAATATCATGCTTTGCTTTGTTCCATTCCTGACACTGTTTTCATCAGAAATATCATTATTCGTATTAGAACTTTGCCTAGCTCCTATATGTGTTTGGCCCATCCCCTTCACTGGCACACTGAAAAATAAACATATTTGGTTAATCCTGAGCCATATTGTGCCACATATAACATTGCTCAGCCAATCTACAATATATACAAGTATACCTTTGTTTTGAGACTGAGCATGACAGGCAGTGAGGACAGTGAGCTAGAGAGGGAGACAGTAGTTTTTAGGATGCCGCTTCACATGCTGGTAAATGGAGATTGATATTAGTTTTTATAGCTCCATGGAGCCTTTGAAGAGAGGTGGGCCACATATTGATCATTGGTACACACACACTGAAAGGTCGGTGGGAGAAATTGTGTTAGAGTTGCAGGAGATTCAGAAGGAGCATTTGGAGGGATAGCAGACCAATCTATTAATGACTGTGTCCTGGCATCCCGGGGAGGTGAGAGTTTGAAGAAGGGAGGATAGGTGTTGGAGGTAGGCCGTGGTAAGAATGTTTAAGATATGGGTGAAAGTGATTGCACTGGAGTGTATACTAGAAATCCAAATTGAAGAAGGTCAGCTATTGAGTGCTCTTCAATGAACTGATGATACTGTTGAAAGCCACTTTTGCAAGGGGTTTAGAGTGGTAAGACAGAGGAGAGACAGTTTGGTAGCAGGGATTATTAGGGTTTGCATTACATAGTTTTTTTGTGCATAACATTGGCCACCTTGAAGGAGGTTGAAAGATGCCAATAAATAATCTGAGGCTGCTGGAGTCAAGAAAGGTGATTGTAAGTGACCGGGGTAAGTTCCTTGATTGTCTGTGATTCAAAGGGTTAAATGGGTGCTCAAGATGAATTGGAATGTCGAGGATGAGTAGCAGATCAAAGGTGCAGGTAAGAGAAAAGAAAGATACTGCACAGATGAGGGAGTTAAATTGAAGATGATAGAAGGAGAAGGAGAAAGGGAAAAGAGAGAGGATGGTAGGGTGGGCAGTGTGTCAAATAGTGTAATGATATTTGAGGAGACCTAGATGGCAAGTTCCTCAGCAGAGAGGGATGAGGGTATGGACTGGAGTTTCGTGAGCTAATATGCATTGGAGTGTCATGAAAAGCTTGTTGTGGTGGGAATGGAGGGAGGACACAGTAGTGATGTAATAGGATACTTGAGCTGAGGCAAGAGCAATGGATAACACTAGGTGTGAGTCCTAAATTTCCCTAAGGAGTGCAGAGAAGTAGGGTTTACACTAGTAGGATTGGTGGAGACATATGGTTTTCTCTGGACACCGTTGCCTTTTTTTGCCAGTTGGACCGCATGAGGAAAGGAAAGCAAAGTCAGAATGAGGAGAGGCAACACGTCACCGCCAGATGTAGATCCAAATATCGGTATCAAGCCACCATTGAAAGCTTGGTGTGTTGGGAATTGAAGTGATCATTGAGAATGTTTTATCACATGTGGTGCATTTTTACACAGGCATGTTCCCATGGCCAACTTATTTCTGTATAAGCATGTTTAATAATGGACTTTGAAAGCTCTCCACTTTTACTTCAACTTTGAACTGCGCTGCACAACTTGCTTTCTCATGGTATCCAAGCATTTATGGAATGTATTTTGCAAGAGGATACCGTTCATTTAATACTTTGATTGAAAGAAGCAGTACACTAATGGAGGGCAACAAGACTGCATTGATGTTCAATATCCATGTAACTTGAGCTGCCATTGGATTAGCCTAAATATCACATGCAACAGAGAAAGTGACTGTACATTAATATGAACAAATGAACATTTGCCTGAGTGTATGTGTATTGTATTTATAAAGTGAAAACCTAGCTGGTAACTAACAGTGGCTGTATAATTTTGCAATGGTGTAAGGGTATTTGCTTAATCCATCCAGCTCAAAAATAGCATTTGCACAAATTCAAAAGTGAAAAGAGGGAATTATGGACCTGCCGGTTCATGCGATTGCCAGTGCAAAATTGCCTGGCATGGTTGCAATATTACACTGAATCAGATATTTTTGGATAACCACAGGGGTGTTGCTAGGTCTGGAAAAGATCAGAGGCTACGCTACTGTGGGATTTGTCGGGACTCAGAGCTAGCTAGCATTTTGGTTGTAGCTCCTGAGCTTCTACCAGGGCTACAACCAAAAGACTCTGGGCTATAGCCTCCCCAGCCCCACCCTAACAAAGACTCTGGATAACCGAGACGCTTACATTTTGGAAAATCGTTCTGGATATCCATCACTATTGCCACAATCGAAGTCTAGAAATACTTGTTTATTCCATAAGAAAACATTTAAAGCTCTCTTCTGATCACACCATAACAATATGTTGCAATGTGTGAAGTGTGCTGTGTTAGGGTCAACATCGCCAACACAAATACGCATGTTTAGTGGTAGAACAACAAAAATGATCAATGTAATGAATAGAGGATCTGTTGTTAACTGTGTTAACCCTGGATTTCCATGTGGGTCCTATTGTGATAGAGGCGCACAGCTCTTCACAGCAACATTAAACAATATCCTAAATATTTTAATGATGGATCTCCTGTCAAGCATAATGTTAAGGCAGTCTCTGTTAAATATTGTTCAGGTAATATAAATGATGTTTATGAAAAAAACCTATATCTATCACAGCATTTAATAAATAAACACTACTTTGTGCGTGCAATACTGTGAGCAAACAGCAAAACATGACTGTTCAGGCAGGATTATTGGACTTACTCTGAGTCATTATTAAACCGAGATCATTACAAATTCACGTAAAAGTATAGTACATAAAGCAATACGAATATACAATGCTACCTTCAAACCAATTGATCAGGTATTAATTCAAAATGTCTTTTTCTATTTCTCGAATAGAAGAACAACTGATTAAGAAAGACAGCTCTGTGACCACACAGAGCTGTCTTTCTAAATCGAACTATCCTGCCCCTGCCACACGAAAGTGCACGCAGGGTCTGATAGGCATGGCGGCACCTGTAAGAGCCATCACGGGAGAACAGGTAAGTGTTTGTGTGCGTGTGTGTTTGCCTGTGTGTTGTGTGTTTTTGGTTTGCGGAGAATTCGCGGGTGGGGAGGGAGGCGGCGGGGCCTGAGGAAGAAGGGTTTGGGGTAAAACGCTTCGATTTCAAACACCCCCCCCACCCTGAGAAAGTAGGGAAAAAGCAATGTGATGTTTACGCTTTTTGCGGGCCGCCTAAAATCGCCTGAAAAGAACCAGTGTTTTCGTTAGGCAACCTACAAAAAGTGAAAATATCACATATGACCATTTGTTCTGCTGAAGTGTGCGTGATCTATCCTGCTGCAGTGAGCATAACATGCATTTCCCCTTGGGCTAGCAGTATCTTCCTACGTTTCCACATCCGCCCAGCATAATTTGCTATTGAAAGTTGATAATGCTAGATTTTGTAGTTTCTGCCCTGCTGAAAGAACACATCCCTACTTTTACGGAATGAAGCACGAAGGAACTTGCTGTGACTAAAGTTAGTCGTGAAATAGCCGCGTATTTGGTACTTATACATGGCCCATAATACAAAGGACATCCTTTGAAGGCAATAATGAAGTGTAAACCGGCTTGCTGGGCAAAATATCTGTAATTCTCAAAAGGTGCCAGAATGATAATGGAAGTGATGGAATCTTAAAATAAATCTGGTTCTTCCACTGTTATTAAAATGAATAAAGCCGAGGAAGATTGTTGCAAAATGTCATAGAAAAATACTTGCATAACAGAAGTTCAAACCACAGAAGAATTGTATTTTGGTTTTAGAAGCTGGAATATCTGTTTTCTAGTCAGTTTAATGGACAATGTGATGACAAGGTGCACATGCTCATTCCCATTACATCAATATGCTGAACAACATTCTAAATGGTAACATTGTTATCAAGGAAGAGTTTCCCTGAATGTCTACATGTTTTGCATTTGTGTTAGGTTACTTTGACAGCTCTGGGTACAGACCATAGTCTAGTCAGATTGTTTGAATCAAAATGGTGTAAAGAGTCACTTCTTCGGCAATCAGTTGCATGTACAGACCATATATTTTCATGCCACTGGTAATTAAAGTTTCCATTCTTGGACCCACATGTAAGAAATCATTGCTACCTGGTGTTTCAGTCCAAATTATAGAAATGCACTACTATTACAAATGCATAACTTTAGTAAATTACCATAAAACCTGCATCAAAGTGAAAGTAAGGCATGCCGTTATGCATTATTAACAGCAAATACGTTCACATTTAAGTTATCTTTCACGGATTTAAGTTTGATGTGTGGCCCTACAGTATAAATACTTATGTTGTGCTGCAAACCATTAGTTTATTTGCAAGCTAATCAACTCTTTGGAATGTGCCAGGCGATATCTTTGTGTTTTTTAATTTTTTTATTTACTTGTTTATAATCTAGAAAACAAAAAGATTTGACAAGATTTTTCATTTGAAGAGAAGCCAATTTTTCATTTATACAGACTCCAAATAGGTTTGATCTTGGATGTTTGCTGATTCATGACTATACAGGGGTACATATATTAAGCAAATTAAGTTGAGTGTGGCAGGGGGCATCGGATCTCAATCCTTAGGTCAAAGAACTTTGGATATCTGTGGCCATTTTAATCGCAAATTCCAGCATCTTTGCTGTTGCAATAGCCTATCTTGGGTTTTCACCTGTGTGTGGTATCGCCAAAGAGCGGTAGGAGAAAGACTTCACGCAGAAATATCGTTTTTTGACATTTCATCAACAGGTGTCTTAATGATTCCACCATAGAGTCTTCGGTGCATAGTCTGCAAATATTGGAGGTTGCTAATGATCGAATAGCCCGAATTTCTTGAGTTGGTAGGAAATTTAGCCTAATTCTCATAAAAAACTTTTGGTAATGTTTGTTTGGGAATTTTAGGCAGTAAACCAGTGGTAGTTTCAGTCTATTCGTCGTCAGGGGCAAATGTACCAATAATTGATTTGCTGTTGAATTTTCACATGTTTTAATCCAATCTTGGAGTCCGATTTTGTTTTTTACTCTTTCAGGATTGTAGACCAAGTCCTCTTGGGTACAAGCTAATTCAGTCAGATTGTTCTTCAGATTCTATTCCCAAGTTTTCAGTGCTTTTCACCGTCCTTGCTGGAGTTCCAAGTGGATAATCTTGTAAATAGAAAGACTTTCTGGCATTATAATTTTTCGAAGCATCTGTATTTGGCTTTGCTCAATTGATGCAGCTAAAGATAAGAGGCCTAATTCGCACCTGATTGCTGATATAGAAGTTGATTTTGGCAGCCCCAAGGTGGATTTCCAGAGGTAACCCTCGAGTTTCGGCCAGATGGTTGCTTGAATGTTTAATGCTGCATCCATTCTATAAATCAAAGAGGGCACCACTTTCGATTTATAGAATTGAATTGCCAGAACAAAAGAGAATTTCCCATATTTCTTATCGACCAATTTTGTTTGAGAGGTCAAGGTCTTTATTTTGTTCGATAGTGCCAGTTGCATCGCTTTTTTCAGTTTTCGTAGAGTCCACCATTATTCCCAAGTACTTGATGGAAGGTGGTATTTCAATCTTAATGTTGTTAAGTGTCGAGTGGCATTTATCCTTGATTTTAGTGCTGTTTTTTTCCATGAGCAGAATTTTTGTTTTTGATATGTTGATCTCCAGATCATTGTCTCTTGTATAGTTCACCAAGTTGGATAATTGACGCTGGAGGCCAATTTGCGTTTGATCCATAAGGATCAAGTCGTCAGCATAAAGAATTCTTGGTATTGATTTATTTCTGATTTTCGGAGGAAATTATTGGACTAATACTTCAGTATGTTGGTAGTCACCCAAGAAGGCAATGAAGAGCTCCAGGGTGAGTGGGCAGCCTTGTTTCCCTCTACGTTCTGATTTGATCTGTTCTGATAATCGGCCCTGCTGGCTAAGTCGGACCCTGATATTGGTGTCAGTATGGAGTGCGATCACCGGCTCCAAGATTTCCATTGGGCACTTCCAGTTGATTAACCTGTTCCATAGTTTTGGTCAACTGATTTTGTCGAACGCTTGTGACAAATCTATGAATGCAGGAAAAACTCTTGGTGCACCCCTCTTGATGTTGTCTTTTATAATATTCAGAATTAGAATGTTTACGCTGGTGCTAGTGTTCTTCAAGAAGCTTGTCTGTAGAGTATCTGAACAAGGAGATTTCTTGCCCATTTTTGAAATTTTCGACAAAAGGAGGGTTGCAAAGAATTTGCCCATGATGTCGAGTAGAGCGATTGGGAGGTAATTAGCCGGATCGTCCCTCTTTCCTTTTTTAAAGATGGAGACAACCACCACTTCAGTCCGCGTTTCAGGGATTTGTTTAGTAGCTTGACATTGCTCAAAAATGTTACTTATAAGAAAGGTCCATTCCAAGGGGTGCTGTTTCAGGTCTATATTGGTTAACCCATCAGGGCCAGGAGCTCTAGATGATTTCAGTTTGGAAATCGTTCTTTGGATATCTTCACGGTCAGTTAGGTCCACCCAAGTTGAGTCTTCGAAGAATGTGCACTTGTTTGCTGAGAGTGGCAGAGGGGCAAATTGTTTCGAGAAGAATCTTATCCATTCAGCTTCAGGTACAGCGTTTATTAGCTGATTGTCCGTATGCAGTTTTATTTTCTATATCAATGGCCAAAGGTCTCTCCAACTTTTTGAGATTAAGGGCCTCAATACACGGTAGGCGGTAAGGGTTTACCGGTACCGGTAAGGGCACCGGTACCGGTAAACACTTACCTCCTACCTATGAGGTCTCTTTGCGGGTCCCGACCTTAACGGCTGGCTTTACCAGCCATTAAGGAACGGGCCCGCTGAGGGACCTTGGTGCTAATTACGGTACCGCAATTTGCGGTACCGTAATTAGCGCCTTCCCCATTCCCATTGAGCCCCATGGGGGCAAAAATGGGAATGGGGAAGTGCCTTGGTGAATGGGGAATTACCGCCCCCGCTCACCTTGGAGTAGGGCAGTAATTCCGCCATCCACCAAGGCGGACACGGTAAAATACCGGCAGCAGCCGTGGTGCTATTAGCACCATGGTTACTGCCTACCGTGTAATGAGGCCCGAAGACTTTTAGCATTTGTTCTGCATCGTTTTGATACAGTGTTTCTTTATGCTGCTTTGGCCAAGATTTATATCCCCTTGTCACTTCTTTCAAGATGTTTTCATGGTTGTCCAGGTCAGAAAATCTATAGGTTCGCCTAAGTTTTCTTAGCTCTCTTCTTTTTTGTACTAAGGGTTTGTCATACTCGTGGGTTCTATTTTTCTTTATAGTGTTTACTTTCATGGGCTTTGTTCTGTATCTTAAAAGGAGTGGCAGATAGTTCAGTCTGATTGAGTTTTTGATGTTGTTCCGTGTATCTGAAGTGTATTTATTTGTTATATCTCTTATGTTGGCCACCGTTAGTCTAAGACGAGAGTGGTTAGTAGTGGATTCTATAGTTGTTTTGTAGAATTCATTTTGGGGAGTTAATATTTTCCATGACATAGCTAGCAGATTATGATCACTTTCTTTTGTCCTGTGGACTTCAAAAGAGTCGATGTAAGGTAGCAGGGCATGGGCCACAAAAATGTAATCTAAAGTGGCTGTTGAATCTGCTTGTTCCCCAGTTGGAAGTGCTGGCTGTTGTCCTCGAAGTACTGCGATATTGTGGAAGTTTCTTGCATCCATTAAATTTGACCAGAGCATGCCTCTTTCCGCCGCAGCTGTAGCTATGATATTTCTAGCTGATACTGCACACTTGGCATTTAAGTCACCACAGATGATAATATGGTTTGTTTCTAGTTCAGTTAAGAAGTTGTCGATTGTTTCGATCACTGAATCACAGAAGTCCAAGTTGTTCACTCTTTGAGGATTCCAATATAGGTATATAATTGTTAAATTTGTTTCTGTTTCACCCGTGTGACCCATTACTGGGTGACACCAGGTCAGAAGAGCCAAGATTCCGTAAGTTTCCACCATCTTCTTTTTGGTGATTCCCGATCCGGCATGAACTGCTGTCAGCAAACCAGAAGAAGGGTGGCCTAAAATGCCTTTTACCGCTGGTGATATTTGTGTTACATATCCATCTAGGGCAGGCTTTTCCAATAACCACGTTTCTTGGAGACAAATTATATCGAATAAACCTAGGTCTTGAGTCTCGGGGTTAGAAAGATGTTCATGACCCCTGTTCATGATCCCTCGTATTCCATGAACACATTGTTAGTAATTTTGGAGTACCATAGTGCACTTTATTTTGATTCGGCTCTGATCTGTCCTTTGCAAGTTTGTCCGGTGCATAGTTTCTATCTGATCACAGTCTTCTTCTTTTAGTGTTTTCCCCTTTTTCATTTCTTGGATGTTTGATTTGTCAAATCGTGTTCTGTCTGTTCCTTGGGGTCTCGGTCGTCGTTGGTCGCCCTCTTCCCAATGGCTGTCCCATCTTTTATTTTTGTAAAGGTCTTCTGTTCTGGATCTGAAATGGTAGCGTGGGCCTTCCGTATGTTTTGTGACCACAAATTTGCTGGGCGAGGCTGCAGGGTAAGTATTTCTGATAGACCAACACCCAGTTCTTCAAGATCAGTCAAGACTTCTTCTTTGATTTCCTGTAGCGCTGATGCATGGAGATATGGTTTAGCTTTTTTTTCCCATGGTAGGGCTCAATCAGGATGGAATCTGCTGTCTTCAATGTTTGTAGCTTCGATACTTTGGTTAATATTTTTAGCACTGATTTTCTATTTAAAACCAGGTAGTCTTTGCCCGGTGTTAGTTGCTCCATCTTGAAAATGCTGATTCGCTTAGTCTGCGATTGCTGTAACGAAGTGAGGACATGTGATTTGTGATTTTGTTTATCTAGCTGGCTGCTTGTCCGTTTCACCTTGATTTCGTGTACAGGATCACAAGGCTTTTGTAGCTCAGGCTTTTTACTCTTCTTAGTTGGTGAGGTCGGATTAGATTCTTCTCTATATGCCGACAGATTTGATGTTTGCTTCAGGTGAGATTTTGTAGATACCTTGGAACTAGCCTCCAAGTTGTTTTTTTTTTCTTTGGGGGCACTGGATGGTAGCTCTACGTCTGACACCAGATCCAAAGTCTTTGATGGATTAAGAAATGTGTCACTATCTTCAACTTGGTCACTGTGAACAGTTAAGTTCATTAATGAAGAGTTGGTCAGGAAGTCTTGAGGCATTGTCAGAGATTTATCAACCTCAATTATCTATAGCTCTGTCTGTTGAGTTTCTTTAGGGGTCGATTTCTGAATCGATGGTTTAGTCGTTGCCACTATTGTTTACGTTTTCATCGATGATTTTAATGGTTGTAATATTGCCGGAATTTTTGAGGAGTGGTTTTTACGAATTGCCTGTGTAGGGGTTTCAAAATTGCCCCTTCGCAGTACCCTTGGCACTATTGTCGGTGGTGTTTGGCTCGTCTCAACGTATCTTTGAGACGGGTGGGCGGGATTGTCCACCGAATCAGTATGTTCAGCAATGACTGCCTCAGGCAGTGTTTGTGTTTCTTTTGATGTTTTTTTCTTGTTCGTTGGGGAAGCGTTTGATAGATTTCTTAATTTAATTTGATCTTCCAATAATGCACATCTTGAATCCCAATATCATTCCCGCTCAGTGTTTTTTTGTTCCAAAGCCGATATGTACCCCTCTACAAAGATTACCTTTGAATTCGTCATGGCCGCTAATGTGAGAGAGTCTTTCATCGTGTTGTTTATCGATTCGTACATTTTGACGAAAGGAGCTAGACCAATAGTTATAGCTGACATGACTGTTAATAGGTCTGGTTTCTTGCTTGGTTAGTCTTTGTAGGTGGTTGCAAATATTTCACTCGACCTTCTGTTTTTTACTGGCGTTGGATCTTCTTTTTGGTAATCGCTATCTAATTGCAAGTTCTCTGCAGAAAGGTAGATGGCATTTGTTTTCTGTCTAGGTGGGGCCATCAGTAGGTGGTCAGATACTGATGGTCGTTTAACCCTTGGCTCGAATTCATCGGTTTGCGCTTGAATTAGTGACGCTCTTGAGGCTTCGGAGTAGTCTCTCTTTTCTATCCTTTGTTGCGAGGCCACCAAGACTGTGGATTCCATTTTCTGCAAGTCTGGTTCGGTTCTTACATCCACCTTTGCCCCATTTGTAGCGTTGGTAAAGTCAGAGTTTAACTTTAAGTATGAAGATGGGTCTTTGCAAATTTCACTCCGTGGGTCCATAGTTCCCGACACAGAGTGAGTTGGGGTTGCCAGGTTTCCCTGTGGGTGGTGGACTGTACTCAACTCTTTCCATGAGCTAACCTCCACTTGTAATGGACCTTCTACGTGAGGATTTTGATGAATTTTGTCAGCCGTTTTCCTTTGCTTTGGTGCTGATGGTATTTCCAGTATTGTATCTAGGATTTCGGCGTCTGAGAGTTCGGAATCAGTTTCTAATTTTCTTTTCATTTGTTTCTTAAAAATGTCTTTTAATGCGTGCGACATTGGGGGATTCGGGAAAGTCGTTTTTCCCGAGTCTGCCCTTCTGGTTGTGGCACGCTGTTTTCTATGCTGAATTCCATTGTTTGCTGTTTCCGATGTCTCTCTTCCTTTTCTTTTACAGAGAGATTTCTTTTTGAGAATTTCAATTGCTTTTTCTCTTTTCTGTGCATATGGCTCATTACTTGGGAGTTTTGTCAAATGCGGTGATACAGTCTCTACGGCTCCACCTGCCTTGCCTCCCTCATTATCAACTATAGAGAGGTCAGGTAAAAGTTCAATTGTGTTGTTTACTTGTGGAGGTTTTACGTGGTGATCAATTTCCACCTCTATTTCTACTTCTACCAAATCAAAGTCAGGAACCCTCGCGTTTGATGTTTTTTATACTTCTGCGTTGGTTGTTATTATTGATTTAACCTGGTTTGACCTTTATTCGGAAAAGGAGTCGAGGTTGTTGATGCAGAGTCTTTATCCATTCTTATTTGCTCTGTCTGGTGTTCTGTTGGAGTTTGTGACTCATGGCTGCCAAACTCATTGAAATTTGTGAGCGTACTTTCCAACCTGGACGGGAAGCTGGGGACAGAGAGGGGGCGTCCTTCGATACCACCGCTCGTGTCCCCACTCACTGCAGCAGAGGCTTGCCAGCCGGTTGAAATTGACTCTGCTCAACCTTCTACAACCTCCAGTTTACAACGCGTGCTGCTCGGCAGAAGTTATTTCAGGCGTGTGAAACTATGAGGCGCTGCTGCGGCCGGGGTGCTATAGGAAAACACCTTGTTTGCCTCACCCCGTACCTCTGAGTCCTGATGGGGGGTCTGGATCCGCCACGATTCATCATCTATGGCCCCAGTGGAGGGCGAGCACTTTGCAGACTGGTGAAGGCCAGGGCTGAAATGGAGTCAATTACTTCCTCTCTTCTTGACGCCGAAAGTCCACGGGCTCTGCCCTGTCCATTTGGGTTGTCTGATCGCATGTACTGACTTCTCAGCACTCGGCTTGATGGACTCTTAGATTGGTCCGGAGGGACCTGCTTGTCAGCGTATCTGTCTTTTTTTTATTATTAGGGAGGAACACGTTGAGTTCTTCCATCAGGTCCATGTTTCCCCTAGCTTCTCGCGGCTTCACCTCTGCGGACCAACACAGCGTACCACTTTGCGCAGTGTTGTGGGTTTTAAGCCACTCCTCCTCCTGGCAACAAGCACTGTAGAGAGACTGAATGATAAGGAAAAACAAATCCGACTGCCGTAGACTGGTTCACCTCTGCGGACCAACTCTGCGTACCGCTTCGTGCAGTGTTGTGGGTTCTAAGCCGCTCCTCGTCCTGGCAAGAAGCACTGTACAGAGACTGAACGAGAAGGAAAAACAATGCCGACTGCCACAGACTGCTTCACCTCTGCGGATCAACTCACCAGCGGCGCGTAGATTAAGTGAACATCATAGAAGAACAAGCCCTCCATACAGTAAGGGTAGGACCCAAACATGTTTCTCCCCTAAATGTAAGTTGGGGGGGAGATGGTACCATTAGATCCCCTCCCAAGTTAGAACAGACATGACGACAACAGGTGAGACACACCAACATGACAAAAGAGATTCCAATATTCAATATATACTAACAGCTTTAACTAGAGAGTTGAGTAATACATACTCCTGTAGAGACTTTCATTTGTCCTGTCACACAAACCTCAAGTTGCTAAATAAAAAATTACATTGTCACCATTTCGACACAGAATAAAACTCCAATATTGTTCCCTGGAATATTGGTCTGGGTTCCATCTGCTTGAGAAACCTTCCAGGTTTATCAAAATGTCAGGAGTTCCAGTGAATGGGTCTTCCATGAAACTCAGGTCTGCTAAATAAAGCAGGGTGTGCCTTTAAGGTTTCAGTTTTGGAGTAAGGTAAACAAGTAAATGTGGTTGTGCGACGTGTGTTAGTTTGTACGCAATGTTTAATTGTATTTGCTGCTGTCTGTGTTTTTATTGGACTTGAATACCCCTTTCCACAAATGTCCTATTGCATCCTGGTGTTTATTTAGTTTATTTAGTTTACTGCACTTATATACTTATTTAATTTCCCAATGGGCCCCAATTTAATGTAGAATCATTAATGCAATAATGCAATCATTAGCACGCCCATTGTTCTGGTTGAGTGCGGAAATTATACCTATTTACAAAAAGGGGGGCCGGAATAATCCAGGTAATTATTGCCCCACCTCCCTCCTAGACTGTGTGGGAAAAAACCTTTGCTAAAGTGATTCGCAAACATTCTCACGTTTGGGCATACACAAATCACGTAATAGGTGATTTTCTAGCTGGTTTTCGAGCTAATAGAGGGACTGTGTACAATTGTTTTTTGCTGTTTTTAATTATCCAAGAGTATACCTTGCATTACAAATGAAATTGTATTAAATATTTCTGGATTTGAAAACTGCATTTGTTTCTCTTTCGAGAAACACGTTATGACAAATTTTAACAACTCGCAAACTACCTGCACATTTGCTTACACTTATAATGTTACTCTATTCTGGGAAACAAGCCAATGATATGGGCTGGGTGGTTGTTAGGGAGAATTCTCAATTTTGTGTTAATTCCCTTCTACCTTAGATACCCCCATCTATTTTGCTGGATTTCTAATCCTGGAGAGAGTCAGCCCTTTTTCCCACTCTCTCATGTATTTTTCGTTGATTTAAACCCTGCGTTTCTTTTGGTTTTGGAGTCTGACAAACTCCATAGGCATCAACTTCTTATATTGTGGATCACATCACCCTCAGTGCAGGGTCCCAGAGAAGTCGTTTGGATTTCTCAAAGGTTTAAATATCTTCTGTTGGATAAACTACTGTTTCCAAGAGCAGTAAAGAGAAATTGACTTTACTTACCTTTTGTTACTTTGTAGAACCATCACACGCCATCTCATGTGGAGTGCTGGAGGGGTTACTTAGTAGCCCCTTTGTCTACTTTCTCATGTAACATTTGTTTGTATCCTTTTCCACAATTAATGGCTGGTGGCACTGGATTATTTTTCTTACCATTGTGTGTTTTTACCGCAGACTGAATCCTCAGCTGCTGTGTTGCACCCATGGATGCCCATTTCGTCAAAATGTCCCTGGTCTTCTTTTTTTGCCATTTCTTGTTGGAAATGTCCTTCTTGAGATTTACTCTGTGCCCCAAACCAGCTTTGGGCCCTTTGTTAATTTTGTCTTTGGCGGGGTTCACTGCTAAAGGCCTCCTCTGGCTCCAGTGTACCTGGCAGGGCAGGAGGTGAGGGAGGTTCCTGAAACTCCCTGTGCTTAGTTTCCTTGGTTACAGAAATGCACCCAAAGGTGATTGGCTGGCTGGCTG
This sequence comes from Ambystoma mexicanum, assembly GCF_040938575.1. NCBI lineage: Eukaryota > Metazoa > Chordata > Amphibia > Caudata > Ambystomatidae > Ambystoma > Ambystoma mexicanum. Next base: position 909,704,226 of record NC_090936.1, read on the forward strand.
TCCTTAGAGGACAGCTGGGCTGCAAATCAATCGGAGAAACCGGCATAAAAGTCGAGGTCTTTTGTAAGGAAAGCAGAGTCGACCACCGGACAAAGCAACTACAGAGGAAACTGTAAGAGAAGCTTGCTGCACCCTCCTGGACCGTTGATTTACCCAGTGAAGCCCTGCTGCATTGCTGAAGCTCCAAATTATAATTGACTAGAGAAGCCCTGCAAGGACGATTTCTCCCCTTGGGGTGGTGAGACCAACCAGCCCCAAGATGAACTTGCCTGGAAACCCTCTCCCTGCTGGCTTTACTTCTTTGTGGATGCTGGAACCGAGTGTCAGGGGACAGAAACTGCAGAAACGAGTGTATCCTTTTTAGGCCAGAACTGAGCTCCAGGAAAAAAACCTCCAGACTCCCTCGAAGCAGGACTAACCAAGCCTGAGCCACCTCAACAGAATGCTGGACCCCAGAAGCAAGGAAAGTCCACAAGGTGTCCAAGAACCGGAGTGGTGCTATTTGAGAGTAGCTGAAACCGCAAAGTGCTGCTGATCTGAAGTGTGCCCATTGCTGCCGCCGACCTTTGAACTGTAGTGCAGGAGTCCCCAGACATTCTCCCTCTTGTCCCCACAACTTAGGCACAGGAACAACAGAATCTGTAGGTACTACAACAGGAACAGAAGCCAGCTCAAACCTTTTCTTCAGACTCAAGGTACTGTGAACTCAGGGGTTCTTACCTCTTGTTGTGTGTAGCTTGCTCGCTCTCAGTTGAAACTTGCATTTGCTGCCTTTTGCAGAGTGGCTTTCAGCTTTGCCCTTCACAAGCCTTCCAGAAGGTGGCCCAACAGTGATTTATTTTTACAACAAAACTCTCTTTGTGCAATACTTTTGTTCTAATCTTCAAGAAGTGCCTCAGCTCCCCGAGACTTTGCTCAATTGACATTGGCTGTCCTGGCTCCCTGAAGACTCTTCTTACCCTCTGACTTTGTGTTGATCTGTCCCTCCAAAAAGTCATACAAACCTTACTTGTATAGCTGGGAAAGGGTTAATCACATTGCATTGGGGGATTGAAAAGTGCTTACCTGTTTGAGAAACTTGTTAACCTTTGTTTCCTTCCCTAACCGTTTCCTTTTGCCACAAACCTCAGTATTGATTTAAACGTACCAGTGATACATTAATGCCCACAGTGTCCTAACAATTGAAATCACATCCGAGTGTAGGAATTGTCTGTGTGCCATCCCAAAAGAGTTTTTACTTATTTACTGAAATTGAGAGTGTGTATTTTTGAAGTATATTTAAGTGTTGCATATTGCTCCCTTCTAAAGAAGGCTTATTTTAAAACTGACTGTTAAATTAATAACTCATTATTTTATCAAGAAACCTTGCGTATCAGTGTTATTTGAATACATGTCACTGTGAATCTCTATGTTACAACCCTACAGCTCACATTGACCCCTCTTGAGATTAGCCTGGCTGCTCAGTCACTCTACCAACTTGTATAGTGCAGACCCCACCGCCCAGAAGTTAGCACCTCTCCCAACATTTGAAGGGATAGCCCCCCAAAATGTAGGTGTTGTTGCACCCCTAAACAAAAGCACACAAACCATTCACCATATACACACACGCACACCCAGCCATCCATACATTTTAGTGTGCACTCTTTCACCATACAGGCACACCCAGGCAGACACACGTACATTTAAGTATGCACCCTTTGAGCATGCAGGCACACACACCCAGGCACCCACCCATACATTTAAGTGTGCACCCTTTTACCGTAACCGCACACATGCTAACCCAGCCACCCATACATTTGTGTGCACCCTCTCACCATACACTCAAGAGGCAGCCAACTATATATTTAAGTGCGCACACTTTCACCATACACTGACACACGCACATGTCATGGTGTTGAGGGGAACTCTATTACTTCAAAAAGAAATTGTTTCTTTTTGAAGTCACTCTGACTTCGTAAAGAAATTAATTCTTATAAGGACCGAACCATAACAGAAATAATTTCTTATGAACTATATCTTTTTGAAGTCATTGGGCTCCTCCCAGCCCATGACATGGAGGCCTCCAACCTAGGGTATTCCATGTCATAGGATGGGGGAGTCCTCAGACTTCAAAAAGAATGTTTCTTTTTGTAGTCACTCTGCCTTCATAAAGAAATGATTTCTGTTACAAAAAATAATTTCTCAATGAATGCAGAGTGAATTAAAAATTTTTTTTAAAACAATGTTTTACTCCAAGTGGGTCCCCCTTCCAGAACATGGGGGCCCTGTTACACCAGTGGTCACCTGTGTACAAGCGTTTCTTTGATCGAGGCTATGCACCAATCCAGCTCCCTGTGGTCTACACCCTGTCTCAGGGACACCCAAATGGGGGGAGGGGTTGATGTGGCAGGATTGTTATGTCACAGTAAGCTATTGTGCTCTCTTATACATTTAGGTTAGGCTTCAGATCCTCCATTTTGCCTTTGCCTGAGGCCTCCTTCTACACTCAGCTACTCTGACATGCCCACACCCCGGCAGGAGCAGATTAGACCAATACCCCATAACAAGGCAAAGGGACATGTCAGACCTTCTATTCTGTTTGCTCTCTACAAGTGTAGCATTAGCACCCTATATGCTAGATAACAGTTGTTGTTTCTGCAAATTCTGCCTATCCATAGTACAACATAATGTACCAGCCCATGTACCTACAAGGCTGCATCACAAGGTCACCAATCAGATGTTGGCAGTTATTGCCAAATGTCTGTATTGTCAAGCCAAGTGCCACCCACCATTGTAAAAATACCATAATATATTAGTGATTTGCTTATGACATGCTATATAAACTGTGCTCTAAGGGTGGTACCTTCAGAGGTCCGATTGACAACTGCCTGGCACTTGTCCTTCTGTTTTTTGCTGCTTATCATCCAATACTTTCTCTGTATGATGTTTATTTTCTTTCTATTACAAGAAGCTTGGTTTATCCATCAGTCTGCTGTCTAGTCTCAGCTGAGGCTGAGGTGAACCTTGGGAACGGGCCAACCTTGGCTACCACAAATCCAAATAAAGGAAATTCACCCTGAGGCCAGTAATGCAGTTTTATGAAGGGAAGGTAGTAACAAAATTACTGCATGGGATTGTTACTTATCCCATGGCAGTAACTGCTTGTTTACTGGTGGTTGAGGGTTTATTGTGAAGAACTGTTCTATGGCTAACATACATAATCCCGGTTATAGCCATAAGGTATGAGCTGGGACTGGTTACATTAAAAGCCTGGGCTAACTGGACACTCATGTCCCTCCTTTGGAACATTCTTTGTCCTCTCAACCCCTCATTGTATGTGGATTTAATGAAGATGCTGGAGGCAAGAGGGAGTATTGGTTATGTATCATCCAAGATTACTGTAGTACCCTCTTGGAATTGATGGGAAACTCAATTCAAGATTTGATTTATTACTCAACTCAAATCAAATCTAAATTGTATAATTGTATACTATGGACTTGCTATGATAGAGACCATGCATGCATACCCCTCCTTAGTTCATGTTAGGAAAGAACAAAAGAAAGTGGCAACTCTTGTACCATCGTTAGCAATTTATCCATATAAGCCTACAAGGTCATTATTCCTACGCTTCCGTTCGAGTCTGATCTTAACTAAATAATTTCTGGTACGCTATGGCATGCTAAGTGAGGAGCACATTTCATGTTGTTTCTGTAATGAGGTGCATTCTAGTGAAACTCTGAAAAACTTGTTATTAGTTTGTAAAACCTTCAGGGTCTGAGTTGGAATTATTTTAAGAAATATCAAGAAATGATTTTAACTCTTAGCACTGAGTCACTTTGGTCAGCATGTCTAGCTGGATGCACTAACCCAATAGTAGTGGCTGTTATGGATTTTGTTAAAGCACTGAAGTTTGAAGTGAATTCAATTCAGCTCAATGAATTTGGTAACACGGCAGCCTCTTATTTTGTGAGTTTTTTTTTATTTCTGTAATCTGAATTTTAATGTAATTGTTAGATGACATAGTTTAGTTTACTTTAGAGTTTATTTATTTGCAGAGCACACCAAGCCCTAAGGCATCTGGGCGCTATCTGTACATGTTACATAGTTCATACAGTTAGTTACATACAGAACAGTAGAAAGGTACAGTGCAAAAGGGGCTGTAGTTACATATAGGGAAGTAGGAAGGTAAGGTGCCAAGGGGTCATAGAGGGTTAATTAACATAAATTACATTTTTGCATAGAGTATAGTTACATGCAGATGAGTATAATTCAGAGGTAACAGTGAAAGTGAAGGGCGATATGTGGACCAGTATGAGTATTGTGGGGAACTGCTAGTTTCTTGTTCTTGGAGACATCGTTTTACAATGTTTCTGAATAGATGGTAAGAGTGTTCAGATCTTAGTGTTATGAAAAGAGTGTTCCAGTTTTTGGCTGCCAGTACAGGGAAGCTAGTACCTCCTGCGCTTTGAAGATTGAACCTGGGGTTTTCTGGCAGTGTGTCTGTGCAGTTCTGGTGGGACACGTTGGTATATTGAGTGCAATTCTTTGATTTATAGACAGACATTTTAGGTTATGCCTAGTTTCAGAGATGTGTTGAGATCTCGGGATGTCCATAGCTGATCTAATGGCATTGTTCTGTAAGACTTGCATCTTGTTTAAGTTCCGTTGGTTAGTTCCAAGGTATAGAACGTTACAATAGTCTAGTTTTGAGAGGACTAATGCTCTAGCTATTGATATGCAGTTTGCAGTGGTGATGAATGGTCTGCATGTGGTAATCAGTTTGTAGGTGTAGGCCATGGAGGAGGCAATTGTATTGGTTTGTCGAGTCAGTGTGAGAGCTGAGTCAATGTAAATACATAGGGTTTTTACATCGTTGGAGATTTTTATTATGTTCGCATCAATATTAAAGGAGAACTATCCGCCCAGTTTGTTAAGATTTTCTGGGCATCCTAAGAGGAGTAACTCTGTCTTATCATTATTAAGACAGAGTCCATGCTTAGCCATCCATGCTTGTATTATGAGTTAGACGCCATTCAAAGTTTTACTGTCCGTAATGTGGTTTCCCATGATGGGGATGAGTATTTGGGTATCATCCGGATAATTGGTATATTTGACACCCAAATAGTCAAGGTCATCTAACAGAGGCTTTGTAAACACATTATATAGAGTTGGGGACACACAAGAGCCTTGTGGGACGCCACAGGTAACGGGTGTCAGCTCTGCAGAAGCTGATGGTGCAAAGACCCTCTTTGATATGTTGTTTAGGAATGATTGGATCCAGGCATTTGCTTTATCGGAGAAGTGTGCGGCTGATGCAAAATTGTTTCACAGGACTTTGTGGTTTACTCGGTCGAACACTTCAGATACATCTAATAATATGAGAATGGCAAATTTGCCATTGTCTTTGAGAGCTTCAATTTGAGTCTTGAGGTCAATTAAGGCTGTTTCTGTCCTGTGTCTGAGTATGAAGCCAGATTGTCTGAGACCAAGAAGGTTATTTGATTCACGATGCCTTTGAATCTGCAGGTATGGTGCTCGGTCTAGTATTTTCAAAAGAAAAGGTACTGTAGTAATCGGTCTGTAGTTGGACGGGATTTTTGTTTTCTAGCGTTGGCTTTGTTAATAGTGTCAATAAGCAGGCATCTTTTAGGTTGTTGGGTACAATGTTAGATTTGAAGGATGCCTTGATGAGGGATGTAATGAAGGATGCAAGTTCCTTAACTGCCTCTTTGATGATGGGAGCAGGGCTAATGTCGCCCTGGCATTTGGAAGGTTTTAGTTTAATAATAATGTCCTCAACCTCTTTAATAGAGACATATCATACATTGAATTGGTTGTTTGTCATCCTGTCTGGTGGGGGCGGAATAGGTGCGGGAGCAATGGTGATGTTGAGTTTTTTAGTTTCTATTTTGCTTTGTAGCATTGAGATTTTATCTTGTAATGCATTTTGAATATTAGTGCACCAGGTGATATCTTTGGTGCAGTTGTCCAGAGGTGGGGGAGGGGATTCAAGCTCTTTGAGGATGTTAAAGAGTTCTTTGGTGCTAGAATTCGCTTTGATGATGCCGTATTTATAGTTGTCGTTTTTGACCTGGACAATGGCCTCTTTATAATTGAGGAAAGCACATAGGAAGTTGACTTTGTTGACTGCTGACAGGAGACTTTTCCAGAGAGCTTCTGCATTTCTTTTAAGTTTCACGCGGTTTGGATTTGTGCAATTTTAGAGGTGCTATCGTATTGATGGTATTGAGAAGAATGTGGTTGTAGAGGTCAACTAGAGCAGTGGGGTCTGTGAGTGATGTTGAGGAGTTGATGATTGGCTGTAGTAGGGGCAGTAGTTTCTCAACTGCTATGTTACGTTTGTTTCTGGTGCTCAGAGGTGGGCACTGTTATGCTGATTGAACTGCTTGCATTCCTTAATGGTGAATGAAATAAGGTGATGTTCTGACCACGCACACGGTGTGTTGGACATAATGTTTCTGTCACAATTGATGTTGGTTAGCCAGTCTAGGGTTCTGCCTTTGTTGTGGGTAGGTTCAGTTATGCAGTGTGAGAATCCTAGTTCTGAGATTGTGTTAGCGAGGGAGAGTGCTTGGTATAGTATAATTGACAGTGTTATGGTAATTTGTAATTTGTGTCATTGTTGTATTAAAAAAAACTACCAACACCTTGTTACACATGTTGACAATGTACATTAAGACCTTTCACCACTCTTTTATTGTAACCTGGAAGATGGAATTAAAAAAGGCACTAACAGCAGCAAGCAATTCAACAGTTTTGTTAATATCCAATCCCACGCATGCCGAGAAAAAAATTGTTCCAGCAGGAGTGGATCAACACATGCAATGCATGCCTAAAATATGTAGATTTTCAAGTCAATCCATTTAAGCATAAAACACATCGTAGGACAGAGACCTATCAGATTAAATTCCATTCACCATTTTATAGGAATGCTCTGCTATGATTTCGATTCAATTTATGGTCAACTAATGAACTATTGGCCAGACGGGAAAAGGATATTGAAATCAGAGAATGTTTGTCGGTTTTGTAAAGATCCAAGTTACTCTGAGTCTGTGAAACATTTGCTAGTGGAATGCCCCATGCTGTGTGCCAAAAGAATCTATTACCTGTAAGAACACTTTGATCAATTAAGGATTCTGGATATAGACACTTTATGGCTTGAGATATTTTCAGAAAAAAGACTAGTAGTTAGAATTGCTATTGTCAGATTTCTGCTTTCTTTAAACCATGGTGATGATGACCTACAATGCAGAAAGTTTTGACAATTGTTTTAATGATTCTAGTTAATGCAATTACATCAAACATTATCGATCCAATGATGTCCTGTAAATATGTAGATCTATATGTATCAAGTATTTTAATTGTGTTTTCCTTTCCATTTTTCTCTCTGAATTTATTACTGGTTTGCTTATATTTATTTCTTCTATTTATCCTTTGTGTATCTTCTTTCTTTTTATTATTAATTACATATGTATGTATTTATCAAATGTTGATAGTACTAAAGTAATATTGAATGTGTTTTAAAATACTGAATATTGAAAATGTTTTTTCAACTGTATCAATAAAACAAGAAAAAAGTTAAAGGTTGATTTTTGTTAAACCAAATAAAAAATACAAAAAAGCATGTGTTTCCTCCTTAACCTGCAGCCTATCTTTGTTATTCTTCTTGTGGCAAAGGATGGCTGACCGGAAGGGGGTTCCTGAAGGCTTTGAGATAAATAATTGTGTCCTATAGAAGGGATGCACTGACTGACAATTTGTTTTAATGCTTTATTTGTAGCTGTCTCCGGTCTTCAAATATAGTTATGTCTAGGAAATTGATTTCAGGATTGCTATTATTGTTTGTGAATCTAAGTTGGCAATGCTGTTTTTAGCCAGTTTAAAGCCATTATCCTCTTGTGTGCCTCCTTCCCATATCACAGGTTTGTCATCTATAACACATCTACAGAGAACTAAATGATGCTGGTGTATGTTGACTGTGAAATATATGTGACTTTCCTTTATGTTTGCCACTGATAGGTTGCCCCACTTACCCCCATGGCTGCCATTGCCTTCCCATCTGTCAGGATGAACAGCTGATCTAAATACCTGACACAATTATCGGCAAGGGTCATATTTATGTGCCATTAAATACAGTCCCCCCTGTGTTTATGTATATCAGAATGAGGGTCTTCCAGACAATCACTTACTTGTTTTAATTACTTCCTCTTGGGTGATACTCATGTATAGTGTCTCTATAATGAATCCTATACAGAAATGCTGTTATGGGTCAAATAACACATCCTGTACTGTGTTGATGACATATCTGGTGCCTTTGGAGGAGTATTCCATGGACTAGAAGTGCTGCTTCAGGAAGGAAGGAATCTGTTTATTTTGGTAAGTGCAAAGATGGAGTGTATGCCCTAAACATGTGGCTGTTTTGAGGGTTTGTACAGGATTTCTTATATCTTTGGGAGGGTCCCTGGTTTGGTAAGGTATGAGGAATCATGCCTCTTGTTTAGAAATGCTCACAGTACTTCCTTCATGTTCTACTAATTTTTATTGTATTTCTTCAGTTTGTTCACTTTTGAAGTTCTCATATCTGCTTTTGTATTACTCTCCCTTTCACAGTCATCTCTATTTAGGATAACATTGACTCAGGCTGCTACTGTCAATATGTGATGTAGTTCATGGCAACATGTGTTGGACACTTAATAAACCACTTGCCAACACTAGCAAGAACATGAGGGTGGATTCTTAGATGCTCAATGGACTTTTCAGACATGTTGACAATGAAATAGTTACTCCAATTTAACACCTATACTGCCATTCTATTTTGATTGATTGTTCATCTTGGTGATTTTTTGTTTTAAAAATTCACAAATCACTGTGCATCACACAGATTTCATGAAAATTGTGTTTGATAGATATGATGGTTATTTTTTGTTGAGAGCCAATCCACAGATAAACAGTAGTGGTTTATAGAATGAATATTGTTTATAATTTGAATCCAGGACATGTGTTGCATACAATTGTCAAGATGATATGCACTAGCGTTTGAAGACACCAAAGTTCTGGCTCTGTGTCCATCTTCTTCCTGACCCCCAAAGGTGCTAGCCAACATCAAACTCCATTCAGAAATTCCCCTCCTTTCCATGGCTCCCAATTTATGAAGTAGTACACTCAAAATATACATGTGTTAATGGCAGCAATGTTCTACTTGTCATGTATTGCCTCCTGTCGTACTTTAGATTCCCTTTGCATGACTTTTAAAGGTGGATATTGGTCTTTCGGATACACAACCCTTACCCTCTCCTGATTGTTCAAGGTGGCCACCACAGTGTTGTGCGAATTTCTCAGGTGGGTATTCCTCCTTTTATCTGGAGCCACACCACTAGAGAGATATGATATGATATGATAGGATAGGATGAGTCAATTATAACACACCTATACACAAGTGTTCCTAGGCGTGACAAGACATAGTAGGGAGTCATAGGGGGATGAGACAAATGATCTTACTAGGCCTTGTGTCATTCAGATCGTGCAAGTGCAGTGGGGGAAGTGCCAGTGGGAGGGAAAGGGGAAGTGTAGCACAGTCAGGGCAGTGCTTGCTCTGAGTAAGTGCAGCCGGGCGAGCCTGCTCAGGGTACTGCAAAGGGGGGGGACTGTAGGGTAAATGATACAGCCCCTAAGTGCATGGGGGCCCAGAGGCAGTGCATATGCTTGCATCTCGTGGAGGAGCCTGTTGCCCATTGGGTTCAGAGAGTAGCCAGGTGACCAGCCAGTGCAGCTGACAGTGTGTCAGCAAGAGAGAAAAAGAGAGAAAGCAGAAGCGAAAAGGAAGGTCTTGAGCTGCTTCCAGAACCTAAGGTGGTCCTGCTCGAGTTTGAGAGGGGCAGGGAGGTCATTCTGGAGGGAGGCCCCTGCAGAGTAGTGTGATCTACCTCCCACTCTCTGCCTGGAGAAGGGTTTGACCATCAGAGAGTTAGAGGTAGCTGAGAAGGGCTTGAGAAGGAAGATGTTTAGGAAGATGTTTAGGAAGAGAACGTTGGATGTAGTGCAGGCCACGGCCCCAGACGGTCTTGTGGACAATGCAGAGTGTCTTGAACCACTAGAGATATAGTGGCTTTGTGAGCTGAATACAGGGAGATTCTGTGTTGGAAAGCTTTGGCAACCCCAGACAGTTTTATTTCACAAAACATGCTCACTGTTGAAGCTCAAAAGTTTTCCTTTTGTATGGCACCAATTAGTTTTTTGATCAGAAATGTTTCTGTTTAAGCATTATGGATGGCTGTAATTAGAAACCTTACTTTACCTTATTACCTTATGCAGTAATGGCCCGCAGCCGAGGGGCTTATTGCCATTAGTACTACGGCCCATCAGACCAAGGTTCTAATGTGTTTTTTTTGTCTGCAAGATGCATTGCGTTTCGCAGCTGGAAAAAAAAAGTTTAAAAAATGCCCGCCGCGGACCGGAAAACATAGTACATTTTCTCTTTGCGTGGCGGCCATAGTAAACAAAGACAATGGCCACCATGGAAGCGATGAAGGGACTTCATGCATGCTAAATATTTGTGGTGGTGCATACCGCTTTTAAACTGGACACAACTTGAGTGGAGATATGAATTTATATCTCCCCATTTGGACTAGAGTTTACAAATAAGAAAAACAGAGACCAGTTTAGAGGTATCACAGGGGTTTGGAACATATCATATTGACGAGGAAGAATAGCAATGCGTGCAATGAAGATTACAAGTGAGTAATCAGAGCAATTGTTGTGTGAGTTTGTTTATTCTACATTATAATGTGTATTTAGTGTTTTATTCCGTTTTTTACAACACCCATGCCAAAGGTTAATAACATTACACTGGGTCTCACATGATTGCTGTCAGCACACATATGCTCACGGGGACCAGAAAGTCAAACTGGCAAGGAATGGTTCTCTTACTGAAAGAAAGAAACTGCTTTTTATGGGCTCTTTCAATCGAACACTTGAAGCCAGCCACACATTTAACAAGAAGTGCTCTGAAGTATTCACATATCATAAGTGCCTTTGTGCTGTGTGTATATGTATAGCACGAATATGCATTCACAGTATATTAAAATGTTTGACTTGTTTACTTAAAAACGAGCATATCCCTGTAATGAACTCATGACACCTGCTTGAACTTCAAATGATCGTGCAGGAAGTATACAATGAGTGAATACAATAAACTAATTAAAGACACTCATGATAAAGATGTCAGTGAGTTGTTCAGATATTTTCAACGAAAATGCAGTTAACTGATTATTTTTTTAATTTAATCATTAATTATTATCTTATACACCAGCTTAAAAACGTGAATTCTTCCACTTTTAAAAAGGAAAGCAGCAAACAGTCAGAAAGGTGTTTGCTCATTTCCACCCTAAGTCAAGATTTCCTTTCATCAGGAACATCAGTGAGTTAGCCATCATCCTGCAACTGGCAAAACAAGGGGAATGCTAAGATTTTTGAGGCAGGCTTCTGTGCTGAATATAATTCCGAATTATAGTTCACTTTGATGATGGATGACATCAGGAGGATAGTTAGTGTAGCCGGGTTGGTATAATGGGTTTGTTGGATCATTCAGCCGCCATCAACACCATAGAGCACAACATCTTCCTGAGTAGAGTTCTACATTTCGGCTTGCCTGTTCCAGGTTTATTGCTGAATTAAACATTACTGCAGAACAGATCACAGGCAGTTGCTGTAGATTCGTTTTCATCTTTATTGATGGGTATTCCCTGTGGCGTTCCTCAAAGAAATTCCATATCTCTACGTTTATTCAATTGTTATAATCAACCACTTAACAAAACATACCCTTCATTATCCGATCCATCCTTCTTGATGGGCATGCTCACTGTCAGTAGGACCAACAATACCTAAAATTCAATGCAAGCACAACTGAATTCCCTATATGTGGAACCCAGCAGTCTGCCTGGAATCAGACAAATACCATTCGGACCAATATTCTCAGCATACCCCAAAATCCAGTCAATAAAGTTTGGAATTCAGGCATTACCACTGACAGTCATATTTCCTTTGTGGCACTAGTAAACAATGTGGATGCCATTCGTTTTGGTCAAATTTGCAGGCTCAAGAGACGTTTGTACTTATTCCCATTCATTAATGTGTTCTTTGTCCAGTAAAGATTGCCTGTCACCACCTACCTTGGTGACTGTGACAAATTGGACTCTGCTTCGCAGGAGTGCAAGGATGAGTAGGGATAAAATGACAAATTCAGCCCTCACACTTTTCCAAACCAAAACACAACATGACCATTAAGGTAAAACAGGGACAGTTACGAGTTACACCTCCTTCGCCTTGTGTGGTAATGGTAACGTGAGCCAAGCGAAGGCTCTGCTCCTAAGAGGGGTGTGAAGGTGAACCAGCAGTGTCACAAATACAACCGTATCACAGTCCAAAATGAAAGGAATGTCCAATCAAGGGTTAATAATAAATGTAAACATGTTAATTAAACACACCACCTGCACGTAGAACGAACAGAGAATATTGTACAAAAAAACACCCCAAAGGAAGAACAGCGAAAATGCAACAGAATGGAGAAGGTAGCACTCTGAGTGATGTTCCAGGGATGGCAGGTAAAGTACTAACCACAAAAAGGATATCAGGAGTGATTGTGACCTAAGAAGTCTCTAGGGTCCAAGTGGACTGAGGTGGCAGTTCAAAGTAAACAGTACCTGGATTCATTTCTTGGTGGGCTGACGCAGTCAGACCTGTGGTCAAAACCAAAGCAAGCTGATCAGCAATTTGGGCACATAGGATTGTGGAGGCCCCACAAGCTAGCGTGCATCGTGTAGGGGTGAATGTGGGTGCTCTTTGTGGTAGAACACTAGCTCTTCAAAGATGCAGGTCAGGCGGTCCCAGGAATGCTTCGAAGCTGGCCAGGCTGAGTTGGGCTTTAGGCACTGGGATTGGTCGATGAGTGACACTTCAGCAATTTGAGTCGGTGGGCAATGGTTGACGATGTGGTGATCTTAAGTGTGTCGATGTGCGATTGACGAGGCAGCAGTTCAAGGGCTAGCTTGACTGAGCCATGGGTTTAGCCCCCCAGTTAGAGTCGGCAAATGACTCTCCAGTGATTCGTTTCAGGTCCCGGCATTAAGCAGTCACTTTGGGCCTACCAGGTGGCGAACGTTGGCTGGGACACAATACTGTATCTAGCTGGTTGAAGGTGCATGCACATTTTCAATTGATGGAGGAGCACAGCAAGCAGCACCAGCAACTGCCCTCTTGTTCCAGGTGCAGTGAACATGGAGCGACCGGTTTGGTGCAGTGAACAGGGATCTTTGGCTGGTTTGGTCCTCTTGTTGCTCTAAGGCATTGAGGCACTGTTCAGGGTCTGCTCTCCCAGCTTAGGAGATTCCAGTGCAGTGTGGTAGGTTCTGATCCAGAGCAGCGGTTACTCCTGATGTGTCTTGGGCGTGGTAGGAGACATATCTTCCTTCTCTCTTGGATGATGACACTCTCCCAAAGGAAGTCAAGTCAAGTGGAATCTTCATAACAAATCTGCGGCCTTAAAGGTTCAGAGAGGAGTGAATGTGTTGAAGATTTGGAAGTCCCATTCTTTTAACAGTAAATGTCTGTGGGTGATTGGCCTAACGCTAGCCTGACTTAGTGGTCCAATCTGTGCTCCAGGATTGAGTGGACTTTACCCTGCTGTTGTCACACCCAAAGTGATTTGCTCAAGAGGAAGTGGAGGAGACAGGAAAGAGTGTGAGAATCAAAATGGTGGAACACTTCTCCCATTGACTAGCGCCCTCCTCCCTATCCTAACCTGCCCCCTTGTCTTCTTACTGAGAACAAAGACCTTTAGAGATGCTGCACCCGGGCATGAGGTTACTCTTTTTAAATGGGTGACTCCCTTGATGCCCAGGCCCGGGACAGCTGCCTGATGTGAGGCTGTCTCAGAGGGAGTGTGTTACCGGCATTCACAGAGAGATCAAAGAGGAGGCCTGGCCTTCCAGGTTCTCTTCCTGTAATTTGGTGGGCTACACCTGTTCGACCTTCCATAGTGTAGCTGACATACAGGAGCCGGCATATGTGCGATATCAATTGGCAGTTGTGATCATAAGAAGCACCATGCACTATACCTAAACATAGGGATAGCTTTTTTTTAGAGTTTACCCTGCTATCAGCATGGGCGACTCATGATCATCATAGTTTTGGGTACAGTGGGGCGTATCTTAAATGCCGCCTCTGCACTTCAGGGATTTGGCTGTCTCTGCAGCAGTCAAGTTCAAGCCCATTCTGTGCCACAAGTAGAGCGTGTGCCACAGATCAGGCTACTGCTGCCGCAGGGAACGAGTGTGCTATTCTTTAGGCATGGAGTTGAATGGAAAGGGGATACTTGATTGTCAGATTATGCCTTGTTTTAGACAGAAGTACCCTTGTCATTGTATTTGTTAATACAACTAAAAAAAGCCAGAGCTTTGCACCCTTGCCAGATTGCAATTCCTCTCAGTCACTGAACAGCATGTCTGTGAAGTTCTTAGTTGTTTTCTCAGTCCAATATTTTGTATGAAACACCTTATTATCATTAATTGAGAGAATGTGGGAATAAACCCAAAGCCTGGCACCTAGAAACACTTTTGTACAGGTGTGTTATAAATACCAAATCATGTCATATCATATCTTGGACAGTAAGTGGTTTAGAGTCAAAGATGAGACTGGTGGGGATGCTTCCCAGAAGTCACCCTGAAAGAATTTCGAAACAGAACAAAACACACGCTGAGTCTCAAATGTCGCCCCAAACCAAAAAATAAATGCTCATATATTCATTAAAGTATGCACTCAAAGGTGTATTGATTGGGTTAAACATATATATACTGGGTGCCTTGTCGAGAACGCAAGGGGTTTTCATACACAATTCCGTAAATTAGCTGCTGTTATGAGCTTCACTGTGAGCTCTCATCTAATCTGACTCATAACCCTAGAACTGGCCAGAGATCCATGCTACCCCCATCTATTTCTGGTCAGCAAATCTTACTATCAGGATCCAGACATTGGTAGAATGTATGCTATATGTCATTTGAACCCCTCAAGCACAGCCCTGAAAAAGCTTGAAACGTGTTGGCTACTTTCTTGCAAACTTAAAGACTGTTAATGATTATTTTCTTGCAAACCTTGAAATCTTGCAAACCTTCAAACCTTTTAATAAAACAAATGTTTTCCTTTTATTAAATGTTGACCCCATTCAATACACCTTTGAGTGCATACTTTAATGAGTATATGAGCATGTATTTTTTGGTGTGAGGCACAATTTAAGTCTCAGTGGGCCTCATTACAAGAGAGGTCATCTGGAAACTGCGTGCCATTAATTCCAATTACCAGCACTATTTCTGGACTGCAGCACTACGAGATAGAATGCCGGTAACAGTCGTACTGGTAACAGCGGATAATGTGCTACTGTTGCCTGTAGCACAGGGAACTGAAACAACTGGACACTCCAGAATCAGTGCCGGAAAGACTGGCACCATGGAAACCAGGAGGCAGCACAACAACGGTTGTCCCGGAAACACCAGCACACAAATGTCAGTGAGACTGGGAAAACCGTGCCGGAAACTGCGGCACTGCAGAGCAGGTGGTAATCATGCCCAGGTGTGGAGAAACAGGCCACAAGTGCACCCAATCGACCCAACTGTACACAATGAGCACAGGGAATGCTGAAAATGCCACACCTACACCACACACACCTTCGAACACAACCATCCTGCCTCTCGTAGCAGCAGTCATGGCTCTGCTTCAGTGGCATCAGACTGAGAGGCAGTGGAGGAGGAGGAAGAAGAGAATGAGAAGGCAAATGCAGATGAACAATGGGCAGCAAGTTGTGCCCTGAAGGCATGCAGCTATACCCTGCACAAGGGCCCCATACCCTGGCCTCTGACTGACAGGCAGATCCACTCACTATACCGCCTTAAAAGGGAGACCATTCAGGAAATCATGGAGCTCATCCAGGACGACATCCAATGCGTCACTGGCATCCAGACTTTCATACCGGCCTGTTGAAGGTGGTGTGTGTGCTGCACTTTCTTGCCACAGGCACATTCCAGCACACAGTCAGGGGGATGCATGGCATCTCACAGACAGCATTTTCAATTATACTGGTGAAGTTTCTGGATGCCCTCCTGGGTCATGTGTCCCAGCACATTGCCCTAGCAACAACACAGGCACAGGTCAACGCCACCAAGGTGTGCTTCCATGCCCTCATTGGCATGCCTAATTGCCTAATGTATTGGGAGCAGTGGACTGCGCAAACATAGCGCTAGTGGCTGCCCATGCCACAGAGGAGGTGTATCAAAACAGAAAGCTGTACCACTCTTTAAATGTGCAGGTTGTCTGTGATGCGGACCTGATGATCACACATTGCTGAGCATGCTTTCCGGGATCAACCCATGACTCCATGGTCCTGTGAATTAGCATGCTGCCTGCGTACATGGCGTGTTATGGCAGACAGCGGACCTGGGTATTGGGTGAGTAAAAGCATCAACTCACACACTGCATTGCATGTGCACCAGGGCATGGGGGATGTTCATTGTCACCAGTGCATTTACCACAAGCACCATGCAAATGCAGGGACACATTTGGCACGCATGAGTAGGTGGCCACGACTGGCATCTATCACATGTGTAAAATGGATGGAGACCCCATCACAATCTGGCATGGACGGACAGGCTCATGAAATGCACTACAGGTACCAGAATACATCACTGTCATGTCACAAAACACAGCATATCCCGACTCTGCCCCACCCACCACCACCAACCCATCCTCGGGAGTCAGTCCCTTCACATGGCCTGACTAGCATTGCCTTTCACAGGGTGCAGCAAGGTAAATGAGGGCCCACAAGAGCATAGACCCGTAACCACAATAAAATTGCCCTCACTGTGTTCATTTCCATGCAGGTGATTCCAGTTATCCCTTACTAACATGTCTGATGAACCCTGTAAGAGATCCACAGACCCACCAGGAAATAGCATATACATCAGAACAATGACGACAATTGAGCATATATTCGGAGTGTTGAAGGTACGTTTTTGGTGGCTTCACCTCTCTGGTAGGACACTGATGTAAAGGCCACTGCAAGTTGGGGAAGATAGTCCTGTCATGTGCCATTACGCACAATATGTGCCTCAGGTGAAACATTCCGCTGCTCCCGAACATGTACATGCTTCCAGCGGACAATGATAATGATGGTGACGTGGATGCAGCAGCAGCCATATGACAACACCATCACAGAGATGTCAGGGATGGGCATGCAACTACTTTTGACTACACAGCAACTGCATATGACACAAGCTGCATGTGATGCAATACAAAAATTAAGCAAACCACTTCAGATCATTTCCGAACCATGTTTATTGTGGATTGAATGAATATCAACAAACGTGAGGGCTAGCACCATCTCCCTGACTAACCCTCCCTACCACCCCCTCCCCAACTAAGCCTCGCAAACACACCCTCCTGATTAACCTTCCCCACCACTGCCTACCCAACTAACCCTCACAAACACCCCCTCCCATCTAATCCTCCCCACAACCCCTCCCCATCTAACCTTCCCAAATTCACCCTCCCCAACTAAACCTCCCCACACCCCCTCCACCACTAACCCTCCCCACCACCCCCTCCCCAACTAACACTCCCAAACACACCCTCCCCAACTAAGCCCCTGACAACCCTTTCCCCAACTAACCCTCCCAAACACATCTTTCCCAACTAAGCCTCCCTAGTACCCCCTTCCCAACTAACCTTCCCAAACGCACCCTCCTAGAAACACCTCCTAGGTTGCGTGAGTGTCACAGAAAGGCTCAATTCTGTGGCCTCTTCATACCGGACCTGGACCTTTGAGGTGACCCTGACAGGCACAGGGACCGTGCCTCAGGCTGCTCTGTTGGCTGCTGGCAGGAGTGGTGATGGTTGAGGGGGATCAGCACCTGCCGTGTCCCTGCGATCTAGGGCTGCCTGCAAGGAAAGGGTCAGGAACTCTGCCAGTGACGAGATTGCCTCTTTGCCCTCCTGGAACCACTGTGCAAGCAGGACCGGTGCACACAAGCAGCACCCAGGCCACATGCACAGCACTGGCTGGTGGTCTGCACACTCTCCCGCATCATCTAGGTCTCCTCCAGCTGCTGATGAACAATTCTAGCCATCTTCTCATGCTGTGCCTCTATGCACCATATGTGTGCATCCATATCTCGGATGCTGGGGATCGGTGGTGGAGGCGGGCTCTGGAGGTCAGAGTGGCTGAATGATGGACGGTGGTAAGGGGTGTGTTCTGGCAAAAACTCAGTGGTGTCTGCTGCCTTCTTTCCTGGTATTGCTGTCTGTCAAGGTGATGACATACACGGCAGGCTGGGGGGGTGGCTGTCTTGCTGGCCCACACTATTGTGTGTCAGAGGCAGCTGGCTGTGCCTCCATGGACAGAGCTAGTGTTAGGGAGAATTCTCATTTATGGCTAATTCCCTCACCTAGTCAGTCCCTCAGCAGCTTTGCTGGATTTCTGGGGTTTATTTTTTCCACCTGGTAAGAGTGTGAGCCGTATATTTCCACTCTTAGATGTGTTTTGTCATGTGTATTTCTACTGTTTGTGTGATCTTGGGCTCTGGAGCACACCACTCCATGAGCTCCACGTTTTGTGTGTGTTACACAGCACCTTCAGTGCAGTCACACAGGGTTGTCTTCTAGACTTCCCACTGACTCCATTTTGTGGGGCTGACTACTGTCCACCAGAAACACGTAAAGTTGCCATTAACTTTATATAGTCACTTTAAAACTACAGACCCAGTACACCCCATCTTACATGGAGTATTGGAAAGGGTTAATTCCTACCCTTTTTTGTCTGTGCCTCTCTGAGCTTTGTTTTGCTCTTTTAACATTTAGACTTGGCTGGTGGCAGTGGTATCTACCCTAACTTTTCTACCGCGATTATACTATATAAACGTGGTACTGTTCCAGGCTATTGTGGTAGCCTCGAACTTAAAACTGCTTGCCCAAATACTTTTTAGCTCGGCTCCAGTCGGGCCATTTCATTTTGTGTGTCTTACTTTGCGTGGCAAACTAGGTTTGCCTTCTTTGTTCACCGTCTTTGGTGGGCTTCTAGGAAGAAGTCCTCCTTTGGCACATGGGTGTCTAGGTGTGCTGAATGTGAGGGAGGGGTGTAGTCACCCCCTGCACAGGGTCTCCTTGGAGACCCAAGTCACACTTTGTAATGATTGGCTGAGGTGGTTGATCGGGCCGGACAACCCCCCTGCTGAGTGATTGACAGCCAGGCTGTGTGAATGGGGGATTTTCACATAAAAGGCAGGACTCTTGGGCTGGAAGTCAGAGTCGCTACCGGAACTGCAAGGAACTGAAGAGAAGCGGAGAAGAAGATGGCTGCTGCACCCCCAAGTCCCGATGAAGCCCTGCTGCAGTCCTAAGCTATCTACCCTTCAACGACCAGAGAAGATCCAGTCCGGAGTCTTCTTCCCTTGAGCCTGGTGGGGTCAACCAGCTCATCTTCCACAGCCAGAGAATCCTCTTCGTGGTCAAAATTGCTGCACACTGCTGTGGTGGTCCGGATAGCCATCTGAAGAACCTCTCCTATTTTAAGGGAGTGCACCTTTTATTCACGGTTGCTGCTGCTGGCCTCATCCCTGCGTAGTACAGATCCCTCCAGATGTCCTCCTTTTTGTCTCCATGAATGAAGCTCCAGGAACCATGAGCCTGCAGGAAACTACCAGGAACAACTGCCGTGGCACCAGCGTTCTTCAACGGATAAGGTACTGTGTCCGACTTCGAGGAATTGGGGTGAACCCTTTTTCATCATCTAAGGCTTGTCCTTTTCTTCCTTCCCTCTTATAACTTTTGCCTCCTCTTCTGACAATATCTAAGTACTCCTGGCAACATTGAATCATGAACGGTTCTAACTGTGTGATCCTCGGCAACAGGGACCCTGTTCCACTTGAGACTGGCGCAGGCCTATTGACTTTTATCTTCATGTTAGAAGGTGCCCTCTGATTCTCTTTGACTTGATAAAAGCATTGCCTATGATTTTTATCCCCAATTCTCTTGTTTTAATTCATGTGCTAAGTGTGTTTGACTATGGTTACATTTCTTCCCGCAAGTACGCTTATCTTTACTAAGACCGAACTGTCATTACTGTCAAAAAGTGATCACATATGTATTCCCGGTAAAGTCTTTTGTTTCATAACACCAGTCTGTGAAAGCCTAAGGTACTTACCTTGTATTGTATTGCACAAGGGGAATTGGTTGTGTGTAGTGTATTTGAATTGTGGTTTTATTTTTCTAGAAGTGAAGTGTTTTGTGAACAGATGGTTTAAAAAATAAATGTACATATATTTTTTAACCAGAAACCTTGAGTCAGTGTTTCCTTGAGTCACAGTAATTGTAGTCCTTTGTGTAATCTCTACTACTGCTCATTTGCTCTTGAGATAGGTCTAGCTGCTCAGTCACTGCTACCACTCTTTCTGTGTAGTACAGGCTTGTACCAAAGGTGAACCTGTATTACCACTTGTAGTCTTAACTCTGTGCAATGGTCCCTAAGGGCACTCCATAGGATTCTGCCTAACACTGGTGTTGCTGCAGGGACAGGCAGCATGTTCATTGGGCCCGTGGTTTGCGTGGCCAATGCTGGTGTGGCCATGGCAGTTGTTTTGTAGGGTGTGGCTCTTCTCCTATGTGTGGATGACCATAAAATGCTTGGTCCACTTTGATTGCAGTCAGACGCGGTGCCTGTGGGGGTGAGATGGGCTTGCCGTTATTCACCTCTGTGACATCCTATGGCCTTGCAACATGCAGTTCATACAGCGTGTGACATGATACCTGTGCATGGAGTTTCCAGTTGATATATTCTACATTTATATCGTGCCTATACACAAGTGTTTCTTCCACCCACAATATGAATGGGGGTGGACATAGGTGATAACATTAGAATCAACAGTCATACTGGGCCTTGTGACAATCTTACCATGCAATTGCAAGGAACAATAAGCTGAAGGCGGGGGGGTAAAGAGGCAGGGATGGGAGAGGGTGATGGGCAGGGGGTGGGGGACACAAGGGGCTTAGCAAGTGTTGTGGAAGCCACAGGGGAAGGTGCACAGGGTAAAATGGGAATAGGAGAGTACAAACCAAAGGATGGTGTGGACCAGAATTGGGCTAGTGCAGGGAAGGAGGCCCGAGGGATGCCACAGGTGGAGAGAGTGCTTGAGGTGAGGGAAACACCAATTCCACTTGAGGGTGTCGGTTTGACAGGTAGGCAGTCAACAAAGCCAGGGCCTGGTCCATGGCTTTGTTGTGTGCATGCATGCCAGTGTGTTACGAGGGGCATTACTTGTGGTGCATGCATGCCACCTTGGAGGGTGTGTGTCTTGTGTATGTGGTGCTTCTCATGTCATTACTTTGTGCACATAACCAGTACTCATGTGGGCATATATGTGTGTTTGGCGGGGGGCAATGCTTGTAAACCCTTGGGCAACAGCCAGGGTTTGTTGGCCACTCTAGGGGTTGGATGTGGTTCGGTGTGATGCAGTTGGACATGTCTCTGTGTAGTGTGCGCTGCATTTGCCTGCCCACTGTGGTTGTTCTGGTGTGGCATGTTGTACTCACCACCCTCTACAGGTGTCCCTGCACCGGCTTCTGCCGCTCCCACTAGCACAATCCCTTCAAGGTGCAGCACAGTGCTGCATTTCTCCTCCCACTGCATGAGCTTTATTGTTGATGGCATCCCACCGCTAGTGGCCAGGCATTGCTTCCTGTGGGGCGAAACAGGTTGGAGGTCATCCCACTGCTTATGGCAGTCACGTTCTGTGTGTGGCATGAGTCACACGGCTTGTCCCTTCTGCCCAGCTCCTCCCAGATGGCATGTTTGTGTATTTGTGTACTGTGCTGGTGGTCTGTGGCAAACTGCTCATCAGCATGTTCCTCAGTGGTGTCTGTCAGGATGGTGAGTTCTTGCTAAAGAGAAGCGTGACTTCCACTGCCGCCTTTCAGGGTCCCAAGATGTCATGCCTGCTGATGAGATGCCGGTGTCTACATCTCCGGATGGCAACAGGAATTAGGTGAGTTTAAGTGGACTGTGTTTTCCAAAATGGCTGCCAGTTAGATTCCAGTTGCGGCAATGATGCTGTTTCCAGTCAGTGTTTCCATTGCTGTTGTTTCCATGAGAGAAAAGCCGGTACTGGTGCCACCATCATTTTTACTGATGCTGCCACCAATTTCAGTGGACGATGACTGGTGTTTCTGTCATGCTTTGTCGCACCATTACCGCCATGCTGGAGTACGTGCTCCTGCAAGGTTGTTATGCGCCGGTGATTCCAAGGTTGGAGTTGCCAGAAATGCTGCCACCGCCTCCACAGAATCACCAGCAAAATACTGACACACTCGTAATGAGGGCCAGTGGGTGCTCTGTACCTAATTCCATATTCTTGTCACAAGTCCTAAATAAAAGCCTAGACCTTAATAAAATAATAACATTAATGTACTGAACAGAAATAATACATATATGATAACATCATCGTGACTCTAGACAACATCCTATGTGCAGGTCTTGTTTGATGTATTTGGTTACTTATAGTAGATTTAACCACATATAACCATTCAATAGACTTAAAGAGTGTTTGCAGATACATGTGATTTCCTTGGAATGAATCAAGCCATTCGCGATCAACCACATAAAGTTATGCCGTTTAGGGATAGTGGGAAATCGTCCCTGGGGTGTGGGGCCGGTTTCTGGCCATGCCTGGGCCGGTTTGGAGAAAAAAAAAAATGAAAAAAAAACATATATTTTTTTCCAATTCTTTTTGTTTCTTCAAAAAGTCTTTCTTAGGTCGAAGAATTAGTATCAAGACAGATGGGTGATATTGTATGCATATTTGTTCTATAAAAAAGAGCTTAAGCGTATGTGCTATACAATAACATATTATCATTTGGCCTTAGACGTCTGCTTGGATTCAAAGTAATTTTGTGTACTTAGGTACAATGCTATTTGATGTCACTTCCTGTTTTGTCAAGGGGTGAAAGGTTATGTTTGATAGCTTCCCGGGATGTCACTTTGGGGTTGGGGGTCAAATGACATCACTTCTGGTGATGTCATCAGAGGACAAGCGTTGTGAGGGAGGGGTGGGACACTTTTTTGAGGCGAGGGGTGGGCCATTTTTTTGGGGGTGACCGGGCCTATTTCTTTTCCCAGTCTGACCCTGAATGTGGTGCACTTGTTTGCTCGCAGCTCCTCCAGTTACCACTGCAGATCAATGGTCACATCAATGCTCACATCCAATGTTTCAGGAATAGGGAGCTAGCTATCCAGATGTACACTAATAATCAGGTAGGACCACATCTGCCAGACAAACACTTAATGAAGAACTGAAATCTATATTTGAATGGAGCCCAAACAGAGACAACACCAGCATTCACATATCCCTCAAACTAGAGAAGAACCTGCACAAAATAAGTCTAAAAAATGTTGCTTTGATCTAAAATGCATACCTTACGTTCACACCTCAAGTCAACCAGAGACATTGACTTTCATGTGCCCATGCTCCAAAAGAGCCTGCTGCTACTCCAAACTAAACACAATTGGGATTGGCTGGAGCATTAGTTATGGTTCATAAAGAGTACTGCGATTTTTCCTAATCTCTGTCTTTAAGTAAATCAAACTCTAATAGCCAGTCTGTTTCTCAACCTATTGGAACGCAGCCATGTACAATGGGATTGAGCATTTCCCAAGGGGTTCCCAGTGGACCCCAGGATAAAGTGTAATATTATGTGCACACTTCACACTCCCTACTGGGATAAAGACTCAGAATGCGTCCACCAAATATCAACAAACTACTTACTTGTATGAAATTAAAAGACCACAAACCCACACAAAGCTCAGCAACCAACCAACACATGCTTGAACGTGTCATGTGAACATGCTGTTGTTCAGGTCAACGGCAACACTGACAGATGTTTCATTCCTTTTTTTTTTTAAAGGAGTGAAGCCCGGTTTTACCCACCCACTGGCACCTCCCCAGCCAT
This sequence comes from Ambystoma mexicanum, assembly GCF_040938575.1. Classification (NCBI taxonomy): domain Eukaryota; kingdom Metazoa; phylum Chordata; class Amphibia; order Caudata; family Ambystomatidae; genus Ambystoma; species Ambystoma mexicanum. The sequence continues at coordinate 909,728,262 of NC_090936.1, forward strand.
CATTGTAAAGGGGTAATTGTGAGAAGCCCCAGGGCTCCAAAAACCTAGCATTTTACATAAATGCTCTCAGCCGAACCCAACTACGGAATTGTCCGAAAACATTGCAAATCCAAATTGTTTAAACTAATCTTCACCTGAGACCAGCCAACCCCATACATACAATGAAAGAAGGCAGTTTTACAGGTGCTGCCACTACACATCCTCCTGCACTCTAACTGCCTTCAGTCAATATTTCAGTCCAGTTGTTTCTTCCAACCCCCCTTCGATAGCTGGTTACCAATATTTTCTTTCTTTCTGACTCCGAAGCTGCTTCCCATCACCCTTACACACAATTACTCAATTCATGAAAGAATTAGGGCTTGATTGACAATAGAGCTTTTCAATGGGAAAATCCCATTGTGGGACACTTTGCAAATCAGACAATTAGAGCTCTCACAAAGAGTGCATTCTCTTTTCAAACTCTCTTCTGTTCCTAGTACCTCATTAACCTTGTGTCATGTTTTTTCCCATGCACCTTTGACATTTGCATGGTCCTGAGGGACTCGGAAGGATCTGAGAGTGGGTGGGTTTGGTTACTTGGAGGAGAGGGAAAGGGAAGATTTCAGAGCTTGGTGTGGAGGTTGCTGATCAGAAGTACCCTGCGCTCTGCATGCTTCTAGGATTTCAAGGTGTGAAGTATAGAAAACCTTGAAGGCTTTCTTTCTAGAGTGGCGGTCTCAAGACTATAATGTGGAGGGATGTGTTGACCAGGATATGAGTATTTCAGTTGTAGTTAGCAATTTAGGTTTGGTATGTTCTACGTCTGGGGAGAAGATCCATTTTTAAAATCTGTATGCCATTGGTTGGTTTGGGGTTTGTGTGTGGAAGTAAGGTGGAGATGTGCTGAGAGTTAGTCAAAAGTTGGGGAGTGTTTGCAGGGTTTGCATTGTGCTTTCGAACTATTTCTTTTGTGCTCGCAGTTCCATTATGGTAAGAGGGGTTTGGCTTTAGGGATTGATGTGTAAAGATATAGGGCCTCATTACAAGTACACCGGTCTGGACTTAACGCCGCCGGTATAACCATACCGGCACCGTTTCCGTGTCCGCCTAATCATGACCTGCGGACCCGGAAATAGCACCACCTTCAACTGCCACCACAGAGTTTATGCTCTGTCAAGGGTTTTGACCCATGTTGAATCAATAGACTGGGCAGATGTGGGGATGAGCTGTCACCGCCCATTATTCTATCCCAGAACAAACTAAATCAATAGACTGGGTGGATGTGGGGATGAGCTATCGCCGCCCACATTCACGCCAGAATCCAGGAGAACTGCGCAGTTGGCACAAGACCACTCCAAAGATACAACCTTCTTGTGGGGGGTTCCACATCACCACTCTACTGTAAGGATGCCATCAAAACAATGTTAAGCAAGGGTCCTATACTATCAAGCAAAAGACCACTCTATTGAAATGCAGTAATTCAAGACAGATCCCAAAAATTGATGCAATACCGGTACTCACCACTATCAGAAAGCCGGCGTTTTAAAACCACCAGACTTTTGTGTAAAACTGAACAGAGGAACCCAAACCAGGCCAAGGAAAGACTTGCTAAGAGGTGGATACAATGTAAAACTATATTCTGAAATGACTTGAAGGAAGTAATTATTTAATGTATATGTAAAAATTGTAAGTTTGATTTAAACTGGGAACTAAAGTGACATTTAGCTGAATTCTGCCTTACAACTACCCCCGACAGGAGAAACCTGCTCAGCCACTCTTCCCAGGCTTAGCTGCCTCCTGCTTCCCCACCAAAAGGAGATGACACCTCTCTGATTAGATTAGGGGAGGGGCACCTGCAGAGGGCAGAGACACAGAACAATGCACTGTCCTGGGCTCAGGCAAATGTTATATTGGGGGGCACGTAAAGTGGCTTCCTCTTGGGAGAAACTGGGAGGGGCAGTGCCTCTGCTAGCAAGCTGAGCTTGGGGGAAGTGGATAAACCAGTTATTCCATCATGTGATGTGGGAAGCCACACCCCTTTTTGACCAGGGCATAATTTTAAAAAGATAGATAACTCATAGTGCGGACTGGTCAAAATTATATAAATAATATCATTATTCTTGGGATTTTTCCGTGCACATTTTAAGAGGTGTTAGGGCCCTGTGGTGTATTCTGGGGGGTTGCTAGCGGAAAATAGGGTCTTACTCCAGTTGTCTGCATGTTAAAAATCTGACCCTTCATCAATTAATGTCCATACTCCTTGCGCACATTTGTGTAATTTTTGGTAAATGCCCGATATTGGTAAACCAGTCAAAAAGCACAAAATGTTGTCATTTTTTAATGCAAGCCCCCAGGAAGATCAGAGGCGGACAAGCATGGACCATAAGGAATATATAATGTGTACATGTAATTTCAACAAATTGTGTATCTGGGAAATATGTATTTGGATCAGAAATAGATTTGTGTGCACATTGACAAGGGGAGTGTCTTTCTGTAAGCCATAAAGATGACACCCAACCCAGCTCCCCAATCAAGGGAGAGGGGAGAACTGGGCCAATGACAAGTAGAGAGGGGCAGGCTCAGTTATGCCACGCACACACCCACTTCCAAAACACATAAAAAGAGACTGCTGGGACAGGTAGAGACATTCATTTTCCATTTCTGCGGAGCATTTTGATGGCCGACATCCCATCCAGACAGAGACCAGAACCAGAGACCCATAGACTACAGAACTTTGAACCTAAAAGGCCCACTGCAAGCAAAAGTGTTCTCAGCAGGCCTTCAGAATCCAGCAAACCTAACCAAACTATTCAACAGCCGGGCGAGCTGTTTGAATTCTTTGCCAAGAACTCTTTGCCGGAACCGCAGACCAGACCCAGACCGCTGTGAGCAGAACCAGAGATCTGGATCGCTGTGAGCAGAACCAGTGCCTGATTGACCCGCCGAGTAGAGCGAACCGCCGCTGGACGTGTTGACCAGATCCGTGACGAGGCCTATTTCAAATTTATATTGTGAGTACCTAGCAGAACTGTGCAGAACCAATCTCTTAGTTAAAATAATCTAATTCAAACTATTTTAGCCTATTAGAACTGCCTCCTAGAATCGTGTCATTCTGTCATCTTTAAAACTGAGAACTGTCATATGTCATTTTGAACTTTTAAATTTCAAATCTGAAAAACTACCTTCACAAAATCGGCCGTATCTCCAGAACCGTTTGTGCTAGGAGCGAAATTTAACTTTTATCATAAAGCTAAGATTCTAAGCTTTCCAATCGACTTCATATTCATTATAGTACCTCAGTAATCGCGCTCGACGCACGTGACTAAATTTGCTGTGATTTGACATTTTGCTCAATTTCAGCCACATGTAAAAATATTTGTCCTTGTTTTGTTTGCTGAAATTCATGTGCAACCTGACAATCATTCATAGAGCATTGCTAAAGTGATCCTGAACTGATTCAAAGTATCTATCAACTACCATGAACCCCTATAGGGAATTAAAAGCCTTTTTAGCGTATTTTTCACTTAATTGCAACCACATCAAAGTATCTTGCCTGTGTTTCAAACTTCTACCTGTTTCCTCTAAGCTTGCTGGGGGGGAACTGAATTTCGTATTGTATTTGATTGCATTCCTGAGAACTGTGTGCTCCTCTTTCCATCTCCTTCCATTTCTTACATTGCATAGGGTGGGGGGGGGGGTGAATTGCCAGAGAAAAAGTGATTATCTTATCTTTTGCTAAAATCATATCAAGAATTCCTGTACTGCATTTTATTCCTCATTGCTTTTCCCTTGAAACCATAAAAGTATTTTTGCTACCTTATCCATCCTATACTAACTCCTCATTGATTGTAAAGAAGTGTGCTAGTGCCAGATTACCCATTGTTGATCAACATTATATCCATAAGTGTGATATCAATTATTAATTTATTATAAAAGTGTGATATATATTGTGTTAATTTTTCAAATAAACCTTTTAATTTGCCAAACAAACATACTTCTTGGCTCAGTGGGGTCAGGGGGATTCTAAGAGGGCGGTGTTATACAAGGTTTGTCATCCAGAGTACTGAACTGGACATAAAAATACATCAATAAGGGTTTTCCTCAGCATCCCAGACTAGGCATTGACTTAGCTGTAGTGTTGATTGAATATTGCTTACAAAGTGGGGGCTCGTCCGGGATTATCTGGGTTAGATTTACCATTTGTGCAGCGTAATACAGTGTGCCAACTGACCGGATACACATATCCGGTTAGGTCACCACGCTGTTTTACAATGTGAAAGCACCCCTCAAAGGAACGCTCTAAGGAAATGGTCTGTTTTGCAAAATAAAATACAAACTTCGGTAAGTCAGCAAGGAACTCAAATCTCCAGAATGACGACACTGGTAGACATCCAAATAGCCAGAGAGCACTTCTTACATAAGCTATTTGTGAGAGGTGAGTGGACTCATCAGGACCAAACGGTCTAGTTGCAGGCAATCGTGCAACAGGTCACTGAAACAGGGTCAGATAATGGAGAGATCAGGGTCCATTACATGTCGCCTGAGTGAATTATATATGACTCCTAAGGCCAAAGATGAACACAATAAGATTGCCAGGATAGCGGCATATTTGTATCTATATATGGTAGCCCTGCAGGACAAATGTGCTGAAGGCTAAGATCTGGCAAATAGGCAACTGATGGCATTAGAGAAGGCGCAATCTGACCTGGTCTCTTCTGAGCAGAGGCTGCAGAGGAGCCAGGAGTCAGAAAATGATAGAAGGCAGTATATCATTAAAATAAAAGAGGACATGGATATACTGCAACAGGAAAGGACAGACCAGGATACCAGAATTCTGGCTTTGCAGAAGGAGCACCAAGACTCCTTACTGCAGAGCCAGAAAAAGCTGGAACAACAGATCAATTTCAACAGGGCATGCACTGAGCAGGTAGCCAGCCTGCAAATCCAACTAGACAGAGATAAAGAGGAAAGCAATAAATTGATTTTGAAAGACCTGGATACCCAGGCAGAGTTTGATGAAGAACGCCAGAAAGATGGTGCCTTTCAAAGGCAGAGGGACGACCTGGCGTCACAAATGCAGGCTCTTGGTCAGGAAAGGGATACCTTAGGCCAGGAAGTCTGCCATTTCAAAAGAAAAATTGAAGAAAATAACTTTGCCCTTCAGGGGATGGGTGACCTCCAAAAAGAGCATCAGGGCTTGCTAGATCACACCAGGAGGGTGAAGGAGGCTCTGGCAAGAAAGGAGCAGGCCAGTAGGGATGGGACACAGGAGGTAACCCTCCTGCAGCAGAGACTGGCCCAGTACACCAGGACCAATCAGGAGGCACAGAGAGAAAAGGAGGCTCTCTGCCAGCACAATGATAGGCTCCAGCAACAGGTAGCGATGCAGGAGAGACTGATAGAGTCTAGTAAGGCCTTAACTGAGGAACTGAAAGCGCAGGCTCTTGCATTGCAACAGTGAGCAGGGGCGGATAGAGATGAGGTTCACTGGGAAGAGAAACTCCTGAGCATAACCTCAGGAGCCCTAGTACCAGAGGCCTTCATCTCTCCCAGTCCCTGGACTCTGCCATCCCCATGTCCCCTCGCGCACATGAGCCCAGGGCCACAGGGATGGCAGATTACTATCCAGCTAGAAGTATGGGGCTCATAGGCCAGTACCACCAGGAATGGAGGGGTGGGCATCCGGGTATGGGGACCCAAGCACAGTGCAATTTAGTGGGGAACCCCAGGAGAGTAGGCCCATTAAGGGCATCCTGAAAACCTCTGCCCAGTTAGGTCAGTGGGAGGGTACCCATCAAATCCTGGCAGCAAGGAGGGATCTGAAAACTCCTCTGAGCATTACAGGACACAGGAGACCAGGTCCCCACATTCTGCCAGCCATTCCCAGGCTCGCAGAATCCGGGAAAACCTGGAAGATCAGACGGGCACCTCTGGGAGCAGTGCTTCGGAGTCAGAGGATGAATGGACCAGGGTTACCCGAACCAAAAAGGCCAATAAGGCAAAAAGGGCCTTGCTTAAGGACCCATTGAAACAAATAAAGGCAATTAGGAGTGTCATCACGCCTTATCATAAGAACGCCAAGTATTCTGTTTGGGAACACTTGGAGCTCTATGAGCAAATGATGGAGACTTTCCATTTGAAGGACAGCAGTAGCTGCATCCAGTATGTCAGATGGACATTCTCCCCAGAATACTTTAGTTTCTTTGCAGGGCTGGAGGACCAAAACCATTCAAGATGGTCTGCATATAGGGCGGCCATCTTGAAACCTTTTTCTGTTCATAGAAATCCTCAAGAGGCTCGCAAGGCAGCCTACAATTTGCAATGTGGGGGGGATCAGGCCCCACAAGAATTTGTGCAAGAATTGAAGCGTGCCTTTGCGCAGAACCCCAGAAGGGTGCGCACAGACAGCAGAGAATGTGTCAATACTTTTTTTCATGCCTTGCCCAAATACATCATGACCCAGCTAGTGAGAGATTTTCACGAGAAGAGGTCACTAGACTGGGTCATTGAACAGGCTACCCGGATCTATGAGGTGCAGAAGCCCAACGAAAATAAAAATAATGCACAGAAAAACCCCAAAACTAGTAGCACCTCTGCTGCTGCCAAGGTGACAGAGGTAAAGGTCACCCCCGTTTTGGATTTGGAGATGGGGGGGCCTAAAAACCTACCTGCACCTGATAATGCCAAGCCCAGAAGGCCCTCAGGCCAGTCACAGACAGGAAGCCAAGGAGGTAGTCCCACAAATCGGGTCACTCACTCCCCTGATTATGTCAGTCCCCGCTACAAGGGAAACCGACCCATCCTGGGTTATGTGTGGACTCCTCCAGCCCAAGGGGGGGATCCAGCCAAGCACCTAACCCAGGGAACTTCCCTCCCAACTTCCCACAGGAGGGCAGAAATTCTCCAAATCCTGGGCAGAACTTTTTCCCCAGGTATCCGCCCAATTTCCAGCCCCAAAATCATCCATCCTTCTTTCCCCAATTCCCTGAGCCCAGACAACCTAATCCGGGAGAGGGGAGGCCAAGGGTGGAGGGGTACCCGAATCTTCCCAACTCAGGGTATTACCAGAGAAGGGCTAGCTACCCTTCCCGGGATCAGCCAGGGGTGAAAATAGAGCCCTGTATCAGCCTGAGCGGGTTTCCCAGTTAGAGCGCCAGGTCCAAAATATGGCACGGTATCTGGGTCACATGCTGAGGGCTCAACAGAACCCTCAGATGAGCATGCCACCGCAGAATGCCCCAAACTCTGGGCCTGGTGCTCCAGAACAATGACGGGGGCAGCACCCCGAAAACCCACCGGTTTAAAGGGAGGAGGCACAAGGGGAAGGGGGGTGTAAAGCCTTGGAGGAAGCTTCCTTCCTCACTTGTAAACAGCCCCTGGAAACCCAGGAACTGGAAACGAAATCTCCTGCCTCTGAAAGTCTGCCTCCAATGGAGCATAGGGGGGGTAGGAGAAACAAAGTACCCAAACAGGCCCAGTTTATGGAGGAGGTACAGATCTTCCAATTTGAGGGAGAGGAATCCTCAGAGGATCCTGGGAAAAGGATCTTCTCCTTTAGAGATGGGGGAACTCCTCTCAAAGAAAAATGGGTCCCAAGGGATTCCAATCCAGACTGGGGAGATATGGAGACTGAGCTACCGCCGCCCATCATCTCATACCAGAACCCACAATACCGAAATCCCCTGGTTCAAACCCATCCTGGTGACTGCCTCCAAAAAGGGGGGGGCAGCCCAGAACCGGAACCAGGGGATACCACAATGGCTCTGATCTCCAGTTGCCCACTTTTTCTTTCAGATTCCCCAGACTCTCCACAGAACTCTGCCCAAATCTCTTCGCTAGCAATGTCCAAAACCAGAAAGTTAGCCCACCAGTTGTCCGAAAATGTGCATTATGTGTGCCCCCTTGAGGAGAAGGAGGGAAGATACTATGCCCCGGTACAAGTACAGGGGCAGGGAACAATCTTTGCGCTGGTGGACACTGGATCCCAAGCTACCCTTCTGTCCAAAAGGGCCTTTGATGAACTAAATGCAGGAAGGGGGTAGAATTACTGTATTCCTCTCACCTCTCTTCCTGAACAACTGCAGAACTTTGACGGGAAGGAAATTCCTGTCAAGGGGAATGCAGATTTGGACATCAAAATTGGGCGACACAAGGTGAAACACCCGGTCATAGTAGTGACTCCAGAGGGCACCCCTTGTTTACTAGGGAATGACCTCCTGAGAAGGTTGTCACCCCTAATAGATTGTGTAAACAAGGTCCTCTGGACCCAGACTATCCGACCAATAAAATTAAAACAGAGTGTCAACCATGTTAGTTTAAACGGCACCTGCCACATGGTTGAACAAAAATCTGACCAAGTAGAATTTCACTTCCAGAACAACCAGATTCCAGACGTGACAGTAATAGCAGTAGGACAAAAGACTGGTGATGGGGGGTCCTCTCTATTTCTGAAAATCAACCTTCCTTCCAGTTTAAGGTGGTATTCCACACTGGAAGGAAACACTCTGAAATTCTTTACCAATCCACAATCAGACACTCCCACTCCTATAGTCCAGAAAGATGTGAAATCAGCTCAGAGCCTGGCTGATATTCAGCAAATTGGAGAGCAGTTGTTCATCCCTGTTCAGTTAAATGATGGGAAGGAATCTGTTCTCGCTCGAGTGTGTGTAAACAACGGTAAGAGCTTCATCAGCGAAGCCATGTTCCGCCGACTCCCAAAAGGTCCAGCCATTCCCACATTCAAACTGATAGACAAATGGGAAATTGACCTGGAAGCACCCAATTCGAAACATCTCTTGCCAAGCAGGTGTATGCTCAAAATCTCCATTGGCAACAAGAGCATAGTCCATAATTGTTGGGTCGTTCGAGATGTCACTGCCGCCTTGTACTTAGGCAGTGACATTCTCAATCGCTTCGCCATTAGTTTGGACCTAATGAACTTCAAAGCTTGGTCCCGATTAGTGGATAATCCCATGGGCTTTGATGATCCAGAAAAAGCATTTAGGTCAGCTCAATTGCTACCTTATGCAGTTGAAATTCAGATTAAAGAGGAAGTCACCATCCCAGAAAGGACCCGACATTTCTCCCTGGAAGTGAAAGTTAAAAGAGGACAACAATTGAAAAACCCTGATGCTTACATACATCTAAATGCTTCTCTGCAACAGCAAGGGTTGGGGGTAAACCCAACTCCATTAGTCAACATAGAACATGACACCATTCCAATAGAGGTGGATAACAGCGACTTAAAGAGTATTACTCTAGCCGGAGGCACCATTATTGGAATGGCGGTTGATGACGGACATTTTTCCATTGATCTAGGAAATGAACTGTTAGGACCAATCCTCAAGGACTGTTTTGACAGTGACAGTGATGACAACACAACACCAGACAGGATTTTGACCCGGCATGGGGGGAACTTCCTGGTGTACACTTCTTGCCCTTGTGGTAAGGAAGATGTGACTTGTGACTTCAGAGGGGATGAGGTGATTTTCCAGGTCGATGAGGGCTGACTTTCCCACCTAAAGCCTCCGGTCCAAATCAGCACTCTGACCAGGGACTTCTCCACCCAGCTGGAGGAGGCCGCTGAGATAGCAAAACCAGAAGTCTTTCCAGGCTTCAGGCAGATGGTGGAAGAGAGAGTCAACCTAGCTGATGCCTGTGTGACTCTGGAACAGAAGCAAAAGTTGAAACAAGTTTTCTTGGATTTCCAAGATCTCTTTGCGGTAGACTCATATGACTGTGGTTGCACCGACATCCACACAGCAACAATTCCCAGGGACCCTGGAATGACTCCAGTGTTTTTGTAAAGCAATATTGTTTGCCTCTCGCATCCATGGAGTCCCTTACTGAAATAATTAAGAACCTTGAGTCCCAGGGAATAATACGTCCAGTACACAGCACCTTCAATAATCCGGTGCTGGGAATTTTGAAGCCAAACGGCCAGTGGAGACTCTGTGCCGACCTTAGGGAGCTTATCAAACGGGTCCATACTTCCCGATGGCCTCTGCCCTACATTGACCAAGGGCTGGCCCAGATTCAGGGGTCACAGGTATTCACAGCAATAGACCTGACCAACGGCATAGGGAATGCATGGGTGAAGGAGTTTCCAGAACACTCCGCTGGGTAAAAAATTGGTAACCCAAAGTAGTCAGGTGGCAGAGTTGATGGCTGTGCATCAAGCCATCCTCACTGCCGTCCAACATCAACTCCATGAACTGGTCATAATCACAGATTCGGATTATGTACGGAACGGGTTCGTGGAGCACCTGGTTAATTGGAAAACCAGAGGCATGTTATGTGCTAATAACAAACCCTTGAAACTTCGGAAGTTAATCCAAAACATTGATGATCTGGTCACCTCGAATGGGATGACCATCTACTGGAAAAAGATCAAGGGTCATTCCAAAGTAGAGGGACCGACAAAAATGGAAATGACTTAGCTGATCAGCTGGCCAAAACCGGGCCATCCCAGGGGATCTGATAGAAATAGAGTCCCTGTTGGGGGAAATCCAGGTCACTGCTATCACTAGGTCCCAGACAAACACTCACAATGATCTTTCAACTGCACAATGGAGTAAGGAGACCCCTGATGCTATTTTGATTACAGCTCAGAAAGGGGATCCAATAATTGGTAAGTTTTACCAACACATTGAGGACCCTGAGAACTTTCCCCTGACGGATACCGATTACATTGGGAAGGAGGACCTAAGAGTGTTGATGAAATGTTCAAAAAGGTTCCGAATCCAAGACGGTTTGATGGTAAGGAAATCCCAAGCTGGCCATGATCAGTGGGTGGTCCCTACTTTATTCCGAAGCCTGATGTTAAGTCACGCCCATGATGCGGCCACCGCCGGTCATAGGGGGTTTCACGCAACACTGGAAATCTTAAGAGAGGTTGCATACTGGCCACACATGGGGCAGGACCTCGACCAATACTTGAAGGGGTGTCTTGTGTGTGCACAGTTTCAGCCATCATCCCTCACACACCGTGCGTCTCTCCAAAAGAGGGGGATGACACTGCCATGGTCAGATTTGCAAATCGACTTTGTAGGCCCGGTAATTCGCACTCTGCAGCAACTGGAGGAGTCCTTTGCAATACGAGAGGGGACTGCTCCAGATTAATTCAGTTCCCATCCTAAAATATCCCACAAATAGGGCCTCATTCTGACCCAGGCGGTAAGGGGTTTACGGCAGCGTAAACAGCGCCGACCCTTACCGCCTGATTCCGAGGTCCCTTAGCGCCATGAAGGATTTAACACCTGCTTTTAGCAGGTGTTAAAATCCATGGCGCTAAGGGACCTTGTTGTTAATTACGCCACCGTAATTTACGGTGGCGTAATTAACACCTTCCCCACTCCCATTATGCCCTATGGGGCAAAAATGGGAATGGGGAAGGGTAAATGGGGATTGGGGACTTACCGCCCCACCAACCTCGGAATGGGGCGGTAAGTCCGCCAACCACCATGGCGTAAACGTAGTTTACGCCATGGTGGTAAAGGTACGACCCAGGCGGTAACTTACCGCCTGGGTCGGAATGAGGCCCATAGTCTCTATAGTCTCTAAAATATTATGATTGGAAAAAAAATGGTTCATGTTATATCTTGTTTTAAAACAAGACTGAAAAATGTAACCGGATGTATAAAATGTATGTGTTCGCCACACCATTAATAGTGGTGGAGAAATGTCTATGAATAGGCATTGCCGCTTTTGCTTTATCATCCTAGGAGAGATGAAACCATGGAGACTGACAACGGAAGGCGACCTGGGGACCGCAGCGAAGATCCGAGGGGCCTGGGGTACCGGCCAATATTCCCAACAGGACCGGCGAGGAGAACCGATCGATCCAACTGGGTGGAGGAAAAGATGCTGAACTGTGCCATCTACACAATTGGAAGAAGATAATGCGGGCATACCAGCACAGGGCTCAAAACATCCTTTGCACCCGACTTCCCCTCGACTCGAATCAAAGTGCAGTCAGGCGGGGGGGTTTGTCAAGGGTTTTGACCCATGTTGAATCAATAGACTGGGCAGATGTGGGGATGAGCTGTGGCCGCCCATTATTCTATCCCAGAACAAACTAAATCAATAGACTGGGCGGATGTGGGGATGAGCTATCGCCGCCCACATTCACGCCAGAATCCAGGTGAACTGCGCAGTTGGCACAAGACCACTCCAAAGATACAACCTTCTTGTGGGGGGTTCCACATCACCACTCTACTGTAAGGATGCCATCAAAACAATATTAAGCAAGGGTCCTATACTATCAAGCAAAAGACCACTGTATTGAAATGCAGTAATTCAACACAAATCCCAAAAATTCGATGCAATACCGGTACTCACCACTATCAGAAAGCCGGCGTTTTAAAACCACCAGACTTTTGTGTAAAACTGAACAGAGGAACCCAAACCAGGCCAAGGAAAGACTTGCTAAGAGGTGGATACAATGTAAAACTATATTCTGAAATGACTTGAAGGAAGTCATTATTTAATGTATATGTACAAATTGTAAGTTTGATTTAAACTGGGAACTAAAGTGACATTTAGCTGAATTCTGCCTGACAACTACCCCCGACAGGAGAAACCTGCTCAGCCACTCTTCCCAGGCCTAGCTGCCTCCTGCTTCCCCACCAAAAGGAGATGACACCTCTCTGATTAGATTAGCGGAGGGGCACCTGCAGAGGGCAGAGGCACAGAACAATGCACTGTCCTGGGCTCAGGCAAATGTTATATTTGGGGGGCCGTAAAGTGGCTTCCTCTTGGGAGAAACTGGGAGGGGCAGTGCCTCTGCTAGCAAGCTGAGCTTGGGGGAAGTGGATAAACCAGTTATTCCACCATGTGATGTGGGAAGCCACACCCCTTTTTGACCAGGGCATAATTTTAAAAAGATAGATAACTCATAGTGCGGACTGGTCAAAATTATATAAATAATATCATTATTCTTGGGATTTTTCCGTGCACATTTTAAGAGGTGTTAGGGCCCTGTAGTATATTCTGCGGGGTTGCTAGAGGAAAATAGGGTCTTACTCCAAATGTCTGCATGTTAAAAATCTGACCCTTCATCAATTAATGTCCATACTCCTTGCGCACATTTGTGTAATTTTTGGTAAATGTCTGATATTGGTAAACCAGTCAAAAAGTGCAAAATGTTGTCATTTTTGAATGCAAGCCCCAGATCAGAGGCGGACAAGCATGGACCATAAAGAATATATAATGTGTACATGTAATTTCAACAAATTGTGTATCTGGGAAATATGTATTTGGATCAGAAATAGATTTGTGTGCACATTGACAAGGGGAGTGTCTTTCTGTAAGCCATAAAGATGACACCCAACCCAGCTCCCCAATCAAGGGAGAGGGGAGAACTGGGCCAATGACAAGTAGAGAGGGGCAGGCTCAGTTATGCCACGCACACACCCACTTCCAAAACACATAAAAAGAGACTGCTGGGACAGGTAGAGACATTAATTTTCCATTCCTGCGGAGCATTTTGACGGCCGACATCCCATCCAGACAGAGACCAGAACCAGAGACCCATAGACTACAGAACTTTGAACCTAGAAGGCCCACTGCAAGCAAAAGTATTCTCAGCAGGCCTTCAGAATCCAGCAAACCTAACCAAACTATTCAACAGCCGGGCAATCTGTTTGAATTCTTTGCCATGAATTTTTGCCGGAACCACAGACCAGACCCAGACCGCTGTGAGCAGAACCAGAGATCGGTTCGCTGTGAGCAGAACCGGTGCCTGATTGACCCGCCGAGCAGAGAGAACCGCCACTGGACATGTTGACAAGATCCGTGACGAGGCCTATTTCAAATTTATATTGTGAGTACCTAGCAGAACTGTGCAGAACCAATCTCTTAGTTAAAATAATCTAATTCAAACTATTTTAGCCTATTAGAACTGCCTCCTAGAATCATGTCATTCTGGCATCTTTAAAACTGAGAACTGTCATATTGAACTTTTAAATTTCAAATCCGAAAAAATACCTTCACGAAATCGGCCGTATCTCCGGAACCGTTTGTGCTAGGAGCGAAATTTTACCTTAAAGCTAAGATTCTAAGCTTTCCAAACGAGCCTAGAACCGACTTCTTACTCCTTATAGTGCCTCCGTAATCGCGCTCGACGCACGTGACTAAATTTGCCGCAATTTGACATTTTGCTCAATTTCAGCCACGTGTAAAAATATTTGTCCTTGATTTGCTTGCTGAAATTCGTGTGCAACCTGACAATCATTCATAGAGCATTGCTAAAGTGATCCTGAACTGATTCAAAGTATCTATCAACTACCCTGAACCCCTATAGGGAATTAAAAGCCTTTTTAGCATATTTTTCACTTAATTGAAACCACATCAAAGTATCTTGCCTGTGTTTCAAACTTCTACCTGTTTCCTCTAAGCTTGCTGGGGGGGAACTGAATTTCGTATTGTATTTGATTGCATTCCTGAGAACTGTGTGCTCCTCTTTCCATTTCCTTCCACTTCTTACATTGCATAGGGGGGGGGGGGTGAATTGCCAGAGAAAAAGTGATTATCTTATCTTTTGCTAAAATCATATCAAGTATGTCTGTACTGCATTTTATTCCTCATTGCTTTTCCCTTGAAACCATAAAAGTATTTTTGCTACCTTATCCATCCTATACTAACTCCTCATTGATTGTAAAGAAGTGTGCTAGTGCCAGATTACCCATTGTTGATCAACATTATATCCATAAGTGTGATATCAATTATTAATTTATTATAAAAGTGTGATCTATATCTTGTTAATTTTTCAAATAAGCCTTTTAATTTGCCAAACAAACCTACTTCTTGGCTCAGTGGGGTCAGGGGGATTCTAAGAGGGGGGTGTTATACAAGGGTTGTCATCCAGAGTACTGAACTGGACATAAAACTACATCAATAAGGGTTTTCCTCAGCATCCCATACTAGGCATTGACTTAGCTGTAGTGTTGATTGAATATCGCTTACAGCTCCCGTAAACGCCGCCTGCACGGAAACCCCTCAGTTACCGCCAATACTAAACACCGCGAGCACCTCGAACATGACGTTAAACAGTGCCTGCTGACCTGAATTAGGGCACAGGTGCACCAAATCTGCCTATATGGACCCAGCATCCAACTGGGAGTCTACAAAAGGGTCACACACAGGCCAACTCAAAACAGAACTATGCAGGCAGCAGCTCTAGTAGCATTGGGACTGGGCCTACTCAACCAACAGGCAGCACTGCACATGATAGCACTAATGTTGCAGAGGAGGAGGCGAAGGCGTAGGAGGCACAGGCGGCAACCAGCTAACCCTGTACCATGGCAAACCCCATTGTCCAGCTGGCACCACCCCGCAAGCAGCCTGCAATACCACGCATCAGGGCCTCACCCTGGAACCTTACCCCAGGACAGATCCACACATTATACCGCTGTACCGTCCAACAATCCTGTACATCACCGCCATGATAGAGGACGACATCAGCAGCCACATAGACACCCCCATCGCCACCCCCCCTCCTGAAGGTTGTGTCTGTTCTGCATTCTCTTGGCACTGGTACCTCTCAACACACAGTTGGTGAGCTGCATGGTATATCACAACCCTGTTTCTCCAAAATCCTGGTACAGGTACTGGATGCCCTGTTGCGCCATGTGTCGGAACAGATAGCCCTACCCCGTACCCTCCCCCAGGTAATTGCCACCAAGTTGGCCTTCCATGCCATAGCAGGCATGCCAAATTGCATAGGTGCAGTCGACTGCACCCACATTGAGCTGACAGTACCACGTGCAATTGAGATGGTGTTCCACAATAGGAAACAGTACCACTCACTGAATGTACAGATGGTATGTGATGCCACGCAAGTGATAACACATTGCTGCGCACGTTTCCCGGGCTCAACCCATGACTCAATGGTACTGCGGAATTCCACATTGCCACGGTACATGGAATGCTATGCTTGACAAAGCACATGGCTATTGGGTGAGTACAGCTGCCAATGCACCGGCCCTGTGGAAGTGGTGTGTGTGTGTCCAGGGCAATGAACGAGCAATGTGACTGTGCCGCTGAGACTGCACATGCATCACCCCCCGCCCATCAACTGTATAGACAGCAGAACCCAAACATCACAAAGCAAAACATGACAGGTTGCCAAAGTGTCCCCGTACACACCCTGCCACATGACACACACAGCCTGAACTGCCGCTGGCACATACACCTGGAGCCACTGCAAACACCCACCCACAATATGCAACACTGCCCTCCCAGTGCACATGATGCCTGTACATGAGACGTCCTGCGTCGACTACATCATCACGGTGGACTGATTCTGCCATGTGTGCACATCACTGCACAATGCCATACTCACAAGCCAATGTCACCCGCAGGGCAGAGTACACATGCACACCAATGCGTTGGTCAATGTCCAGTTGCCAACGTCCTCTACGATGGCCAAAGAACAGAACCACCCACCGGTCCAACCACTGCATGCCACATATGCATTGATGAACAATGACACATGATTGCACTGCATCTGATGAAGACATGATACTACAAACACTGACATGTCCTCAAAATCTACATCCCATGTAAGTGATGCTGGATAAGCACTCACGCCATGGCTGATGACGCCTGCATGGAGGCCAAGGAACAGGCATGAAGAGGCGTATAACAGGGCACATGTCCGCACACGTGGCATGATTGAGAGGACATTTGGACTACTGAAGGCCCGGTTCCGCTGTTTGAGCAGATCTGGTGGATCACTGCAGTACAGCCCAGTGAAGACGGGTAAAATCACGCTTGTTTGTGCCATGCTGCATAATCTGTGCCTGCGCAGAAACATTCCAATGCCCACAGACGCAGATGATGAAGATGGGGATGGAGACGGAGACGGAGATGGGGACGGGGATGGGGATGAGGATGGGATGGCACAACCTCCTCCTGGGGGTCCACTAGATGGACAACGAGCACAGGATGCACTGATTTGCATTTACTTTTGAGAGACAGCACATTCACAGTATTGCATGGATATGGTGAGGCCAGTAAATTAATTGTTGTACTGCAAATGAAATGATGGATGTCCACTCATGTATGTTTTGTTTAAAATGATGATATATTGATGAAATCACAACAGGAAAGGAGGTGCAATGGTTAGGGTAGCTGTACACCCATGCCCACCCACCACCCAAATGTACTCACCCCCAACCAGGCCCCAATACACAAACCCCCTAATGGACCTCCCCCACCACCCAAACGTACCCACCCCCAACCAGGCCCCAATACACAAACCCCCTAATGGACCTCCCCCACCACCCAAACGTACCCACCCCCTCACACCCTTCTAGTCCACATGTGTCCTGCAGTGGCCGACACACATGCCATGATTTCCGTGTGCGCTTCTGTGCTTGTGCATCCTTGCTCGAGAGCCCTGTTAGCCGACTCAAGCGCCTCCGTGGACTGGCAGTGATGGAGCTGGATGGGGTGGTGGTATTGGATGGCACAGAATCTGGAACAGATGGCATATGTGCAAGATTTGCCTGTTGGCCAATCAACATGGACTCAATCATCCTCGAGGTGTTGTCATTGCCCTCCTGCACATGGCATGCCAGGGTGACTATAGTGCTGGCAAAGCATCCTATGGACCTTGAGCGGCAACGTACAGATGTGCTGTAGCACTCCCTCTGCAGCCTAGATTCCTCGGGCTGCCTCTCCATCAGCTGGGTGAGGGTAGCCTGCTGCTCCTCCATCCACTGCATGCAGGAATTTAGCTCTGCCATTGAGGGGGTAGGTGACCTCATAGGACTGTGTAGTGATGTGGGGCTGAACTCCAGCTGATGGAATGATTCCAAGTCATCCAGGGTGGGAACCTCCCCCTGTGGCCCTGTATCAGACTGCACTGCCGGGGCACTGTTGTCACTACATGCTGCCTCCTCTGCAGTGCAGATTCTCTCTGTGGTGGGTTGCATTGGCATGAAGGGTGCCCGCGGCACCTGTGTTGCATCAGGCAGCATGGAGATGGTGGAGATGTTGGTGATGGTGGCCGGCACATGTGTTGCAGTTGCTACTGGGGGCAAGGATGCCGAACTGCTGGCAGCATCCTCCTGGGCAGGGGCGCTGGCTTGCACATGTGCAGGAGCTGATTGCCTGGGCTGTTGTGCAGTATCACTGTCACTCGATACGGCTGTGGGGACACAGAGGGCATGCATTTAGTTATGTAGTGGTGCCTGATGGGTGCATCACAAGCATCATGCAGGTTGATCATTTAATAGTAGCATTTACATGCATCTGCTTGTTGCCGGTAATGCATTGTAGTGATATGGGTCACCATTTGGTTCATAATGGGTCCTTTGTCCCAGTCATGCACTGCCTGGGGGGGGGTTGTTAATGGGTCCTTTTGCCCAGTCATGCACTGCCTGGGGGGGTTGTTAATGGGTCATTTGACCCAGTCATGCACTGCCTGGGGGGGTTGTTAAAAGGTCCTTTGGCGCAGTCATGCACTGCCTGGGCATGGGGGGGTTGTTAATGGATCCTTTGGCCCAGTCATGCACTGCCTGGGGGGTGGGTTGTTAATGGGTCCTTTGGCCCAGTCATGCGCTGCCTGGGAGGGGGGGTTGTTAATGGGTCCTTTGGGCCACTCCTGGCCTCAACATATACTCATATGGCATTCATATTTGCGCACTTACCAGCATCTGCAAGTGGACTCACTCCTGCCTCAGTATCCCCGATCCCATGGATGCCTTCAAGGTGGAGGACACAGCTGCAGCGCTCCTCCCATGTTTGCAGCCTCAGTGTGGAAGGGGGTCCTCCACCTGTCCCACTGCTGCGTTGGTTGTGTGTGGAGATCAGGTTCCGCACCCTCAGCCTGAGGTCGTCTCACCGCTTGTGGCAGTCCTTTACACTCCTCACAGTCACGCCCACAGCAGTGCACTTGCGTGCTGCTTCCGCCCAGACTTCCTTCCTCCGCTGCTGTGTAGCACGCCATTGATCGGCACTGAACAGCATCTCAGCATGCTCCACTATGTGCTCGACCAGAACAGTTAGCTCCGCCTCACTAAAGCGCTCTTTGCGCTGCCTCTGGGCTGGAATCCTGGCAGACATGCTGATGGTCCCTTTTGGCTTCTCACAGTGTGAATTCTGCTTGTGCTGACTCTGGATGGCAATGGATTGTGCTTTATATGATGGCCACCTCTCTGTTTCCGGTTTTTGCGATCATGGTATTTCCGGTTCCGTGTCTGTGGCGACGGTGGCAGACACAGATTTTACGCTACTTGTGGCGCCGCTATGTCCATTTCTGAGGGTTTTTCCATGGCGGCGGTTACACCGTTTCCGCGTCCGTGTGGTGCGCGCGAGCGACAGCACGTAATCGGCCAGTCTTTCCACAACCTTGCGGACGTGGAAACTTTGTTACTGCCGCCGCGGAATCACCGCAGTCCGGACTGGAAAAGTTGTAATGAGGCCCATTGTGTGTTAAGGTTTAGAAATTAATTCCAGGGGACAGAGAAAACATTCTCTTAGCGATTTTGCAGTCCCTTGATGAGATGTGTTCTAGACATTATAGTTCCTGCATGCCATACAATGTCTTCTAGGTGGACGGCCAGGCACTGGTAGGTCTTTCACTTAGGATGTGTCTGCACATGAAAGTTTATTTTTTCAGAAGTGCCATTTCTGCTGCTTGATGAGTGCAAGTAAAACTTCCACTCTGCTAAGCATTGAAGCATTGTTTTTAGCATTTTCCTGAATTTCAGGTGGTCCTTACGGTGCAGAGTTCCCTTTGTAGTGTGTTACGATGTTGGGACACCATAGTAGAAAAGGCCCATCCTCAGTGCCTTTTTTGCAACATCTTCTGGTTTCTTGTAGTATGTCATTTCTCATCTTAGGGCTCTAGTTCGTTGATAGGGTAAGGTTTTCTTTTGAAGATATTCTGCTCATTGAAGCGCTCTGGTGGGGATGCAGAGGGCCTTGAAATGGGCCCTATTTTGGATTATATCCAGTGTAGTGCTCCACAACCTGGTGTAACCAGTGTTAGGTCATCCCTCCTGTTGAGTCTGAGTGGGAGTCTAGCCATCATATCATGTTTTGGATCCATTGAAGTGTTTCATGACCTATCTTGGTTAATGATGTGTGCTTAGTTGATTATTAAAAGAATCAGAGAGATGACAGCCAGCACTCTGTATGTGAAGGAGAAGTAGAGGATAATGTGTACATAGAGCAGAGTTGGTAGAAACACATTTTGACTATTGTGTTGATTTGCATTTCCAGCATGAGTTTGTTGTCCATTAATATGCCTAGGTTCCTGATCAATTCAGAAGTTTTAAAACAGTTATCAATTTAAAAGAGCATGGTAGAGGTGTTTCAGGTGTGGCCTGAGGTGAGAATGTCATGTATTCTGTTATATTGGGTTAGAGTTTTAGGTAGTTGGCCTTCATACTTTGACTTAGTCACACGAGGCAGTTGCTAAGAGAGGTGCAGGAGTTTCCATTGTACATTAATTTGTATATAATTAAGGTATCATCTACATAGTTATTACAGATGAGCATACAAGACTTTATAACTTAATATAGTCAGACTGCATGCACGTTTCTTCATGCAAGCTTGAGCTGGCTGTAAAATGACATAATTGGTTCTCAACGAAAAATATACATTAAATCATTACATCCATTCATTGTGTATTGTTAACTTTGTGATCTTTTAAACATTATCACAACATTTGGAGCATGCGCCCTGCTCATATAAAATTGTTTCATGGAATCCCAAGTAGAACACTTATATGAAAGTTTATTGGGGAATTCATAGGATTTGTCTATTCCTATTGCACACCAGGCATACACAATGTTTTGTTTTGTTTGTATTGTGCTTATTTATCACACTATAAGTGCCTGGTTTCTTCACCATGAAAAGGCCGAATGCTGACCTATCCCTCCTGGGGTACACAGTTGTTACCCGTTCAAATGAAGATCACAAAAAGTGCCTTGCGCACTAGGTTATCTGTCCGCCCCAATATAGGAATGTACTGGTATGACTTTTAAGTAAGGTGTGTGGGTCATACAGGAGTAGAATAGGAAGGAACGTGTGATCCTATATTATTTCTAAGAGAATCCCTGCAAGATAAATTACCTGTTTTTCTCTTAGGAACTTTTAAATGAATACCATGTACCAGTCCTATAAAATTCCTTACATAGGCTTTTCTTTCTGTTCACCTGGTGACGTGCTCTTTTCCCAGTGTACCCCCACAGAAAACAACTACAAATCATCAAAGAATCATAGTGAAACATACATGAATGGTGCACTAGAAGGTCATTAGTCATCTGTAACCAAGGATGATGGTATACCAACTTCCATTTCAAGGAGTTGGTCTACAGACATCTTGATCAACGTTAGCTGGCATTGATTAAGTCGAGGAAAGCCCGGCTATCTCAATTCCTGAACCTTAATGCTACAAAGTGCTTACAACCGTCCTCATATCCTGCATCAAGGCCATCCTGCTGGCTCTTACCAGGCCTCAATGCATCAACACTGTGTTCGGATTCACTTTCCTTTGCAAAGCTCAGGAACATTCGATTATCCATGAAATCCGTGAAATCCTCCCTTTGGCATGCATGCATTTTTAGATGGACGATTACACTTTGCCTTTGGCACAAACGTTCTGCCAACCTGATAATTTGATTGTACCCAGACAAGCTGCACTGGCGTAAGATGTAAAGGACTGGGCCAGTCTCCATAATAACTAACCACATGCTACTTCACAAATGGTTATTTTAGCAGTCTTCTGATTGCTGTGGGTGATGCACCTTGCTTAGAGTATGTTGTTGCAAACACTTTCAGAAAAACATTGCGAGAAAGTCCTTTAGTGTTGCCACACAGACCATATGCAACTTCAGATTATTATATCGGTGACATTAGGGCCATCCGTGAAAAATTCTGGTGTGTGTCTGCTATTCGCAGTTTAATTTTATTTCCCTTTCGTTTGCTCATTCTTTTTGATGGAGGGTGTGTGGCCTCATTGTCTGTAAACTCAATGAGTCTGGGAAAACGTTGCCACCTTCACCTTCCTTTTTCTCTAAGGTTGGAAGCCAAGGCTGCCCTGATGTGGCACTTGGTGTAATTATGTGTGTATGCTGACGTTAATAACACGATGGCACTTACACCATAACTTCTGGTTCCATCACAGCCCTGACATTAAAAAGAAAACACACTCATTTCACTTCATTTTCTAGGGTGATCTCTAGCGATCATTCAATTATATTGGCAATTAGTTTCAGAATCTAGGTGGAATCTAGGTGGAGTATCACCTGTCACTGAAGCACACATCCATTTCGATTTGGCTCTAATTATTTTAAATATGCTTTTCCTAACGTTGGGCATTACGTGGGCCTACCCATGTGTATTTATTCATGAGATGCGACAGCGTGAGGACCGAATTAGGCTTAATGTTTTGCACGTTCTTGAAATCTGGAATTGTACATCTGTGCAGCATGAGTGTGGGGCCCCATGATGCATGTGCTGCTTTTAGTTGATGTTAAACGCTTACACAAGGTCACTGTGAAAATAAGGAGGACAGAAAATCAACATTCAATAACAAAGATATATGCATTGTTAATTGGAATGACATTCCTAACATGCCAATTGAGAAAATACATTTGTTTAAAAGGAAAGTATGTGAGCTGATTTTAAGAAAGTAGATGCACGGCTGACTGCTTTTCCTCTGGTGCATCTGTCAAAGCAGAGCTCCTGTCTTGGCAAGGCAGAATATCGTGCATGTTACGTTCTGGTCCTTACCTCTATCAGCGACTACATTCGCTTGCTATGGGACTAGGGGAGGATTCTATGTCAAGACCGAGGCGAGCATTATGCTTCATCTTCTATTCTACTCTACAGCAGTTTCAACAAATAATAAAATGTTCAATCCATTCATTGAAATGAACTTTTCCTTTTGTTTTTTTAAACTACATGTCCCATCAGTCTTAGGTCCGTTTAACCCCAGTGACCTGGTCATGTGACCTTGTCCTTCCTTTTCCTGTGTCTTCCTCTTCTTTTCCTTCTCTCGAGAGATAAGTAACCTTCTAACTTAGCTCTGTAGCGCATAGTGTGTAAATGTATGTAATTAACAATTATAATGTTTGTAAGTTCACATGCTAGTCAGTATTACTATTTTACACGAAGCGCAAAGCATGGGGGAAGCCGCGCAGCCTTGAATATTAAATTGATTTGTTTGTCAGAGGCACCGGTGGCCCTGTGTCGCACTATTAGGCACCTCAGGGGCTCACCGGCTGCCTCTTACTTTTCGCGTCGCGGCCCGCGTGGCTGCGAGTAATCAGCCCCCACCTTCGCGGGGGCGCAGCAAGCTCTCCGCATTACGAGAGGAGTCTTCTCCCTCATTGCGAAGACTACGGCCCCCACCCTCACGTGGGTGGAGCCACCCGGCAGAGTGCCGGAGGAAAGCATTGAAGGACTACGGCCCCCACCATCGCGGGGGCAGAGCCTCCCAACAGAGAGCCGGAGGAAGGCAGTGAAGTAACAGGCCCCCACCCTTGCTGGGGAGTAGCCAAATCACTTGACACCATGAAACGGCTTTGACCGTTAATTGTCATTGCGAAAGTATCAGAGAGACAAGGAATAAGCTCACGGAGGCAAAAATTGGATTTTTAAGCCATGTGGAGCAGCAGAAAATGCAGTTAAACTGCAGGAAGCAGCCCTACATGAACAGAGATTGCTTGGCAGTCGAGGTGCTGCCTCTTGCAAATAGAAGTGAATCAGTGGACGTGCCACTACACCTAATAAGGTATTGACAGGCACCTGACAGCACAAGACTATGGCAGATTTTGAGTGGAGTTAAGAGGAGCATGAGGCAGTGTACCCAGAAGATCTAGCATATAACTTTAAGGAAGGGCTGGGGGACTCACTCATTGAGGCAGTGGCTCAGGGGGTCAGACCCCTCCAGGATAGATTGGAGATAATGGAATTGTTTCTGAGCCAAAAAGATAAAAGCACCTTCCCGAGGCCAAGCATGTCCACAAGGGTCATGCCAGAGGACCCTCACGGGTGTACTCATGCCCGGAAGAGCAAGAACTCTTCTGACCCCCCCGGGCCAGACAGAAGGGGCGGTTCCAGGAGCCCCAGAGGCTACCAACGCTTTTAATAGGCTGAGAGAGGCCTTCATAAATAAATCGGGGGTGCCGAGCCTCGAGACCCCCCACCCAGGGGAAGATAATATGGGTGATATGGAAGAAGGTTTCCCAGAAGAGGAACCGGTAGAGTACCCGACCTTCGCACAGGAGGAAGCCTATAACGAAGGGGATGAAGGAAGTCTGCCTCCGCCAAAGAAAAAGCTGAGAAAGCTCAATAATTTAGAAGAGGAGGAGACTTCAGACATGTTTCACCTGGAAGACATCCGGAACCTAAAATCCTCCGAATGGATGCCATCCCCGAGGGTTGCAAAGTACATGACCCAAAGACTGCGCAGGGTGCTGGAGAAAGAAGTGAGGCAGACAATGAGGGCAGAGTGCCCTAAGCCAGAACTGCCAGGGAAAGTGGCAGAAGCACCAGAGCTAGACCCCAAGATGTTGGCCTTCATAGCCAAGTCCAACAGAGATCCCAGGAAGGGGATCGACGGCTCATGGCAAAGCTGTCAGGAGAAAGTCCTAGATTGCAAACAGCAGAGATATGCTCCTCTACCAGACCAATTGGGTGGCAAACCTCTTGACTTCCCTCAGCTTTCTAGTGAATCGAGAGAAGTCAGAGATGAGGCCAGCAAATAGGATAGAGTTCCTAAGTTTCGCCAGACACCAGGACAGCAACTCTGGAACTTCCAAACAGAAAGATAAGGGATATAAACTAGAAATCAGGATCTACCTCAGCAGAACAGTTATCACGCTGCTAACAATAGCGTGTGTAGTCGGCTTGCTGGCAGCATCGATTCAGGCGATATTCCCATTGCCTCTGCATTATCGAGCCCTCAAGCAGCTGAAGATAAGACACCTTCAGTAAGGCTTACGCTACCACTAACTGGTGCCCCTAGACCAAGAGTCCAGGACAGAACTGGAATGGTGGTTACAGAACATGGAAGCATGGAACGGGAGGGCCATCTTTGGCGACAGGCCCGACATAGTAATAGAATCAGATGCCAGCAGAGGGGGCTGGGGAGCCTAGTGCGGAGAGCTCCAGACAGGAGGCAGGTGGAGTGCCAAGGAACTCAGACTGCACATCAACTGTTTAGAACTGTTAGCCAGATCATTTGCGATCAAGGCTTTTACGAAAGGCAAAGTGAATTCATGTATTCTGCTGAAGATGGACAACATTTCAGAAATCAGGTACATCAATCACTTAGGAGGGACAAAATCCAAATTGTTAGCGGAGATAGCCAAGGACTTCTGGCACTCCTGCCTAGAATCAAGGACCTCTGCAGTAGCAGAATACCTACCGGGGTCACTGAATATAGTAGCAGACTGGAACTCCAGACATCTAGCGGACTCCAGCGACTGTATGCTGGACAGAGGGATCTTTCAAAAGATAGATCAGCGCTGGGGACCAGTTCACACAGACCTGTTTGCGTCCAGACTGAACGGCCAGAAGGAAAGATTTTTCAGCTGGAGTCTGGACCCAACAGCAGCGGGAGTAGATTCCTTCCTGCAAGATTGGACAGGAGAGATACTATACGATGATGAGCAGAGAACTGGCAAAAAGTATGCAGAGAAACGACAACTCTGATTGTAGTAGTCCCAATATGGAAATCACAAGTTTGGTTCCCAGCGCTCATGGAGCTAGTGACAGATCACCCGAGAGTTCTACCCCGAGGAGAGAACCTCCTCACGGACCCAGTTGGGTCATTTCACCCTTTGAAAGTGAAGGGGACTCTGCTGCTGATGGTGTGCAAGATAGCAGGAGATGCTGGAACCTCCCAGGAATTTCGCCACAGGCTGCGAGCCTCATGGGTCCCTTCATCTAGAAGGAGCTACAACGCAGCATGGAGCAGATGGTCAATGTGGTGCAGAAGGAGAAGTCTTCATCCCATTTCTGCCCCTTTAGTTGAGATATTGAATTTTTTAGCAGGACTCCTGCAAGATGGAAAGGCCTATAGGACAATATGGGTGTATAGATCAGCAATATCAGCAGGTCACACACCCATAGAAGGAGAGCCAGTTGGAGAGAATGTAGCAGTAATACAACTCCTAAGAGGAATAAGGTTTAGGAAATCACCACAACCAAGGTACGAGCCCTTATGACGTAGCGGTAGTACTGAGATTACTAGCAGAGTGGCCCAGTAATAGATACCTGTCATTAGAAAGACTATCTGGAAAACTAGCAATGCTGTGGTATCATGCAGGAGAGTAGCAGACGTCAAAGCAATAGAAGTGAATAGGAAAGTATATGGACCAGACGGAGTGACGTTCAATCTGGCCAGGAGGACGAAGACAGACTCCTCCTCGATTACGTATCCTTACATGCAAGAACATCCAAAGCGGTGTGTTGCTGCATGCATAAAAGAATACAAGACTAGAACAGCTGAGCTGAGACCGATGGGGACAACCCAATTGCTGATAGCACGCAGAAAGCTGCATAAAGGTGTCGCAACAGCCACCACTGCTAGATGGGTCAGAGAGTTTATGAGGCTAGCAGGCATAGATCAGTCAAAGTCTGGGGCGCATTCAGTTAGGGGCACAATGGCCTTAAAGGCGCTAGTGCAAGGAGGGACTTTGCAAGATATTATGAAAGCAGCTGATTGGGCTATTGATACCACATTGAGAACATTTTATTTCAGACCGGTTAATACTCTAGCAGAAGCTGTGGTAAGACGCTTTGAACAAGCATAATGCTTGCCTCTGTCTTGGCATAGAATGAAGATTCCCCCTGCTACAGCGCAGGGAGCTCTTGATTCTTTTAAAGACAAGGAGGCGAGCATTACATTCCTGCCCTAGATAGAGGGGTGAGGGGAAGAGTATTGATAGATGAATCTGTGCAATGTATTTCAAGATGACTTACATGTATTCCTCCCAGAACAGGGTGTGTATCCGCCGCCCTAAACATGTAAGTTTGGTTGAGTTCGACATGGAAGGGAGCGAGTCAAGCTCAAAGTCGCAAGTTGGAACATGAAAGATCGACTCCACTGAGTAATGAAAGTTCAGAGACTAAGTTGACCAGTTGGCAGCCAAGTTCTAGTTTGTATTGCAGTTGGAAGCAGTCAAGAAGAGGAAGTGCACAGGAAAAGGAAGGACTAGGTCACGTGACCAGGACACTGGGGTTACAGGGACCTAAGACTGATGGGACATGTAGTTTCAAAAAGAAAAAAAAGTTTATTTCAATGAATGGATTGAAAATGTTATTATTTGTTGAAACTGCTGGAGAGTAGAAAAAATACAAGATGAAGCACAATGCGTGCCTTCTTGTCTTTAATAGACTCAAGAGCTCCCTGGCTGTAGCAGGGGGAATCTTCATTGTCCGAGGGCAGCAGAGGGTCAAAATGTGTTCACGGACGTTAAACGAAGGATTGCAAATGTAGGATGCATGCACTCTTTGCATCCTTATGTATGCATTGCATTGACAGTGAAGGATAGGCCAATGGGTTTAGGTGACATTTTGACGCATCACAAACCTGGTACTCACACAACGTGAAGTATCATCTCGTATGTCTAGGAGTAGTGTGACGGATGTTGAGCAAGCCTTTTCAAATCCCAAGTAAAATATGCTGTTTGATGGGTGGGGCGTTTGAACATCATTTTTTGTTTGAACCTCATAATTTGTTCCTGTATGGGAAGATTCTCACCAAAGTCTCTGGCCATCAGGATGTCATCACAATATACATATATACAACGATCATGATGTCTAGATGTAATGAGCTATTACAGGGCTGTCATTTCAAAATCATTTACAATCTGGGGAAAGATTATACCTAGACTGAGTTATTATCCAGGCATTCAATAATGGCATTGTTCATCCAATGTCTGGATAGTGTTTAGGCGATGCTAAATAAAATGAACACGTATGTCAAGCTAGAGGAGAGATGTCACATGCTCCCTGTCATTAGCCATGGATCTATCAAAGTCAAAGATATAGTGACATTTCAACACTCTCAAACACATACCTGATAAGTGTTCAGTGGTGAAAGATGGTCCTCCAAGGAAGGTCTGTCATGATGCAGATAAACTCAACAATAGGTGTTGCACACTGCCAGAAGCTTTTAGAGGTGTACGTACGTATAAGTTGACAAATAAGACAATTGACCTGTAAACAGTTAGTTTAAACATTAGGGACAATGCAGCCGCGATTAAGAGTAGAATAGGTTGTGTCACAAAATGAGGGGCTCAAATAGAGAGCACATACAAGCTTTAAAAGGATGGAACAGACCCGGATAGGGTTACACAAAGTAGCATAGACATGAATATATGTTGAAGTAGATGGCAGTGTACATGGGCAGGGACTAAACATATGGCGGAATGCAACACCAGAGACAAAAAAAGCATACACCAGACACAAAGAACATTAACATGGCAGAGAGTGTACCAATGTACCACCATTTTAGATAGAACTGTGAAAGGCCTTCATTCTGAAATACTGAATCCTGACATTAAACCTGTTTTACAAACACAGACCCAAGCCACACAATATTCAGACAGACGCTTGGGAGTCAAGGCTATGAGACAGGGGGCAGCAACACAGAATTGAAACCACTAGATAACATTTCCCAGAAGTGCACAGCATGCAACTCTAAAAGTTAAATTGTTTCTATTGGTAACAGTGAAAAAATACAGATAGATTTTTTATCTCTCAGTGCAAAAAGCTACCGTGACAAACAGCCTCCTAATAAATAAGCACACAGATCATCAAATATAGGTTAGAATAGCAGAAAACTCAATCAATATATGGAAATGAGGTCTGCATTAGTGTTCCACTACTACATATTTGGAAAAATGACCATTTATTCCTGGATCGACTAGATAGAGCACCATTGTGCAGCCAGAAAAAGGGACAGTGTCAAGGGCAAAAGCAGATTGGCAGATGAAGGTCTCAAGCCTAAGAATACGAAGGCAGCTGAGTTCTTCAAACTGATTAACAGCTGTCTGTCCATCTCTTCTTCCCCATCACCCATCACACATCCTGGCATCGCATTAAAGTATCCAAACGACCGGGCAATTAGCATTGTGTCTGCCAGGTTGGCCACCAGTTCATGGTGCCAACCAATAAGGTAGCAGAACAGAGCGTAAACACTTTTTAGTAGGCTGACCTGATTGTCCATGATTAGATCAAATGCGAAATGTCCGAGGGAGAAAAGACCGAAAGTCATTTAAATGAAAATAACTTTTGTTCTTTTCTCCCTCGGACATTGCAGGAAATCTGAAATCTCCCACCCCCTTACTTACCTTGTGTGCCGCCACCGACTCCTCCATCCCTCTGCAAAATGATGTAGTGCCCCAATGTGATTGTAGTAAACAAGGGTGTGGGGGACACCCCAAAAGCCTTGCTCCCCTTGTTCACAGTAATCGCACCATGTGGTAGATTTGTTCACAATTTTTGTCTGTATGTAACTTTCATACAGGCAAAATTCGAACAAATCTACCATTTTGTTTTTTTTCTTATGTTTTATACAGATTCCGGCTGACCTTAGGAGGAGCCATCAGTTAAAGAATATCCAATAGTAGTAGCTATAATTTATTAGATGTATTGGTACTAAATTCCCTTAAGCAATGTTAGAAGATGCATTTTCATCACTAACTATGATGTCATTTGTGACATATTTTAGAATTAAAAGCCTGTGTTTTACATTGTACTGTTGAGAATGTTTTTTGTGTTTTCCTGGCCGATTCATGTTTGAATAAAGCTGGGTGTTCTCGTTCACTTGTATTTACTCCGTTTTCTTGAGTTTGTTTCTTTATTGTTTATCGATTATTGATTGGGCCACCTAACAGATCTAATACACGTGACAGTAAGACAAACACTGATCATGGCGCACATTATGGTAGAGTGTCCACTAAAAGTGTTGCAGATGGAGTGATTCATGTCTCTGCATCAGATTGTTGAAATATGCTAATAGCATGTCAAATATTTCAGAACATTAGTAAGAGGGTGAGCCTAAAAAAATTAAGGATTAGTCCACTGCCTGAAAAATTCTGGGAAGAGGTGGCAGTAGATGTACATGGCCCACTGCAGAACATGACATTCTGCCAGGTGTAGCTGAATTCACTAGACACCCAACATCCCAAGAATACCTTCTACAACTACAACAACAGTAAATAATGAATGAGTCAACAACCTTCAGAAAAAAGAGGCAATACTTCTACATTTATCATTGAAAGTTGTTCCACCTCTGATGTGTTTATAGAGAACAACTGGATGGAGGCACTAAGTAATTACTGCTGAAAAAGTTACACTGAGGGAGTTCTTCTCCCACTATTATTATGCCATATCAATACAAGCCCAATAATACATGTCTGTGATTTTCCATATACGTTGTGACTTTCCACAAATGTTGTCCAGAAGACCCAACATCTTTTGTGATTATTCAAACAAAACTTAGACAATCTGGAAGAATTTGTTAACTTTCAGATGAGCAACTCTAACAGTACACATAACATATATTGGCCCTCATTACAACACCGGCGCTAAACCATGGCGCTATTAGCACCATGGTTGGTGCCGGTGTTGTAACGGGTCCGCCATGGTTCAATGGGGAATTACCACCCCATTCCAAGGTTGGCGGGGCGGTAATTCACCAATAAACCATGGCCCTTCCCCATTCCCATTTTCGCCCCATGGGGCTCTATGGGAATGGGGAAGGCGCTAAGTACGGTACCGCAAGTTGCGGTACCGTTCTTAGCACCAAGGTCCCTTTGCGGGTCCCTACTTTAAGGTCACAAAGGGACCTCGTAGTAAGGCGCTAAGTGTTTAACGGCACTGCAGCCTTTTACGGCGCCGTTAAACACTTAGCGCTAGGGTCGTAATGAGGCCCATTGTCTTCACTCGATGCTGACACTGCTGAGAATGTTTCAAATAGAAGTCATAAAGTCAATGCCTATTGTCACACATCTGTGATCATACATTGAGTGATTCATAACACTCCATCCAGTTGTTTTCTATATACACATTGGTAGGGAAATGACTTTCAATGAAAAATGTCTAAAGATTGCCTCTCTTTTCAGAAGGATGTTGTTTCATTAATTCTTTTCTAGCTATATATGGGCCCAGTACTCCATCAATACCTGACATTTCTGCAAGGTTTGTGACCATTTTTGTATATTTCTCTCTCTCTGGTACATCTCTGCTTTTCTGATGACCAAATGATTGCTATACTTATCACTGTTTTATGGCAGCCGTATAGCATAATTTCTGCAGGGACAGTTCTAAATGAAAGTCCTATGGCTCTAAGGGTCTTCGTATGGGCAAAGCACACATGCCCAGGATTGAGGCTATGCTCTTGAGAGATTTCACCATGGATAAAAGAAACTTTGTAATTGTGAATGTGGAAAATTCAATGGTGAAAGAGCTTAAGCAAGTACTTACAAATAAATTGATGGCTTGTCTCCACCAGAAAACTGGGCCTGGGATCACTAGATCTTCTTTAAGGTTCTTCGGCAGCTAGAACTGAAGGGCTGGTGCTCCCATGAATCCAGGGCTTGTATACTCATTGGGTGTGACTGTAGTAACCTCCCTTATTTTTTAAGCATCTGTGAAGATTTGGAACAAAGTTCAACCAATGTAAGACTGATAGTTGATCTAGCTTAGGACTTTCTTTTCAGGTGTAATGGCTGGGTGTGTTACTGCATCTCAACCTGTTTTGGGCCATCTTGAGAATGTATTGTTTACATTTGGCTGTTTTTATAGATATTTCAGTTTTTTTTTAAAATGTACTTTAATTATCTAATTTGAATATATGTTTTGAGTTGTAACATTTTCGTTGTTTGTTATGTTAGCGCCACTCTGCCTGCGGGCCATGATTGTGCACTATAAAAATAACATAACATAGAAATACAAATTTTACAGAAGCACAGGGTAGGAAGGGTTTAATTTCTTGTCTGAAGTGATATACGCATGGCTATGAACAAGAAAACTGCTTGGGTGTTAGGAGATTTGTGGATTCATTGGGTGAAGGTATATGCAGAGCACCTTGGCTTCTCTGGAAATCTTGGATTTGAATGAGTGCAGGTGTTATGCTATAGAGTTTGTGGAATGAACTGGAGTGCATTATTGCCCTTTTGTGAAACTTGTGTTTTTTTCAAATAGATATTATTATATTACATTGTGGAGGCAACATTTTAGGATATGCCACTGTAATATCCTTGCAGTTTGCTATAGAATAGACCTTTAGAAGGCTAAATGAACTGTTTCCAGCTAGGAAGATATTTTTTTACTGATTACTCAATGGCAAATGTAGAACAGATCAAAATTATTTTGTCCACAAATTGAAAAAGCCTGGTGGAATGTCATTAAAGCTGTATGTGTCTTTTTACAAGATGTAGGAATTGCATCTTTTCACAGTGAGAATATTCAACATGATGGAGTGAATATTTTTCAAAGAGATGGAGTACATTTAACAGACATTGGAAATTCGATTTTTGTGTGTAATATCAAGAATGCTTTGAAGCAGTTTGTGTAAAACTTATGAAAAACAAACAAGTAAAATATGCAGTATGCCATTAGTTAGTAGATATAGTACATAAAAAAACAAGAATGAATGATTTGAAGCAGTTTTTGTAAAAGTTAGTACATACACACTTTAAGAAAAATGTTATTTTAAGAGCCAACATTGTAGTAAGAAAAAAAGTAAATTGAAGTTCGCAGACAGTTTTACAATCCGCAAACTATGATTGCAGGAAAGAGGTGGGGAAGTCATTTTTAATGATAGTGTAGTATAAGTGGAAAGTGGGAAAGCTGTAAAAAAATGGCTAAACACCTCCTACGCAGATTACACTTTATGGTTATATTTTGCATGGCAGAGAAAAAGGGTTAGAAATGAAATGTATTACTGTCACCTTTTGTTTTCTTTGCTATACAAATTCTTTACAATTTCCATTCGCATACAATGTAATGCAAATGATAATTTTAGATATTCCTGTAGAGTATTATTACTCTAAGTACAAATATAAAGGAGATGGAGTCTACAAGAGTAATTTCTTTCTCAATCTATGTCTTACTTCGAAAAGCGGTTACCAGTGTAACTTTTATTTGTGGGGTTTTTGTATTTCTTTGGGCAGAGTGAGGGAAGGAGGAAAGGAGAGAGGGAGGGAAGGGCATCAACCACCAAAAGGGAGGGATAGTTGGACAAAGGAAGATGTAGGGCCTGATAAAAAACTATGGTAGGGGGCAATCCTTCTCATGTACCTTCATTACCACCTCAATGGTGCTTCAGATTTCCTCCCACCACAGATGATTGCATCACAGTGCATGCAAAGGACTGTTGTTTGATAAAGGTACGGCTCAACAGTGTCCTGTATAGCCTGTGAGACAGCCGGAAGAATCATATGCCCCACAACAGTGTCCCAAGTGATGACAGGCGTGGTTGAATAGGGTATAATGGAGGATAACCTACTCCCTGAGTAGGGAATCACCTTTCTCAGGGCAGCTGGGTCGGAGGTGTGGATGTGGTGGTGAATGGAGATAGTGCCAAAGGAGTACTGCCACTTTTGGCCGTGACTGAGTGTAATTTTGCATTCAGCATAGAGCATACAGTCTGCCTGGGCCTTTGGCACCCCTACCACAGTGGTGAATAACCTCCACACCCACTATTCCTTCTGTCCACTTGAGTAAGTAGGTACTTCGTCCACTACATCTTTCTGTTCCTGTTCCACCTGCATATCATCTGTTGCAGGGCCCCTGTTCCAATGTCCAGGTCCTCCAGCTGATGGTGGTGTTGGTGGCCCCTGGGGAGGATGGATGGCCATAGAAAATGCCATTTTGAATGGTAGAACAACTCCCAAAAAAATCTCCTCTCTATGAGTCTGCCAGATTGAGAATGGCTAAAAGAAAGGGATGGATCCCCTTGGAGGAACCCTTCGTGGACTATTGTCTTGTCCACGAACATCAGCACTCATTTAAAGCCTTGAAAAGTTGTGAACAGTTAAGAGATCAAGCAAGAATGGTACTGGAAGCTGTGGAAGGGCACAGTCTTAGCTTACAATTCAATAGAGTGGCCAACATTTGAATTTAAAAATGTCCATGAAGCACGGACACCGATCGTGGACACGTCATCAGCACAGGTGCCACCACGTGATGATGTCCAGGGACGTCTGCAGCATCATCTGGAGATTGCAGAATTCTGGTATAGAAAAAGTGTAAAAAGTTCATAGCAACATTAACAATGGTACTAGGAGATGTGGAAGGCCAACGTTTCAGCTTCAAAGTCGCTAGAGTGTGGGCAAAAATTCAATTTAAATTCTCATGAACTAGTGCACATGTAACAAAATGTACTTATTACAACATAAACGTTATTTTGAAGGTTTGCTGTTAATCTAGCAATATAATAATAAATACATATACACAATGGCTGCAACATGGATTATCGAAGTAACATATTTTTTTATCTGGTAGAATTGGCCAGTATAATCATAAATCCAAGCATATAAGAATGTTGATGATGTTAAACTTGTTATTAACAGCTATCAATAGAAGAATTACTACACACATGCACTGATACACAAAATATATATGGAGGTAATCAATACATATACATTTGAGGCACAGACAGGGAAAATCCAGTAAAGATGAAACAAACACAATGACCAGAAAATGGTACTAACATTAGAGGTCATCATCATGTACAAAAAATGAATTGTCTGTGGGGCCTGCCTATTGTCCCATGCAGCATGAGCTCAGGCCAGACCATAAGGAACGTACCTCTTCAACAGAGCAGAAGGTTACGGTCTACATATACAGCACCTTTATGTATATCATGTTTTCAATGCAGTATGACCAGCTGAAGTACTCTGCATTAAATTCACACTGTCAATAAAGAAAAATAACTGCTCTGGATGTGTGATGTCATCAATGATGTAATTTGTGATTTCATTGTTAATGACCTGGCTGTTAGTTTTTGCAATGCATAGCAGTGGCGTGAGTTACGGATCCATAATTGACCATAACTGGTGAATTTCTTAGGGTTTTCGATTTTACTTGCAACCATAACGTCCCTTTAACAATGTTTTTTCACTGCATATATTACACAACCTGCGGTAGTGGCCATTTACTTACGGTTAAATTGCTCAACCCATAGGAAGGGCACATTTTGGGTGGTTTATAGGTTTGCCACCCCTGGACAAATCCTCACCAAACTTTGCAAACACTGTGCCTGGCCAACTCGATTGTGTCTGCGATGTCTGGTGATGTTTGATTCAGGGGGGGGCAAAGTTACAGGGAAGTCCAAAATGTGTGGTCTTCCTCATAGACAGAATGGAAAATACTATTTGCTCATGCCTACAGCCCAAACTGCTGGATGGATTTTCACCATGTTTGCAGTAGGAGCTGCGACTTGGTCCCAAAAACGTGCTTTTGTAAATTTGGTGTAAAACCGTCCAGTAGTTTTTTTTAAAACAGCCAAAAAGTAGGTACAAATAATTAGTGATGTTTGGGTTCGGTCCGCGGAATCACTTCCCCCAACGGACAGGCCTCTGGGCCAATCAGGGTGTCCACGGACATCGGATGCGCCTGCAGATTGGATGGTGAAACGGCTGCCATGCTAGTTTCGCAGACATCAGCCTTTGCCCGCGATAGCGTGGTGGGGAGAAAAGTATGTAAAACACATTTTGCGTTATTTGGTGGCCGAAGCAGGGCCTGGAATTGGTGGGCAGTGGAATGTAGATGATATGGGGTGGTTTTATAGGTGGAAAAACGGTGTGCGGGTGCTGAGCTCTCCACAGTAAATTCTGGTGTCTGCGGGCATAATTTCATTGGCAGGGGGGTAAGGGTGAGATTTGTTATGTACTCGTTATATGGTTTAAATATATTGTGGTGGTTGTGGCCACTGGCTACAACCATTATAGTAATATCTGTATAGTAATAATAGGTACTGTAGGGGGAGTAGAAAGTATGTGGTATTTATGATTGTAGTACATTTGAGGATAGTGCTTATGGAATAAGTATTTGTTTACACTTGGAACGGTTACTTAGTTGTATATTGTAGTGAATCTGGAATTTCTGGTTTGATTCTGTGAGAAAAAAAAAACAGTATAATTTGTTAAGCAGGACTTACATATACATTCACTTTTTTGACACTCATAAACAGTACTTTCTATGTACTATGTTTGGTACAACATTAGTGTGTTCTACACTGTTGTTGTATTGACTTGAATAATTATTGGGAACACAAAATTCATAGAGGATTAAAGAAAAACAACTACAATTATGGCAGTATTATGTGTGATAGTTGTTAATTGAATGTTTAAAGTAGTTATATACCTGTTTTGTAATAATAGGATTTGGAATGGCATATTACAAGTGTGTTGCAATGAAGGGTATTTTTAAGTAATACCTGCTGGTGTATTCTCACTATCTTGCATCTGCTTTCTTGTTTAGAACCAAGTTACACACAGTGCTGCTATAAATGTACATATAAATTGTTTAACTTTCATGAAAGTGCTCCCAAAAAAATAAATATTTCTGAACGCACAGCATTGTAATTATTTGCTACTTGATGTGAGGAGGTGCTAAATGCTGCAACGCATGGAAATTGCTAGAGTGGTTAAAAACGAGAATATGCTTATTGAGAAGCTTATTAGAGGGTAAGTAGCAAGAGGCCTGTATATATATTTATCCTTTTGCAAAGTTTGGTGAGGTTTGGTCCAGGGGGGCAAAGTTATAGGGGTGTCTCACATTTTTTTTTCCCATAGACATAATGGGAAAACATTTTGCTCATGCCACCAGGCCAAACCGCTGGACGGATTTTCACCAAATGTACGGCAGGAGCGGTGGCTTGTTCCCGAAAGTTTGCTTTTGTTTATTTGGTGTAAATCCGTCCAGCAGTTTTTTTTCTAAATGACCAAAACATAAGGAAAAGACATTTGTGATATCTATGTCTGCTCTGCGGACACACTTCCCTGTTCGCTCCACGGACAGGACACTGATTGGCAAATTGACTTGCGTCATGTCCATGCACACACAAAGTGTTCGCTGATTGCTTGGTGTGAAGCGTGAGGTGCGTCAGATTTTTGGAAACGCCTGCCATCTTGGATTCACGGACATCGGCCGGTGTCCGCGGACATCGTGGTAAAAACATATTAAAAAACACAACATTGCCCTTTTCAAACTTATAAAATCATCTCTGGGGAGGTGAGGGATGATGAGGATGGGATGGGATATGGCTGCAAGAAGTGAAAAAACAGGTGTTTTTCACCACGAAAGTCCACGAACAGTCCGGATGATCGCAAACAGTCCTGTGAAAGTTTGCGTACAGCTCTGCATTACTGCTTTGGTGAAAAGCAGTTCTTTGATGGCTTATAACTTTGGCACCACTTAATGGAACTGCATGTAATTTTGCAATCATATTCCTGACCTGATCTCGAATGCATTTGCAAAGTTTAGTGGGATTCTGTCAGTGATGTCATCAATCATATCTGTGATGTCATCTTTGATATCATGGGTGTTATTCTTAGCAGTGCACGGTGGTAGCGTGAGTTATGGTTGCTTAGCTTACCATAACTGGCGAATTTCAGGGGTTTTTCAGTTTTACTTGTAACCAAAACGTCCCTTTGACAACGTTTTTTCACTGAATTTGATAGATTTTTAGTAGCACAACTTAACCATAACGTCCCTTTAACAAAGTGTTTTCATTGTATATGTATATATACTTATATTTGTAAAAGAGTTGCAGAAAATACTTACTTTAAAAAATATAGGCTTACCTTTCCTATGTTTTGTTAGATGTAAATGTTGTTGAATTTGCAAATATACATTTGGGATAGTTGTACAGTAGTTTTTGATGCAGATGGCTGTGCTTGACAGGAGATATGTACACTCAGAGTTCAAGTGTACATCAGAAGTGTTGAACTGAGAAGACAGGGTTATATTGTAAGAGGATTCAATCCAGCACTACAGCTAAGTCAATGCCTAGTCTGGGATACTGAATGGAAACCCTTATTGATATATCTTTATGTCCAGTTCATGAGTTCTGGATGACTACCCCTATATAACACCCCTCTCTTGGAATCCCCCTGACCCCACTGAGCCAAGAAGTAGTTCTGTTTTGCAAGTTTAAAAGGTTTATTTGAGAATTTAAACAATATATATATATATATATATATCACACTTTTATAATGAATTAATAATTGAATATCACACTTAATCTGAGCAGTAATCAATAATGGATAGTCTGGCACTAGCACACTTGTGAATAGGAACAGAAGAATAAGGTGGTAGAGAATGCTTTATATAAGTTCAGATGGATGCAATGTTGAATGAAAGGCAGTACAGAAAATACTCAATATGATTTCAACAAAACATTGTAATCACTTTTCTCTGGCAATCCACCCCCCCCCCCTTATACAATGTAAGGAAATGAAGAGTAGCACACAGTTCTCAGACATGCAATCAAATGTAATTCAGTTCACCCCAGCAAGCTTAGATTACAGAAGTTTGAAACACAGGCAAAAGGCTTTGAATATGATGACAATGCAGTGAGAAATATACTGAAAATGCTTTTAATTCCCTTCAGGAGGTTCAGGGTGAGTGGTATCTAGTTAATATGAGTTCAGGCTCACTCTAGCAATGATTCAGGGATGGTTCTTAAGAGGCAGACGAAATTTAGCAGTTGAGGCCAAAGCAGCTATCTTTTTACAAGTAAAGAAATCGGGCCAAATCGCAAATCGTGGCAAAATTCACGAGTGCGAGAATCGTGATTACGGCAAAAGTATAAGTAGCAAGTCAGTTCTAAGTTTGTTGAGATTCTAAGCTTTCAGAGGAAAGTTAAACAAAGTTCCTATCACAAACGGTTCCAGAGATACGGACGATTAAATAAAGGTAGTTTTTCGGATTTGAAATTTTAAAAGTTCAAAGCGACAGGTTACAGCTTGCAGCTAGAAAATGACAGGTGACAGCTTTGCAAATGACAGGTGACAGTTAGGAGGCAGTTCTGTTTAGATTAAAATAGATTGAATTATATTGTTTTAAATAAGAGATTGGTTCTGCACAGTTCTGCTAGGTACTCACAATATATTTTGAAATAAGCCTCACCACGGATCTGGTCAGGTTTTGGACTGGACTCCGGTTCTGGTCTCGGCACTTCACAGTGATCTGGGTCAGCTCTCTGGTTCTGCTAACAGCGGTCTGGTTCACTCTGGATCTCTGGCCTCTGGTTCTGGATACTGCTCTGCTTCCTCTGGGTACAGCACTGCTTCTGGATCTTTCTGCACAGCTTTCTCTGGACCCAGCGCTGATCTGCACGGCTCCTGGATGCTGCTACCGCTGTTAGGTTTGCTGGATGCTGAGGCCTACTGAGAAGAGTTCTCAGTTTGTGGGTTTAGGTCCTTGCTTTGAGTTCTGAATCAGGTTCTTTAGAGTTTTAAAGTCTAAGTGTTGAATCTGGTATCTTCTGGATGTTGTATGGTCCGGCAGAGCGTGTTGCAGCAACTGGATTTTAATGTCCTCTCTAGCTTCCAGTGGCTCTTTTTATGTCTTTTGAAAGTGGGTGTGTGTGCAACATCACTAGCCAGCCCCTCTTTCAACTGCCCATTGGTCAAGCTTTCCGCACTGCTTTGATTGGGGGAAGGAAATGTGTGTCATGGTGATGCTGTAGGTTTTATGGGTCAGAGGATCCTCCCCTGGTCAGTTTGCCCACACATCTATATTTGACCTAAAGACATATTTCATAGATACACAGTGGTTTGAAATTACATGCACCCATCACGTATCACATGAGGTATACTCTGTTCAAACTCTGATGTTTCTAAGAGCTTGCATTCAGAAACGGCAACATTTTGCATTTTTTAACTGGTTTTGCAATATTTGTTTTTCATTAAAAATTATACACATATACACGGCCTGTCCATACATACACCAGTAAATTCCCATGTCTCTAGCTTAAACACAGAGTCTGTAGTATACATAAATAGCAGGGTTTTGCCCCAGAACATCACACAAATTCCCAACGCGTCTTAAAACGTGCACAAAAAAATCACAAGAATTATGGTATCATTTAAACAATTTTGACAAGTCCGCACCATGAGTTATACATCTTTCTTAAAATCATATTCTGGCCAACCGGGGTGTGTCTTCCCAGGTCACATGGTGGAGAAACCAGTTTATCCAGTTTCTGCCAAGCTCAGAGACCCTGCCCCTCCCAGCTTCTGCCAAGAGGAAGCTGTTTTACGATTCCCCAAATAAACCATCTGCCTGGGCCCTGGAAGGCCCATTGTTCAGGAGGAAGCCATTTATGGCCTCCCCCCAATAAACCCTCTGCCTGGGTCCTTTGTTTAGTCTCTAGCAGTCCCTTGGTAATTTAATCAGAGAGGGGTAACCTCCCCTCAGAATGCAGCCAGGCCTGAGAACTGCTGTGGATCCAGTTTCACTCCAATTGGGGGGAAGTTGTCATGCAGAATCCAGTTCCTTAAGCCAGGCCCCAGCTAATGTCACTTTTAGTTACCCAGTTTTCTGCATTCAAATAAAACTAACAATTTTTACATATGCAGCTAGAATGCTGATTCTAAGTTCAAAACTATGACATTTTAACAGTGACAAACTATGTGGCAGTCACAAGTCTGTCCCTCAGTTTATTTACACATTTCGATTTTTGGTAATTTTAAATCCAGTTTCAGTTTAAGCCGCTGCAGACCTGCAGAGCTCAGCCAGTCTTGTTATAAACCTTCAAGTCACTCCAGAATATAACTTTACATTGTATCCACCTCTCAGTAAGTCTTTCTTTGGCCTGCTTTGGGTTCATTTATTCAGTTTTACACAACAGTCTGTTGGTTTTAAAACGCCGGCTTTCTGATAGTGGTGAGTACTGGTAATGCAACCATTTTTGGGATTTAAGAAAATGAATTCCCCACAGTTCTAGGTTGCTTTTGGCAATCAGCCTTGACATTCCCAATGGTTTCAGGCTACTGTGTGGGTAGTCCAATGGTGGTTTTAGGCAGTGCCCTTCTGTGCCCATAACATCGGCAAACATTGGTGGCAGCCTATTCTTCATGCATTTCCCTGGGCATTTTCTGGGAAGCTCTGGCCATCATGATGTTTTCAATGCCAGTAATGCACAGGTTTTTTTTTGTTTTTTTTTTTGGTAGGGCTCGGATGCATGGTTAAAAACATCCCACAATATGTAGAGTTTTTGGAAGTGATTGGTGGATGGATGTGTGACTGAAGGCAGGCAATGAGGAAGTGTTACAGATGGATGTGTGACTGAAGGCAGGCAATGAGGAAGTGTTACAAGCATAGTATTTAACATGGTAAAAGGGCTGCCCTGTGTAACCTCCCACAGCCTGCAATTGGACGTTCTGTCTGTGGACACAGCAGTAGTCTGCAGACGGCATGTGCCACATCCAGTTCTTTTGAGGATGCCTGGCATGGAAAGGGGATTGCAGAGACTGTGGACAGTCATGGATGTCTGTGGGCATCAGGGGATCAGCCAATCAGGTGTTGTGGGTGTGGTGTACAGGAAAAGAGGGTGGTAGGAAGTTTGTTTTGTGAGAGCACTGAAGATGGCTATGACAGTGTGTATGGATTTTGGGAGATTCTTCGGTCCAGTCATCGAAGGTGTATGATGAAAATCATGACATCAGTGAAAGTATTGGATTGCAAGAAATTGAAGTTTTGTGGCATGCAGTTTGTGAGTTGAACTGGGCAAGCTTGTTGTCATTCTGTCAGAGTATGGCACACTTGAAATGTCTAGACATTATCGTTGTGCATTTTGGAGGGAACAGTTTGGGGTATGTGACTGCAATTTATTTGCAGGTTGCCCTGAATTATTTTTTAAAAAGTCAAATGGAACTGTTTCCTGCTGCAAAGATTATTTTTTTCTCAAATAAATCAGAGGCACACATGGAAATGTGTACATTTCTTTCAGTTTAGATGGAAGAATTGAGACAGATTTTTAATACAGCTTTATCTACTTATTTATATGCATCAGGAATGTCATTTTTTGAGAATGACAATATAAGGTCTGATGGTGTGAATCTTTTTCGTGGAGATGGAGTTCATTTCACAGATGTCAAAATTGGGATTTTGCTTTACAATGTTAGGAACGCATTGAAACAGTACCAATAAAAACACTGGAAGGGAAGATGTAGAAGGTACAGTACTATTGCAAATAAAAGCAAGAAAAGGAAAAATAAAGTGTTTGTTAACAAACCCTCCAAAACCAAACAATAACAAAGGTTCTTTTCAGAGACAGCCCTAAAGAATAAAAAACTGAAATTGAGTTAAAGCTCCCCACACCCCCTTCGATTTGACGTTCCATCCGCGGACACAGCAGTAGCCACAATCATGGGAGAATAACTGCACCAGTGTCCACGATTAGAAACTCTCTTGGGACATAGTGGGCAAATAATCATGACTTACTTGCCCTCTCATCATTTCTCCTCCTCACCCTCATGTCTGGCTTTCAACAATCCTCTGCTTCATAAAGGTAACTTGAAAAGTACACATTCCATAGTGTCACTCAAAATATATAAATCCTTATTGAGCTATGTCAGGAAAAAAGTGTACAATCGTGCC
This sequence comes from Ambystoma mexicanum, assembly GCF_040938575.1. NCBI lineage: Eukaryota > Metazoa > Chordata > Amphibia > Caudata > Ambystomatidae > Ambystoma > Ambystoma mexicanum. The sequence goes on from NC_090936.1 coordinate 909,770,835, forward strand.
ATTATTCCCAACCCACCCTCTGAGTTTGTAATCCTGGACACTGGTGCAGTTATTTTCCCCTTAATGTGGGTGCTTTTCAGGGCACAGTAAAGGACACGTGGGTGGAAAGCGTAACATTTTCTTCAGAGGGCAGACACAACCCATTATTTGTTTTTTTTTAGGTTGATAAACTTGCTCAAGTATATGAATACCAGGATTTTACTCACTCTGGGAATACAAGATGTTGTAAGCCCCAATTCAGGATGGTTATGTGGCAAAGATTGCACTGTCTTGGACACCCAGCCTTCACCTCTGGCGAAGGGCTTTGGAAATTCAATTCTCTCAACATATGTCCAATGAATGCTTCCTTAAGTGTTTATCCAAAAGTGAATTCCAGAAGGAGTGGGAGACTTTTATAGGATAAAGCCCACAGGTGATTCGACTAAAGCACCTGGAGACCATGAAAATGGCAGTAGTGTGTGGCATGAATCACATTGACATAACTTAACATAGCTGAAGCACACATGCTTTAAGGGGACCAATCCCTCTCCCTGAGACACGTTGTCTTTGCTTCTGACAAAATGCCAAAAGTGATTTATGAAAAAGAAGTGGAGGGAACATTAAGGAAGAGAGTTATGCAGAGAAACAAGAGGATGGAATATTTCACCAGTCATGCCGGGCCCCCATCTGCCTCCACTAACTCTGCCTCCTTGCCTTGTCCATAATATCATAGGCTATTTTGATATAAAGCATCCTGGTGTAAGGCTAGTCCTTTTGGAATGGATGTTTCCTTTGGTTCCTCCTGATGGGAGGCTGTCCTGCTGGAGAGCTGTGTTAGCCAACCTCATAAGGGATCAATATGAGAGTCCCAGCCATTCAATCTCATACCCTGCAAGTGGCAGGGCGTGCTGACCAGAATACACACAGCTGGTCTGGGCTCACAGTGCTGACACATGTATAATATCAATCTGATATGGCTTCTTATAGTTATGTGAATGACTATCAACCATACCCTAAACTCACGTATGCTTTATCTTTAAAGATTAGACTACCACCGGAATTCCTCATTACTGTGTGGGTTTGGAGCAGAGGTGCAGACTTTAAAAGCAGCCTCTGTGCTGAAGTGGTTTGGCTTTTACAGCAGCTGTCAAATGGGCACTTGTGAGCCCTGAACCTGTTCTGCACAACTTCAGAGCTTGCACTGCAGATCAGGATAGTGAATTAACTGGGAACTATGCTTTCAGTATGAAGCTAATGAAAGGGAGATTCGGTTAGCCGATCACCCTTTATGAAATGGAATTACCCATGTCAATTTATGAATTGATCATAATCAAAAAAGCCAGTGCTTCAGCACCCTTGCCAATCACACTCCGACAAGGGTAAGTGTATTCCATGATTGTTCCACCCCAATTGTGACCCGTATGACTCCCCAAAAGTGTGGTCTGTCCATTCCAGATGTCGTGTGTTTGAGCCCATCATCTATTTCGAAAATAAAATATTTGTATTATTTTTGGGGGGTTTCCCCCCCAGACTCCCTGGCATTTACCTATTTGTATTTATTCCAGACCCCCCAACCACTTATATGCACTTTCCCATGCCCCCAAAAAATGTCAATTTTTTTTCTGCAAAAAGCCTGTGGAAAAAAACCTGTCCTAAAAACGGGTGTCAATGAAAGGACGTCATACTGTTTCGAATGACTGTTTCCAAGTCTCTTTTTGTCTCCAGCCCTTGTTTAGATATTTAAGCATCTCCAAGTTGAAATTCCCTAATTTGGAAGTGAGTTAATATTTTACATTTTGCCCCCCCTTCCATCGTTCTAATTATTAGCCCTATCCAGTAGGGGTTTGAGTGTCTTTGCTGTTTAAATCAAATGTTATGACTGCATGCACCCACCTGAACACATCTGTGCACAAAGTAGAAGGATTTCTCTATTGCCCTAAATATTTGGAGCACCTTTTGCACATTTTTACAGAGTGATGGGGAGGTAATTTATGTCTGCAAAAGAAGTGCACTATGAAATGCTTGTGTTATAATTACACCAAAATACCAAATCTAATGGGAGATTTGGTCGAATTTCAGGCGTACAAACATTTCGAATGGCTGAAAAGTTCAACCAAATTCCCCATTCGGTGGCATTATAGTGAACAAGAGGAGCGGGGGCTGCAGGAATGTTCCCTGCACCCTTGTTCACTATAATGTCAGCAAAGGTTGTGGTGGTGTCACCCGCACCTGTTTGCACAAAGTTAAGTGCATCGAAGTGAATGTGAAAAAGGATCGCAGGGACACAGCGGGTCGGTGGCACACATAAAGTGTGCTGCCGACAGGTAAGTAAAGGTGTGGGTGGGATCGGCTTATTCGAAATGGTCACAAGAGGAAAAACGCAATCTTATTTTTGAACACATAACATTCGGTTCTTTCTTCCTCAGTCATTTCGGATACAAACAAATCACAGTAATCTGCTTTGTTTTATGGCGAGTACAGTGTGCTCATACTTGGGAGTAGGACCGAATCATTGTAACAATGGCCCCTATCATCTTGATTTACTCGCAAATAAGCATAACTGTGTTGTCTGAGAAATGTACAGTTTTTTGTTGGATCCAAAGCAAGTTTGGATCGAAACCTTTTTTTCTTTTTATTGGAGAAAATTAGAGATTTAATCAAAGCTATCTGAAATAAGAAAAGAATACAGCAAGTGTCACCCCCTTACCAATTAATTTTGATTTGATTGCTAATATCGGTCACGGTATACATCACCATGTTGGCAGGTTCTTTTTCAGACACCTCATTGCTGGAGATGCATTAATGAGCCTCTGCTCAGCCACTCTTAACTTCCTGTTTGTCAGCGCGCATTTGACTTTCTTGAGTGACCAGATGATGGAATGCTTCCCTGCACCATTTCGGATACAGTCATTGGCCTCTCAACCCATCACCTCAATATCCCGGCATCTATTTGTACTCCTGGTGCCCGCCCTCCCGTCTGCTTCCGCCTCCTGTGGCAATCTGCATGCCCTGCTTCCCCTCACCATCTTCCATTCATTCCCACACTTGTCCGGTGTCTTCATGCCTCATTGTATTGCTCATTTATTGGGCCCCACCCAAACCCACTTCACCCTTAGTTCACTGTTAGGCAAAGTTTGCATGCAGCACCTTCTGGGACCACTACACACATCTATGACTACAGGTGTAAGCAAAACCAACCTTAGGTATCAGTCTGTACCACACCGTTTTTGGTAGTGAGCTGAGCAGCCAGTCCTATTTCAAGAGGGAATGTGAGCTTGTAAGGGTGATATACAGAGGTGTATAATTACAAGTATTCAGATAGACACTTATACTCAAGGATTCTTGATAAAAACACATCTTAATTTATTACACAGTCAGTTAGAAAACATTCACTAACAGGAGGCAAGAAGGCAATCAATATCACACATAAAACGGTTCTGGTAGTTTAAACGGAAAAGTCTTTGCCACGGTTCTCAGAAGTAGTTCATAGAAGAAAGGTTCATATGTCGGGTCACAAGCTGAATAGCCCCGCAAGTTGCCAAAGTTTCACACACTTTCGCAGTGAGAGGTAAGTTCTCTCGGTAGGGTTTTCACAGTACCTTATATTGAAGAAAAAGATGCAGCTGAAAACTTCTGTTCCTGGCAGTTCCTACAGATCTCGTTGTTCCTGAGCCTCAGTCATGGGGACAAGAGGGAGGACATCGGGGGACTCCTGCACTGCACAGCGACTGGTCACAAAGCTGGCAAACTGGCAAATCTTCAATTCCGGTAGCTGCCTTCAAGCACACAAACTGGTGTCCTTCTGCCTGGTTATTCTGTTTCCTGCAGCACTGTGAGGAGAATGGTGTCCAGTTGATTGGTCCCACCAACTCAAAGGAAGAAGTCGTCCTTGAAGGACTTCTCTGTTGAGATGAACTTGGCAATTCGGACTTGCAGCATGGCTTCACCGGCAAACCAACGGTCCAGGAGTTGCAGCAATCGTCCTCTTCCAGCTCGGCGTCGGTTCTTTCATTCCAGTGGTCGACTCTGCCTTCCAAGCCAAGATATTTGCCTTTGAAACAGTTTTCCCCCATTCATTCCAGCCTAGCTTCCTCTCACCCAGCAGGGTGGCTGTTCTTGCCGGACAGTAAGCCAGTCAATCACGCCATAGTGCATTTGGGTCTCCTAGGAGACTAAGCACAGGGAGTTTCGGGCACCTCTGTCACTTCCTGCCCACCCCAGACACTTGGGCGCCAGACACAGTCTTCAGTCCTGAAGCCCACCAAAGGCGTAGCAACAAAGAGACCAAACCTGGTTTGGCGCGCAGAGACAAACTCTAGAAGGACCTTTCCAAAAAGAAATGGTGAAAAAAAAAGACCGGGACCAGTTTAAACAAAGGGGGCTCAGACGACATCTTGAAAAACATGGCTCCTGTGATTTTTTAGCTACCGGTATTCGCGGTCAGTTAAAATCATGGTAGTTTGTCGTAAAACCACTGCCACCAGCCATTTCGATAGCAAAGGGTAGAATTGGACTGCTACATTAGATTATAGACAGAGGGGATACTAGATAACCCCTCCAGCAATCTATTGGAAGATAGTGTGTGCTGAGTCTAGGAATTTAAAAAGACTAGTAAAGTCAATTTAACTTTACTTTCTCTGGGAAACCATAGTTTATCCCAGAGAAGGTGTTTAAACCTTGGGACAGCCTAAAAGGCTTCCCTGTGTCACTGCACTGAGGGTGCTATGTGTCATAAATAAACAAGATGATGCCTATGGAGTTGTCTAAAACTCCATAATCAAAAGAAACAAACACAGAAAACAAACATAATAAAAAAGTTCAAAGCCTCAAAGTTTAGCAAAAGAGCTGGAGGGGTCTAAGTTAGAGGGAATTAGCACATTTATGAGAATTCTCCCTAACAACCACGTATGCCCTGCCAATGTTCCTGGTCCTTTTCACTGTCTACAATATTGTGCATGTGCACACCGCAGATCGATGCTCCTTACAAATGTTTTCCACACAGGCAGATCTTTTAACATTATTGGGGCCTGATTTGCCAAAAAAATGACACCTGAAAATTCGCGTTTTAAAAAGCTGACTGAACACGGTTTGAGCAACAAGCATAGGCCCCCCGTGGTCATTGTTCAACGGCTAAAGGCATTCATGTCAATGCCTGGGTAAAGCGTATGGTCAACTTCCTGGGACAGCAATGCAGGAGACCCTGCAAGGGCCGTTACCTATCATGTATGTATATGTCGGGGAAAGGCAAAATATCACAGCCACCTTTCCCTACTGCGGCAAAAGATACTACGGCCTTGTTTACAGTTACATAAGCACTTTTGTAAAAGTTACAACATATTTTACATGCCCTGTGGTTTTTATGTTGCTTCTATCCTGGGCTATTTCTGTTCGCTTCCCATGCTTTTGAATTCAGTGCATGCGTGTTGTCACATGGGGCCCTACCCATTAGGCTGAACTGGATTCAGCCCTGCTCCTGGACTCACCATCCGGTTTCTTTCTTGTCCAATTAACTAACTCTGTGTTAGCAACCACATGCTCTTGAAATTAGAGTAGATATTGCTTTGGCTAACATGGTAGTTACTTCCCTGGTGCACAGTAACAGGCGTAGTGTAACACATGGTAATAAGACAACGGATGAAGGTAAAGCAGCCTTTATCAGAGAGCTACCAGTTAAGATACAGCATCTCCAGTTAGCCACCATCTGATGACTAAGAGCTTGAAAATATCAAATCAGCGGCAAACTCTCAAACGAGGCATCTTGATGAGTTATCCTTCTGAAGCCTGATCGATGGCTGACTGTACAGTCACTTATAATTGGAGCCTCATCCCTCAGCAAGAACAGCTGTAGCTCTCAGAATCCTGAAGTGGAAAATTAATAAAGCTCATGGATGATTAATCAATTATCCCGTTTTTCAACATAGTTTAGTGCTATCTTAATGGAAACGATTCGGGTCAAGCACTATAAAGCAGGGAAAATGGCAATAATGACCAACGAGCTTCGAAATGTAAGGTCTATTAGCCCCGAAAGGTCACCGGATATAACTTTTCTTAAATCATTTATATTTTTCTATCCGAGTAATATAATAAAATAATTATGGTGTAGACAGTAAAGACCATTTTTATTCGCTGCCAGTATTTCTGCCAGACCTACACGTTTTTCTTCTCATGATGAATGAGGAGGTACCCATGCCACTCGGGTGTACTCAGGCAAATGTACCTTAAAGTAAGTGGCTAAACTTGGCATGGGGCATCAATAATGTTGCACCCGAGTGAACATATAAAAAAAATCTCCTTTGCTATAGGTCATTGGGCAGAGAGATTAGAAGACACAGAGAGATAGAATTAAATAATTATTGCAAAGGTAATGCTTTAATTTGGGAGGCACAGTATTTGTGAAAAAGGGAAGGCAGGTAATTAACTTGCCTTTAACTATTTCTCACACAGTGATAATATCCGTTAAATGCTGAGGACGAGGGTGCTCGTCCTGTTTGCATAGATGTACCTAATAGCCTGACAGTTAAGTGGTTAAGATAGATCCTTCTATCACAGTGGTCTTCAAAAATGTTTGGCCTGGGCCCCCTTGAGCAAAATGTGAGCAGTCTGAGACCCTCCAAAAATGCCAAATGACCAGCATGTCCAATTTGCTACGAACTATTGTGTGCTGTCGCTGCACTCGGGTCACAGTATAGTTCCTGGCCTCCCTCACCGGCTCCCATCCAGGGACGTTTTTAATGGAGGGCAAAAGGGGCACTTGCCTACGGGCCCCACCTTGGAGGGGGCCCCACAAGGCTAGCTGATCTGAAGAAGTAACATTCCGTTGTTCATCAGTCTTGAATAGCACACGTCAGGATATTTTATGGGGTGCTGCTGAGGCTCTAAACCCACTGCCTTTCTGTTTTGGCAAGTGCATTCTGCCTTGATCAATTCATTGTGTATTGATTTCTGTGTTTACTGTAGTATACATAGTTTGTGTGTTCCTTATGGCACAACTCGGTAGCATTCTTTCCTTCCTGTGGGAAATATGTTGATCATGTGCAATAGGCAATGGTGAAATGCATATTGATAAATTGAGTGGCACAATGGTTCAGAAGTTAGCTCAGTGTGTGAAGCACCAATTGCAGAGATATGAGTTAATAGTTCATATGCAAAATTAGAATATCACATTCCAGTAAAGCTGGCTGAGCCTTTCCTATGTCTGAGGTTTATAAACCTGCCTGCATATGTACTTGGTTTTGCAAAAAAACATCTGCTATTATCAACAATGTACCTGGGGTTGCTTTAAAAACTAACATATCATCCGTATGATGAAGGTCTAGAAATTGGTTTGTTCAGATGGGGTGTTGTAAAACCTAGGCAATCGCCTCCAACAATGGCATAAACTGTTAGCTCAAGAGGTGAATAAGTATCCAAATTCTAGACTATGGAAGAACAGCGTTCATGTTTGTATCTTGAATTTGCCAGCAGACGATACAGTGATCCTGGTCAAATCAACTAATATATCTTACATAACTGTGCTGTCTTCTGTGAGGTTTGCCTTCTGGCATGCTGCTGGTATTGTTTAGCCCATTACTTGATCGTTCTTCTCATGTAGGCCATTTGGGTGGAAGAGTTGGTAGACAGAAGAGAGCGGACAATTTGTTGCATGCTTCAGGCAAGCATATTTTAAGGTCTGCTTATAAGACACACAAAAAAGTTTGCTTTTTGGTAAAAGTCAAAGGTTTTTATGCACGTTTATAAATGAAAATGTCACAAGCCATTGTTTTGGAAGTATTTAAAGCTTTAAATGATGATGATTATTTAGCATTTATATAGAGCTATGAACCATCAGGCATCTGAGTAACAGATTGCAATTGGCACTTGCGGGCCGAGGGGAAGGCATTGTATTTTTTACCAAACATCGGTGACAGCTGCTATATTTCTCTATGATCCATTTATGTTCTAAAAACTTAGAATTTCACTAGCACACAGTATGCTAAGAAAGAATTCCCAAGATTACTAGAACTTCAAGAGGCTGAATGGAATGTTTCAGTTTGTCCAAAGTGCACAGAGTTTCATATCCCTTTTACCCATGTCACCCCTATGCTTTTTCAGATCATCAATATACCATAGTTGTGAAAGTTTTCCTGAAACTGTAACGAGGTTCGTGACTTTCTCCTTTCCATTTCAGCCGTTCTCACCTATTCTTTCTCTATTGGCATCAGAAGTGTTTGATACTTTTTTGGGTTTACATTACTGTCTCTTTTGTTTTATACATTACATACCATCACAGCCCTCCCCATCACAAGTATATCATTATCTCTCTATTAGCTTCAGGGGGAGGGGGGGTTGATGCTGTAGAGAGCTACAATACTGTATGTTGTGGCTTTCCCATTTTACTAAATGCTTGGCCGATTCATGGAATAATTAGAGTGGCGCAAGTGGCCAAAAATGTGCGAATCGCAGTGGAATAGCGAAAATCGCAGTGCAAGTGCGAAAATCGCACGAAAAGCAGCGCACGTCGATTCATGGAAGGCCGTGCGCGAGAAAACCAGCGGATGTGCGATAAAAAAGTGCGCGGCGCACGTTGGCGCACAGGCCATCTAACAGCGTGCGCCAGGTCACAGCGAAAATCGCACAGGCCACAGCGAAATTCGCACATAGCGCGGCGCACGCAACAAAAGTAGGCGGAACACGGGCGTAACACTCGGAATGGGGAACAACTTGCCAAAACGTGGGCGTCACGGGGGAAGTACAGGGCACAAGTGCGCGGAACGCCCACACGCTCGCCTACAACACGTATTCATGGAATAGAATAGGGGAAAAAAGCGCACGCTCAAACCAGCGCACAGGCACAAACACGACCGCCACAAGAAAGCAGGCGGTAGCGTCTCTGCGGCTGTAAGAAATGTGCGCCAAAAGGTGCGCCAACAAATAGCACCTATATACTGCCATGATGAATGTCCCATACTGTGGCCCTCCAGGAAAAATGACGTGCAAAGGGGTACCCACAAACACGGACACCCGCTGACAAAAAATACGTGTGCGTGTATACCAGGGTGCGCGGGAAGTCTCACACGCGATTTCAGCAGGGTACGTGCATCACAGGGGTTCGCGTGAAGTTATTCACGCGATCGGGCCTGGGGGAGCGGGCTACGTGTATTTCAGGGGTTCGCGTGAAGTTTCTCACGCGATCGGGCCTGGGGGAGCGTGCTACGTGTATTTCAGGGGTTCGCGTGAAGTTCCTCACGCGATCGGGCCTGTGGGAGCGGGCTACGTGTATTCCAGGGGTGCGCGGGAAGTTCCACACGCGAATAGCCTGGGCGCGTGTATTTGAGGGGTGCGCGGGAAGTTCCACACGCGAATAGCCTGGGCGCGTGTATTTCAGGGGTGCGCGGGGAGTTCCACACGCGAATAGCCTGGGCGCGTGTATTTCAGGGGTGCGCGGGAAGTTCCACACGCGAATAGCCTGGGCGCGTGTATTTGAGGGGTGCGCGGGAAGTTCCACACGCGAATAGCCTGGGCGCGTGTATTTCAGGGGTGCGCGGGGAGTTCCACACGCGAATAGCCTGGGCGCGTGTATTTCAGGGGTGCGCGGGGAGTTCCACACGCGAATAGCCTGGGCGCGTGTATTTCAGGGGTGCGCGGGGAGTTCCACACGCGAATAGCCTGGGCGCGTGTAGTTCAGGGGTGCGCGGGAAGTTCCACACGCGAATAGCCTGGGCGCGTGTATTTCAGGGGTGCGCGGGGAGTTCCACACGCGAATAGCCTGGGCGAGTGTATTTCAGGGGTGCGCGGGGAGTTCCACACGCGAATAGCCTGGGCGCGTGTATTTCAGGGGTGCGCGGGAAGTTCCACACGCGAATAGCCTGGGCGCGTGTATTTCAGGGGTGCGCGGGAAGTTCCACACGCGAATAGCCTGGGCGCGTGTATTTCAGGGGTGCGCGGGGAGTTCCACACGCGAATAGCCTGGGCGAGTGTATTTCAGGGGTGCGCGGGGAGTTCCACACGCGAATAGCCTGGGTGCGTGTATTTCAGGGGTGCGCGGGAAGTTCCACACGCGAATAGCCTGGGCGCGTGTATTTCAGGGGTGCGCGGGAAGTTTTACACGCGATTTCTGCACGGTACGTGTATTTCAGGGGTGCCGGGGAGTCCCACATGTGATTTGACAGTGTGGGTCCTCCCAGGTGTACCCTGTACACCCTCCACGGCCCCTGCAGGCAGCCCACACCACAGGGGACTACCCTGCATCCCTGGTCATGTCCCGCAGGCAGCCCACCCAACAAGGGCATGCCCCCCCAGCAAAGGCACATGTCTCCTTGAACTAATGAACACCAACTCATGTCCCCTTGCACCCCCACCCCCCAGCACTGTGGGGCACCTGCCAGCAGGCCCCCACCCATGTCCAACTCATGTCCCCCACCACCCCCACCCCCCAGCCACCAGGGTCACCCTCCACCAGGCCCCCACTCATGTCACCCACCACCCCCACCCCCTAGCCACCAGGGTCACCCTCCACCAGGCCCCCACCCATGTCTCCCACCACCCCCACCCCCCAGCCACCAGGGTCACCCTCCACCAGGCCCCCACTCATGTCTCCCACCACCCCCACACCCCAGCAGTGCAGGGGCACCCTCCACCAGGCCCCCACTCATGTCTCCCACCACCCCCACACCCCAGCAGTGCAGGGGCACCCTCCACCAGGCCCCCACTCATGTCTCCCACCACCCCCACACCCCAGCAGTGCAGGGGCACCCTCCACCAGGCCCCCACTCATGTCTCCCACCACCCCCACACCCCAGCAGTGCAGGGACACCCTCCACCAGGCCCCCACTCATGTCTCCCACCACCCCCACACCCCAGCAGTGCAGGGGCACCCTCCACCAGGCCCCCACTCATGTCTCCCACCACCCCCACACCCCAGCAGTGCAGGGGCAGCCTCCACCAGGCCCCCACTCATGTCACCCACCACCCCCACCCCCCAGCCACCAGGGGCACCCTCCACCAGGCCCCCACTCATGTCTCCCACCACCCCCACACCCCAGCCACCAGGGGCACCCTCCACCAGGCCCCCACTCATGTCACCCACCACCCCCACCCCCCAGCCACCAGGGTCACCCTCCACTAGGCCCCCACTCATGTCACCCACCACCCCCACCCCCCAGCCACCAGGGTCACCCTCCACCAGGCCCCCACCCATGTCTCCCACCACCCCCACCCCCCAGCCACCAGGGTCACCCTCCACCAGGCCCCCACTCATGTCACCCACCACCCCCACCCCCCAGCCACCAGGGGCACCCTCCACCAGGCCCCCACTCATGTCTCCCACCACCCCCACACCCCAGCAGTGCAGGGGCACCCTCCACCAGGCCCCCACTCATGTCTTCCACCACCCCCACCCCCCAGCCACCAGGGGCACCCTCCACCAGGCCCCCACTCATGTCACCCACCACCCCCACCCCCCAGCAGTGCAGGGGCACCCTCCACCAGGCCCCCACTCATGTCTCCCACCAGCCCCACACCCCAGCCACCAGGGGCACCCTCCACCAGGCCCCCACTCATGTCTCCCACCACCCCCAGCCCCCAGCCACCAGGGGCACCCTCCACCAGGCCCCCACTCATGTCACCCACCACCCCCACCCCCCAGCCACCAGGGTCACCCTCCACCAGGCCCCCACCCATGTCTCCCACCACCCCCACACCCCAGCAGTGCAGGGGCACCCTCCACCAGGCCCCCACTCATGTCTCCCACCACCCCCACACCCCAGCAGTGCAGGGACACCCTCCACCAGGCCCCAACTCATGTCTACCACCACCCCCACACCCCAGCAGTGCAGGGGCACCCTCCACCAGGCCCCCACTCATGTCTCCCACCACCCCCACACCCCAGCAGTGCAGGGGCAGCCTCCACCAGGCCCCCACTCATGTCACCCACCACCCCCACCCCCCAGCCACCAGGGGCACCCTCCACCAGGCCCCCACTCATGTCACCCACCACCCCCACCCCCCAGCCACCAGGGGCACCCTCCACCAGGCCCCCACTCATGTCTCCCACCACCCCCACACCCCAGCAGTGCAGGGGCACCCTCCACCAGGCCCCCACTCATGTCACCCACCACCCCCACCCCCCAGCCACCAGGGGCACCCTCCACCAGGCCCCCACTCATGTCACCCACCACCCCCACCCCCCAGCAGTGCAGGGGCACCCTCCACCAGGCCCCCACTCATGACTCCCACCAGCCCCACACCCCAGCCACCAGGGGCACCCTCCACCAGGCCCCCACTCATGTCTCCCACCACCCCCAGCCCCCAGCCACCAGGGGCACCCTCCACCAGGCCCCCACTCATGTCACCCACCACCCCCACCCCCCAGCCACCAGGGTCACCCTCCACCAGGCCCCCACCCATGTCTCCCTCCACCCCCACACCCCAGCAGTGCAGGGACACCCTCCACCAGGCCCCCACTCATGTCTCCCACCACCCCCACACCCCAGCAGTGCAGGGACACCCTCCACCAGGCCCCCACTCATGTCTCCCACCACCCCCACACCCCAGCAGTGCAGGGGCACCCTCCACCAGGCCCCCACTCATGTCTCCCACCAGCCCCACACCCCAGCCACCAGGGGCACCCTCCACCAGGCCCCCACTCATGTCACCCACCACCCCCACCCCCCAGCCACCAGGGGCACCCTCCACCAGGCCCCCACTCATGTCTCCCACCACCCCCACACCCCAGCAGTGCAGGGACACCCTCCACCAGGCCCCCACTCATGTCACCCACCACCCCCACCCCCCAGCCACCAGGGGCACCCTCCACCAGGCCCCCACTCATGTCTCCCACCACCCCCAGCCCCCAGCCACCAGGGGCACCCTCCACCAGGCCCCCACTCATGTCACCCACCACCCCCACCCCCCAGCCACCAGGGTCACCCTCCACCAGGCCCCCACTCATGTCACCCACCACCCCCACCCCCCAGCAGTGCAGGGGCACCCTCCACCAGGCCCCCACTCATGTCTCCCACCAGCCCCACACCCCAGCCACCAGGGGCACCCTCCACCAGGCCCCCACTCATGTCACCCACCACCCCCACCCCCCAGCCACCAGGGGCACCCTCCACCAGGCCCCCACTCATGTCTCCCACCACCCCCACACCCCAGCAGTGCAGGGGCAGCCTCCACCAGGCCCCCACTCATGTCACCCACCACCCCCACCCCCCAGCCACCAGGGGCACCCTCCACCAGGCCCCCACTCATGTCTCCCACCACCCCCAGCCCCCAGCCACCAGGGGCACCCTCCACCAGGCCCCCACTCATGTCACCCACCACCCCCACCCCCCAGCCACCAGGGTCACCCTCCACCAGGCCCCCACTCATGTCACCCACCACCCCCACCCCCCAGCAGTGCAGGGGCACCCTCCACCAGGCCCCCACTCATGTCTCCCACCAGCCCCACACCCCAGCCACCAGGGGCACCCTCCACCAGGCACCCACACATGTCCCCCTGCCCCCAGGTCCTGACGATACTCAATCATGGCAGTAATGGGCAGCATACCCAGCACAAACACCCAGGCAAGGATTGCATCCACCCACATAGTGAATGCAATTACATGATACAACCCCAATGGCAAGTCTGTAAATGTCCGTCACACACACATACACAATGGGTGCAAGTCAATGTCAATACCCATATCATGACATGTAACAAACCAATGAGAAAATAACACAAGTGTAAGAAAATATAAAAAATGTATTAAATACCAAAAATAAGTGAACTTTTCAAACATACAACGATGTGGCTAAGTAAATAAATGGTCCATGTCCGAGAACAAAAGTGATAAACAAAAAAACAAAGGAATAAAAAATTAAAATGAATTTGTCCAAAGCAATATCATGTCATAGGAAATTAATGAAAAACCATTACGTCATGGTGAAAACAATAAGAAATTAAAAAAATGTATCTCCCAAAAAAACAAACTATATACAGGAATGTTCCAGGGTCCATGAGCCCAACACCAAAAATGAAACCTACCACTAACTAATGTAAAATATATGTACAAAAAAGTGGCCATTGTCCGAGCGGTCCAAAATAATAAAAATAAATAAAGGAAACCTAGCACTAACTAACTAAATAACTATATACAAAGGCAGCGGGCAAGTCCTGCAGCTCACTTGGTGATGTTGCTGGCCAGGGCATCATCGAACTCCATGTCGATGTCCTGGAGGCGGGACTCTGTCCTGGCCCCGAGGTCTCACAGGGACAACCCCATGTCCACCTCAAACTCCCTGCGAGCTTCCTCGAGGCACTCAGCCCGCCTCAATGCCCGACGCATGGAGAACTCCGCCCTGACCATGGCGAGCCGCTCCTCTTCCGCCCGCTGCCGCTCCGCACCTATCCGCTGGCCAAACTCCTCCCACACGGAACACACCACCATCCCAGGGTTGCCCTGCCCTCCGGCCGATGCCTGCCCCTCTGATCTTGATGGCCCCGAGCCATGATGCCTCCCACGTCGAGCCCGCTGCTGCCTCCGACGCCACTGCCTCTGCCAACACGACGGCATCCAGGCTGATGGAAACCACCGACGCTGTCGTGCACGTGCCCTGCCCGATGATGCCGTCACATCTTCCATCTGCTGGGGTCCACTTGCTGTGTTGTCCACCCCTGCTGGACCTCCGACTCCCAACTGTGGCAGGGATGGGATCCCCACCGAGCTGGCTGCATTGGTCGGGGCAGGTCCACAGGGGGCCCTGGTGGCATCTGGGCCGGAAGACGGCAAGGAGAACGACCGGTGGATAGCCTGCACAGAGGAGGAGAGGGCCGTCAGATTGGCCAACACATGCAGGAAACCCCCGAACATGGCCGATCCCAATTGGGCCACGTCGGCACGGTGCACTTCGTGATGACGTGCGTGCTCCTCCCGGGAAGCACGCACGTCATCACGAATCACAGCCGTGCGCATCGTGACCCCAATCAGGACATTCTCCATGCGGCCAGGGGTTACCACGTCCGCAGGTGGAGGGGAGTCAGGTGACATGGACATCCCCTCTACCTGAGGACGGGCCTGGGACGGGGCATCCCTGCTGGTGCATGGTGGTGCACTCACAGGGTCAGGGACAGTGACATGCACAGGCCCCTCCACGGTGACCTGTGCTGCCTCCTGCCCCTGGCCCTGGACTGCACCACTTGCACCAGCAGGGATGCTCCCACCAGGCCCCATGTGTGCACCAGTGTCGGCCTCCTCCTCCTCTGTGCAAACCACCAACCTGGATGGCTCCTCACCGTCTCCCGCCGTAGCAGGCCCCTGTGGGGGCTCACCCACCCCTTCCGCTGCAGCCGTGGGGGCATCCCCGCCGCCTTGCTCCACAGCGCCGTCTCCGCCCTCTTCTTCACTAGCCGCTGCGTAGAGGGAGACAAAGGACACAAGCATCAGGCTACTGTACAATGGTCCCCTAGACAGGAAGCAATAGCAGATGAGCACCACTGTCAAAGTACACTTCCATCATGTCCCTCCACAACACATGGGTCAGTCCAGGCAAAACACACACAGTAACAGGCATGGTGCATGCCATGGACATTTCCATGCATGTCCAATGGACTCTAGAAACATTCAATGATATGTAACTCACATGCATCATGGCTCATGCATATCACATGCACACACTTCACCTCAGTCACATCCATCAGGCCCCAAACACACCGAACACAGGCGAAACAAGGGTAAGTTGGGTGCGTCACTGAATCTGTGCATTGTCACACACATGTGTCATGCATCTATGGCATGCACAAGTCACAGACACGCAGGTCAGGCACACAGACATGGCTACCATATATGTACCTGGCATCAGCACCCATCCTTCACCCCCATCCATGTCCAGGTACAGAGACTGGCATGCTCTCATGTCCAAAATCTGCATAGGGCTCCCCATGCCGCATTTCAACACATGCAACAACCATGTGGGTCACACATCACTGGTCGCACATGCATTACCATGATGTCCCTGCACACATACATGCATACATGGCCCATGGCACACATACAGGCAAGTATCATAGAACCAGCACACCGCAACATGCCCTGTCTCACACAGTAATGCTTGGACACATACCGCTCAACTCCAGACGGGCCTCCCTCTCAAGGACCTGGGCGTGGAGCGCTGGGCGTACGCGTTCCAGGACCCTCTTCTGGATGGAACTCATGCGGCCCCGGCCCCCCTCCACGAGGCGCCGGGCCTTCACAAGGGTCCTGGACCTCAAGTCCTCCCAGCGCTTCCTGATCTTCTGGACGTTGCGGGTTGCCACCCCCTCCGCGTTGATGGCAACCACACAGTCGGCCCAGATCCTCTCCCGTCCTTCCTTGCTGGCGCGGGACGATCCAAAGAGGGCATCATACTGCCCCAGGACATGCTCCAACAGGACACCAACTTCGGTGGCAGTGAAGCTGGTGCCCCTCTGCCCCTCTGGCCTGGGGTTGCCACTGGTGCCAGATGTGGAAGTGCCCGACATGGCAACCCCAGAGGCAGGTGTGGGTGGGCAACTGGGTCCTGGGGCTGGGCTGTGGAGCGATGTAATCCCAGTTGGGAGTCTTCAGTTCCAGCAGGGGTGGACACAGCAACTGGACCCCTGCAGATGGCTGATGTGCAGGCACCAAATGGCAGGGCACGGTGGCAGCAGGCAGGCAGGCAGGCAGGCAGCAGCAGATAGCATGTGGGAGGCTGCTCGGGGCACTGGGGGGCAGTAACTCGGCCTTCTGGGCAGGAGCATGGTGTTCCGTGTGTTTTCGGGTGGCCAGCTTGATACGGAGTGATTTGGCATGTGAAAATCCTGCACGTCAGCGTGAAATCCGAGGAAAGGCCCTTAGCGCGTAAGCGCGTCAGCACGCATACGCGATTCTATTGGACCAGAGTCCCTCAGCGCGTAAGCGCGTCTGACGTGACCCGCACGGGCGTTCCCCACTCAGCACGTGATGACGGAACACACATGGAAATACTGCACGTCAGAGTGTCATCGCGTGATTGGCCTATGTACGTGTATTTCATTGCGTGTTATTGGACAAAAGTGCGCGTACACGCGATTGGCCTATGTACGTGTATTTAATGGGTGCGCGGCCACTTACACACGCAAGTACGTCAGCGAACCGGTATCCCGTGGTGCGTGTGAATTTCCACACGCTATTGGACTGGGAACTGGATTCCAGGGGTGCGCGGGTCACACGCTCGCCTAGAACACACGCAAAGCATAAAATTGCGGACTTTAACAATAACAAGCTCAGACGCCAGGATGAACATACCGTTCCTAGCAGCAGTGGCAGTGGGCTACCAAAGGAGGAGGAGGAGGATAGTCAGAGCCAGAATATTCACACCCAGAATCAGCCTTTTCGGGATGCCTGATGACCAGGTGTATGGGAGGTACAGGTTTCCACCACACATCATACTGGACCTGGTGAGTGAGTGGGAGGATGACCTCACATCACCCACCCTGTGCTCCCAAGCACTCAGCCCCCTGGAGAAGGTCCTCAATGTACTGCACTTCTTAGCCACTGGATCATTTCAGCGGACAAGTGCCATAGTGGGTGGGGTGTCACAGGCCACCCAGTCACGCTGCCTACACCAGGTCTTGAACATCATGACTGCACGCCCATCAGTCCGCAGGCACATATACTTGCCCAGAACACCTGCAGAAAGGCATGCTGCCGCCCTGGATTTTTACGCTGTGGCACGATTCCCCAAAGTGCTAGGTGCCATCGACTGCACCCATGTGGCTCTACGTCCCCCCAGGGCATCTGAGCACATCTATAGGAACCGCAAGCACTGGCATTCCATCAACGTGCAGGTAGCATGTAATGCCAAGGTAATCATCACCTCAGTATATGCCAACTATCCCGGCTCCACCCATGACAGCTTCATTTACCGAATGTCCACCCTAAGCCGGGACCTAGAAGCTGGGCGGCATGGCGATACATGGCTGCTTGGTGAGTATGTATGCCACTGCACATGCATGCATGTTGGATACTGAGCAAGGTCACAACCCCACCAATGATACAAATCACCACCTCCACAGGGGACAGTGCCTACCCTCTCAGCCCCCACATGATGACGCCAATTCGGAACCCCACCACGCCACCCCAGGTAAGATATAACACAGCCCACATTACAACCAGGGGCATAGTGGAGCGCACATTCGGAGTGCTAAAGTCACACTTTCGCTCCCTTGACCGTTCTGGCGGGCAGCTGTTATACGCTCCCCCAGTAGTGTGCAGGATCATAGTGGCAGCATGTGTCCTGCACAACGTTGCAACACGCCGGAGCCTGGCCGTGGACATGGTGGTGGCCCCACATCCCCAACCACATGCACAGCCGCTGCGCATGGGAGGGGAAAGGGCACGGGGGGAGGCAGCCCGTACACAGCTAGTGGCTAATTACTTCACATAGAAATCACACCCCTGTGGAGTGCACACTGCCCTGGCACATTCCATCTGACAATCAATGATGACTCAACCTGACACTGATCCTGAATGTCTGGAGAATGAACCGGGAATACCATGTCAGCCTGAGATTGTTCACCTGGAAGTGTCACAATGTGTGCATCCCTACCCACACAGACACCACCAATGCAGTTTTGTGAAGTTACACATTCAAGCAGCTAAAATGAATACCCACTTGCAAAATGCAACAAGAGGACAGTGCCATGTCAGCCAACCCAACCCCAGCACCGCCACACGACACACCGTGCCATGTCATGCTAATTGCAGGTAAACAAAGTAATCCCCACAACATGACATCAGTCTCACTATGTACAGTGGCACTATTAGAAACCTGCAACACCTGAAATGCTCACAGCAATGCCGGACCAACAACATACTTGAGCACGTAGTACCATTAACATGACATCACAAATGTTACATATTAGTAGTCTCACCACCTGGAAATGCCTGAACTCCCACCACTACCAACTGTGCAGTGTTGTCGCCATGTAGAGTTGTAGGTGCACTGCTGCCAACATGGTCCCCATCTCCAGACTAGAGGTCCTTGTGTGGACATGAGGAAGGGACCTGCAAATTGGGAGGTAGACACAGAAGAAGAGTTACACATCAATGCAACATGCAGTGTACAACACAACAGCAATATGCACTATGAATGTATACACAGTATTGACTACAGACTGGCCACACAGCTCATGGGAGTCCAACGTCACTGTGTAATTCACTGTCACTTGGGCACACCCTTTGCAAGCCCATGGAAACGGGAAGCAGGAGGGGTGTGTGTGACTCAAACCCAAGCATCTGAACCAAATACATTACAAGCCTGCATGTGCCCAGCCACAATGCAGCGTATGCCCACAGGAACCACGGAAGCCAACAGATCGAAGCCAACAGATCGAAGCCAACAGATCGAAGCCAACAGATCGAAGCCAACAGATCGTCCCAAAAAAATTGGGAATAAAAGAAATCAAAATAAAAATAAAAATAAGAAACAATCAAAAATGGCCATTGATGGGCCCGGGGGGGTTGGGGAGGCCACCCAGGAGGTCCGAGGACAGGATGCACACCAGAAACCACCTGCGTGGATCCTGGGAAGATAAAACACCTCCATGGGCTCATGGCCCACACGGCTACCCTATTGTGGGAGTATCACTGCTGTCGCTATTATCACCCTGTGCAGCTGCATCCGGAGGTGGTTGCACTATGGGAGGCAGCCCACGCAAGGCCCTAGTCTGCTCCTCCATGGCTGCAAGCATGCGGGTGTGGTAGGTCTGGTTCTGGAGGATGAGTGTGCGGAGGTCCCCATGCAACAACTCACGGGATGCCCGGACCTCCGCCCTCGTTGCCTGCATCTCAGCTGAGAGCGTACGGGTGAGACGCTCCAGCTGCTGTTCTGTCCTTTGGTGTGTTGAAGCCTCAAGCTCAACAAGAGTCGTCCTGAGGTGAAGGAGCTCCTGCCTCAGGGCTTCCCTGTGGCCCTGGGACTCAATGGAGATGGCCTCCTGCAGAGTCGCCAGTGCCGCCCGCCTGTCCCTGTTGGACCCCAACATGTCCTCCCTGTGTGACTGGCAGATGGAGTCGGTTGCCTGCTCTAGTCGCTCCATCAGCCTTTCTGGGGGGACAATGGAAGTGGCCACCCTATCCATGGCCTGAGCCATCATCTCGGATGATGCAGCCTGTTGGGTTGCCATACCGTAAATGGATTGCTCCCATGCGGTATTGCCGGGTGGCGTACGGCCACCACGTCGGCGGGCACCACACCTGTCTGGGGCAAGGCGAACTGCGCCTTGCTGTGCCGGCACTGCCTGAGGCTGCAGGACTGCATTCCCCCTCTGATCTGCTGGCCCAGGAACAGGATCAGATGTCGCGGAGTGTGACACTGCATCCGTAACCACCAAAGGCGTAGCTGCCAACACTGACATCCCCATGGAGGGTTCTGACCCTGGTGCAGGTGGGTGAGACAGAACAGAATCCCTCCCTGGAACACTCACCTGCGACGGCACGTAGGTCTCATCCGAATCAACACCTGAGTACAGCTCGGGGGAGGTGCAGCCAGAGACACCCCTTGAGAGCACGACCTGCAGCACTTGTGGGTTCTCCCCCACCACCACACCACGTCCCTCACTGGTGGTTGGTCGGCCCTCGGACCCCTCCTGGGTCTGCACCATCTCCACAACCCCAGCAGTATCAGGTGCGTCTTCCCCTGCAAAGACATGAAAACAAAGAAATGGAAACAGGCATTAGCACCATGGCACACATTGAGGGCTGAGAAGCAAGAGAACCAGTACTTGATTGACACATGTCCCACATGACTAAAACCCTCCCATGCATGCACCCTCACTGCGTATGAAGTCCAGGCAAATGGCACACACTGATGACACCAAGATGGAAGATGAACACATTTTCTGCATGCTGCCTGGCAGTGGCATCACACATTGGCCTGTGATTGGCAGGTGAAACACACATGCCATCACACAGATGGCATGTACCATTGCTATTGAGTGAAGATGGAGAGGAGGGCAGCACCTATTCATTCAGTCCAGTTCCCGCATGTAATAGCTTTTCTATTTCTAACAGGTCAGATTTTTCACCTGGAGCTGCCAGTCTGAAATGGTCCAATTGCACAGGGACATGTGTGTACAAATGATATCCAGGTAACAAAGTCACTCCACTTTACCATACCCATGTCAGACATGTGACTAGTGGACAGCGACATGCCTAGTGAAAGTGGTGGAATGCAAACAAACTGACTGAATGAACAGTGAAGAAGAAGCAAATATGTTGTGGCAAGGTGACACTTCAAGGGCAACTGGCGTGCAGTTGGGCTAGATGTCTACTGTTGGCAGAAGGGATACTGCTATGGCCAAATGCAGCTGCGCAGGAAGGATTGCAGCTGCGCAGGAAGGATTGCATGAAGCACATGGCTGACCCATACGACTCAGGCGCACACACTCTCACCTGGCACCCGAACAGAAGCCCTCACACACACACCATGCACATGGATGACACACACATGCATGTGCACTCACCGGACAATGCCTCGTAATCAGCCAGATCTCCCACGCCTTGGATCTGTTCCTCCGTGACGTAGGTCCCAGCGACTGACTCATGTGGAGTGAGTTCCATGTCTACTACTGGAGACCCACCTCCAGTCACTAGAGTTGCGGCATGACTTGAGGCCAGCTTACTCTTTGCCCTGCGCTTTAGGTCATTCCAGCGCTTATAGCAATCATTGGCTGTGCGCCTCACAATTCCAAGGGCACTTACGATGTCCGCAACGGTCTGCCAGTGTGCCTGGCGTTGTGCAGGTGTGGTCTTGGATCCTGCAACAATGACCATCTCGTTGTCATGTCCGGATACATACTCGACAAGTGCATTCAGTTCGTCATCCGTGAAGCTGGGCTTCCTGGACGGGCCGGACTGTGTAGCCGTGTCTGGGGCATCAGCCTGTGCCGGACGAGCACTCTTCCTCTTCCGCTTGGAAGGTGGTGGTGATCCTGAGTGTCCTGCGCCGCTCTGGACACTAGGGGCAGGAGCCCTGGTGGACTCTGTATCAGGAGTGTGGGATTGCACACTCAGCATGGGAGTTGGTGCAGGCATTAGCTCTAGTGTGATGGTGTCAGGGGGAATGTCAGCAGCATGGACTAGGACCGACACTGTCCTGGATGGGTGTGTGGGGGCTGGGGTGGATGGAGCCGCAGCTGCCCCTGCAGCCTCTCCGCCCTGCCTACTTGGTGCAGCAGATGACCTTGCTGCCCCAGATCCACGTGGCATGATGGCATCAACGTGCACCAGCGCACGTGTCGTAGCCCTGCTGACCTGGAAGTCAGCCATGGAGTCAGCCAGGTCTGGTGCCACAATGGGCTGGTCCAACAAGGGCTGAGCATGGATGGTGTCAGCCACATCAGCCTCAATGGGAGGGGGGGGGATTATGGGTGCCCGTGACTGGTCCTCCACACATGGGGGGACAGGCTCACCCTGCAAGTTACGACCACGTCCCCTACCGGATCCACCACGGCCACCACTTGTGGCTCTTCCACCTTTGCCACCCTTACGGAATCCTCGCCTCCCAGCCATGGCACTGATGTTAATGTGCGTATGGGAGTGGATGTAGACTATTGTCCTGGGCAATTGGGGGTCAAAGGGGTTGGGTACCAGATGGTAATTGTACCCTAGTGCTCTAGCAAGGCTGAATGTAACTTCTGGGGAAAGATGACGGGTCACGCAACGCACAGGAGGCCCAAAAAAGCGAGATGACGTGCACGCAACCCCTCCTAGACCACGTGTGCAGAAAGAAAAACCTGCACTACGCTGTGGCACCCAGAAACACAAGAATGAACGTATGCGTGTCACACGCAGCCTAGAATGACCTCTGAAGGGGTAGGCTACACACGGGGCTATCACAGATGTTAGATACGTGCGTGACTCACCGTCTGCCAGGTAAACGAGCGTGTAAAAGGAGCACGTTTGGTTGGCAACACCCCCGCCAAAAGAAGATTTGTCCGCTGTCTGAGGAGACAGGACAACAGTAGAAGGGAACACTGTTTGAGGGAACAGGCCTAGGTAAACCAGTAAAGGAGAATACAGAGAAAAAGCTGTCAGAGGTAACAGGGAATACGAACTAGAAACGCCGTGAAGTAAATCGCGTGTGAAACAACAAGAAGTACAGAATTCACCCACTCGCTCTCCACGAAAAGCACGTACAAGGAAAACGTGTTCTACACGTACCTTTTATACAGGCCCACACGTCCAGCGTCACTTACGCGGCGTGTACACGCTAGGGCCATTTCCACCTATTACATGCTTTGTCACTTCTGCGTGTAAGGCCATTTCCACCAATTACACGCTTTGTCACTTCTGCGTGTAGGGCCATTTCCACCAATCACACGCGATTACACTCTGACGTGCAGTCTTTCCACGTGTGCTCTGTCATCACGTGCTGTGTGGGAAACACCTGTGCGGGTCACGTCACAGACGCGCTTACGCGCTGAGGGCCTTTCCTCAGTTTTCACGCTGACGTGCAGGATTTTCACGTGCAAAATCACTCCGTACCAAGCTGGCCACGCGTACGCACACGGAATACCACGCTCCTGCCCGGAAGGCCGAACTACTGCCCCCCAGAGCCCGAGCACGCTCCCACCTGCTGCTGCCTGACTGCCTGCTGCCCCTGCACTGCTGGGGGGTGGGGATGATAGGGGACATGAGTGGGGGCCTGGTGGAGGCTGCCCCTGGTGGCTGGGGGGGTGGGGGTGGTGGGAGACATGAGTGGGGGCCTGGTGGAGGGTGCCCCTGGTGACTGGGGGGGTGGGGGTGGTGGGAGACATGAGTGGGGGCCTGGTGGAGGGTGCCCCTGGTGACTGGGGGGTGGGGGTGGTGGGAGACATGGGTGGGGGCCTGGTGGAGGGTGCCCCTGGTGACTGGGGTGGTGGGGGTGGTGGGAGACATGAGTGGGGGCCTGGTGGAGGGTGCCCCTGGTGACTGGGGGTGTGGGGGTGGTGGGAGACATGAGTGGGGGCCTGGAGGAGGGTGCCCCTAGTGACTGGGGGGGTGGGGGTGATAGGGGACATGAGTGGGGGACTGGTGGGGGCTGCCCCTGCACTGCTGGGGGGTGGGGGTGGTGGGAGACATGAGTGGGGGCCTGGTGGAGGGTGCCCCTGGTGACTGGGGGGGTGGGGGTGATAGGGGACATGAGTGGGGGCCTGGTGGGGGCTGCCCCTGCACTGCTGGGGGGTGGGGGTGGTGGGAGACATGAGCAGGTGTGCAGGGTAGTCCCCTGTTTTGTGGGCTGCCTGCAGGGGCCGTGGAGGGTGTACAGGGAACACCTGTGAGGACCCACCCAGCCTAATCGCGTGTGTAACTTCCCACGCACCCCTGTAATACACGTACCAAGCCAAATCGCGTGTGAGAATTCCCGCGCACCCCTGAAATACACGTACCCTGCTGAAATTGCGTGTAAAACTTCCCGCGCACCCCTGAAATGCATGCGCCCAGGCTATTCGCGTGTGGAACTTCCCGCGCACCCCTGAAATACACGCGCCCAGGCTATTCGCGTGTGGAACTTCCCGCGCACCTCTGAAATACACGCGCCCAGGCTATTCGCGTGTGGAACTTCCCGCGCACCCCTGAAATACACGCGCCCAGGCTATTCGCGAGTGGCACGCTGGGAGACATGAGTGGGGGCTTGGTGGAGGGTGCCCCTGCACTGCTGGGGGGTGGGGGTGGGGTGGTATACATGGGTGGGGGCCTGGTGGAGGCTGCCCCTGGTGACTGGGGGGGTGGGGGTGGTGGGAGACATGGGTGGGGGCCTGGTGGAGGGTGCCCCTGGTGACTGGGGGGGTGGGGGTGGTGGGAGACATGAGTGGGGGCCTGGTGGGGGCTGCCCCTGCACTGCTGGGGGGTGGGGGTGGTGGGAGACATGAGCAGGGGTGCAGGGTAGTCCCCTGTTTTGTGGGCTGCCTGCAGGGGCTGTGGAGGGTGTACAGGGAACACCTGTGAGGACCCACCCAGCCTAATCGCGTGTGTAACTTCCCACGCACCCCTGTAATACACGTACCAAGCCAAATCGCGTGTGAGAATTCCCGCGCACCCCTGAAATACACGTACCCTGCTGAAATCGCGTGTAAAACTTCCCGCGCACCCCTGAAATGCATGCGCCCAGGCTATTCGCGTGTGGAACTTCCCGCGCACCCCTGAAATACACGCGCCCAGGCTATTCGCGTGTGGAACTTCCCGCGCACCTCTGAAATACACGCGCCCAGGCTATTCGCGTGTGGAACTTCCCGCGCACCCCTGAAATACACGCGCCCAGGCTATTCGCGAGTGGCACGCTGGGAGACATGAGTGGGGGCCTGGTGGAGGGTGCCCCTGCACTGCTGGGGGGTGGGGGTGGGGTGGTATACATGGGTGGGGGCCTGGTGGAGGCTGCCCCTGGTGACTGGGGGGGTGGGGGTGGTGGGAGACATGGGTGGGGGCCTGGTGGAGGGTGCCCCTGGTGACTGGGGGGGTGGGGGTGGTGGGAGACATGAGTGGGGGCCTGGTGGGGGCTGCCCCTGCACTGCTGGGGGGTGGGGGTGGTGGGAGACATGAGCAGGGGTTCAGGGTAGTCCCCTGTTTTGTGGGCTGCCTGCAGGGGCTGTGGAGGGTGTACAGGGAACACCTGTGAGGACCCACCCAGCCTAATCGCGTGTGTAACTTCCCACGCACCCCTGTAATACACGTACCAAGCCAAATCGCGTGTGAGAATTCCCGCGCACCCCTGAAATACACGTACCCTACTGAAATCGCGTGTGAAACTTCCCGCGCACCCCTGAAATGCATGCGCCCAGGCTATTCGCGTGTGGAACTTCCCGCGCACCCCTGAAATACACGCGCCCAGGCTATTTGCGTGTGGAACTTCCCGCGCACCCCTGAAATACACGCGCCCAGGCTATTCGCGTGTGGAACTTCCCGCGCACCCCTGAAATACACGCGCCCAGGCTATTCGCAAGTGGAACTTCCCGCGCACCCCTGGAATACACGTAGCACGCTGGGAGACATGAGTGGGGGCCTGGTGGAGGCTGCCCCTGCACTGCTGGGGGGTGGGGGTGATAGGGGACATGAGTGTGGGCCTGGTGGAGGATGCCCCTGCACTGCTGGGGGGTGGGGGTGGTGGGTGACATGGGTTGGGGCCTGCTGGCAGGTGCCCCACAGTGCTGGGGTGTGGGGGTGGTGGGAGACATGAGTCGGGCATGAGTGGGGGCCTGGTGGAGGCTGCCCCTGGTGGCTGGGGGGTGGGGGTGGTGGGAGACATGAGTGGGGGCCTGGTGGAGGCTGCCCCTGCACTGCTGGGGGGTGGGGGTGGTAGGAGACATGGGTGGGGGCCTGGTGGTGGGTGCCCCTGGTGGCTGGGGGGTGGGGGTGCAGGGGGACATGAGCAGGTGTGCAGGGTAGTCCCCTGTTTTGTGGGCTGCCTGCAGGGGCCCTGGAGGGTGTACAGGGAACACCTGTGAGGACCCACCCAGCCTAATCGCGTGTGATAATTCCCACGCACCCCTGTAATACACGTACCCAGCAAAATGGCGTGTGATAATTCCCACGCAACCCTGTAATTCACGTACCCTGCCAAATCGCGTGTGATAATTCCCGCGTACCCCTGTATTACACGTGCCCTGGCTAATCGCATGTAAGACTTCCCGCGTACCCCTGTAATACACGTTCCCTGGACAATCGCGTGTTGAACTTCCCGCGTACCCCTGTAATACACGTTCCCTGGACAATCGCGTGTTGAACTTCCCGCGTACCCCTGTAATACACGTTCCCTGGACTATCGCGTGTTGAACTTCCCGCGCACCCCTGAAATACACGTACCCCGGCACCCTGGCTAATCGCGTGTATAACTTCACGCGTACCCCTGATATGCACGTTACCCGCTTTGCGTTCCTTGTTTGGCAGCCCTGTAAACTGGTCCAGGGTTAGCGCAGCCCTTTGCGATGATTTAGCGATTTTGATGGCTTTTCCTTGCGCGAGGGCGTTCTTGGGGGCGTTACTGGCGCTGCTGCAGGGTCGCTGCGATACTCTGCGCCACGGCTGGTTTGGGAGCCTAAAATCCATGAATACGCTGTGCGCGGAAATCGGTTTTAGCGCACGTGCCTGGCGCAGACAATCGCACGCGGACACTCTGCGCCAGCCGCGTGCGACACTTTTCTGCGAAATTCTATGAATTACCCTGGTCTTCAGCTTGCAATGACTATCTTGTCTAGTGGTACCATTCACCTGCATACGGAAAGCCATATGATCACAGCTCTTATATTTCAAAAATATGTCAGTGATAAAATTGGTGCATTAGTGATTCGCTAATGGCTTAATGTACACTGGGATTTGTGTTCATCTAAGTCGTCATAACTGTGACAGAATGCCATCTGCACGGGAATACAGATTTGAGTTGTTCTTGTTTTTGCCATGCAAAGTCAAAAAGCAAAAGTTATTTTCCTACAGAAAAGTAGTACAGCTGAGCAGACAATCTTTCCACAAATGTTCTGTTCCTAAAAAGTACTGGGAGTGATTATAACTGACTGGTTTCGGGCCTTGCTAGCGATAACATAATCAATGCCATTCAAATAGTGCACACCTGCATGCTTCTGCTGTGCCCAGTCTGCAAATATTCCAGCATCTGAAATGTGAACCGGCCACCTTTCAGAAAATAGGTTTGATGTACTTCAAATGCCCACCTGCAGCAGCTGAGTAGCAGCTTTACAGTGGTGTGATTGTGAACGGTTTTTGATCATTGTGTCTGCTTTAGTGAAGTATCTATTTGTTATACTGATCCTGTAATGACATTGTATTCTTGTATTGTTTTGCTTGTGTTGTTTTGATACTTCCATACTGGTTCACACAATCCCCTTAGAGTATAGACTACCCTCGGCCCACTTGGCTTGAAAGAGGTATGTAATTGACTGGGTCACTGTTGAACTAGTAGTAGTACGGAGTGAATATAGTGTTCAAAACCCCTGGATTATTGCTGGGCAATAGACATTTCATGTTTGTTCATGGTTGTTATGGGAGACCTTAACCTCTGGCGAGGGAATAAGGAGGACAAAGGAGCCATTGCTCTGGAAAAAGCATTGAACAATCTTGACTTTAAAGTTCTTAACAAGGACTCCACTACCCCTCAGGGAAACCAGTTAGACTGGCTGTGTGGATATAATATATCTCTGCAAGACTGCAGAACCACACCCTGTATCTGGAGTGACCATTATCTGATATCGGCTAATTTAAAACTGCCTTCTTATGCACATAAGCATAATCCCCACATCAAAGTAGCTAATAGAAATTTTAAAAATCTACATAAACTACAGCTGAACTCATGTACTGATAAAATACTGTTTTTTTCAGGATCATGACTTGTGTGTTAATCTTCTAGATAAATACAATAAGCATCTTCTCGAGTTAGTGGAGTCAGAGGCACCGCTCACAACCAAGCTAGCTAGAAAAAACAACAGCCAAAAATGGTTCACCACAGAGCTCCATTTATTGAAGAAGGAAAAATGGACCTTGGAGAGAAAATGGATCATAGATAAATCTGTGGATAGTAAAAATAATTGGAAAAGAAAGGACAAGGAATATAGAGACAAAATTAAGGCAGCTAAGGACGATTTTTTCAATTCTGAAATTGAGCATGCAGATGACAAGACTAGCAAACTCTTCGATATTCTGAAGAGTATTGAAAAACCTGCAACCCTCACCCCCCCATTTATGCCGACAGAGGAGGATTGTAACATGGTCTTAAATGCCTTTCAAGCCAAAACGGAAAAAGCACGACAAAATATCATCAAGGCCAGAACCTCCGTTAAACAGGACAATCGACCCACAGAAGTGGAGGCAACTGTCAGAGAACAGCTCTTTAAATTTGACTCCATTTCAGAGGCAGATATGCTAGAGGTGTTGAATAATATGAAACCTACCACCTGTGTAGAAAACATTTTACCACCTAGTATCATCCTTCAACACAAAGACATTTTCGCTCCTATTCTCTGGAGAATAGTGAATGCGTCTTTTCAAGAGGGCACAGCGCCCAGAGATCTGAAGAAAGTCACCATCACCCCACTTGTTAAAAAATCTGGCCTGGATCCTAAGGACCCAGCAAACCTTTGCCCAATAACTAACTCAAATTTCGTTCTTAAACTACTAGACAAGGTAGCAACACAGCAACTTCACCGCTTTGTAGAGAACCAGGAGGTTTTGCACCAGCAACAATCAGGCTTCAGAGCGTCCCATAGTACTGAAACAGCCATGCTGGACCTGCAGAATCAGATGCTGAGTTTGTTAGACAAGAATAAGTTAGGGATGCTGATGCTCCTTGACCTAAGTGCCGCTTTCGACCTGGTGGATCATCATCTTCTCATCAAGGCACTTAGAGAGAAAGTGGGCTGTTCCGAAGGAGCCATTGATTGGCTTCTGTCATTTCTATCTAACGGCCAAGCCAGGGTCCATTGGGGAAGCAGTTTCTCTGATCTCTGTGACATCCTATTTGGAGTTCCCCATTGGGCCAGCCTGTCACAGTTGCTGTTTAATATATATATGCGCACACTGTGCAGCTTATTGGTGGAAGCTGGAGTGTCATTTACGAATTACGCAGACAATACCCAACATATATTGGAATTGGGGGGTAGTCATCACGCCACGGATAGTGAAGTGATTGCAAGGGTTTACAAGACAATAGATGACTGGATGCAGGCTGATTGGATGTGCCTGAATGACTCAAAAACCGAACTGATGTTGTTTGGTTCCAGTCGTCAGTTGGCCAATCTGGGGGCAGAGTACAATTCTTTCCAAATCAAGAATGCCACTATTTCGGTGGCCCCTAAAGTGAAAACCCTGGGTATGATGGTCAATTCTGCGGTCGATTCTCATGCCCAGACCACCTATCTTCAAAAAAACGCAGCGTATTATCTCAGGCTAATGAAAGCAATCAAGCCGTTCCTTAATGAAGGCAATATGGCCACGATAGCCAGAGCCATCATTCTATCACGGCTTGACTATGGTAATGCTCTGTTGTTAGGGGCCTCATCCAAGGATCTATCCAGCTGCCAGGTGATCCAGAACAATGCGGTCAGGCTAGTTAAGAATTTGAAGAAGAAAGACCATGCTACTGCAGATAGATTATCTCTGCACTGGCTTAGAGTAGAGGAACGCATAAAGTTCAAGGCTCTCTGTTTGGTACACAAGTGCCTTTATGGCATAGCTCCGGACTACTTGAAAAATAGCTTAGTGCTCTACACACCCAGGAGAGGACTACGCTCGGAGGGAAAGTGCCTTTTGACTGTACCTAAGTTCAAGTTGAAACCCGGGTTGGGTAGATCCTTTCTGGTGCTGGCTCCTAAATTGTGGAACAGCGTTTCTGAAACTCTAAGGTCTGAAGTAAATCACCTTGTTTTCAGGAAGCGGCTGAAGACACACCTTGTTAGGTGATGAATTGGGGGAAAGCAGTGTTCAGGGTCACTCATCAGGCCACAGTAATCGTTACTTAATGTCTGTCATGCAGCTGCTGTGTTGTAAGTTTAAGCGCCCTGATGCCCTCGGGCTACCGGCGCTATACAAAAATAAAATACATACATACATACATACATCACAACAACAATCATTAAAATTATTGTAACTATGAACCTTATGTACTCAATTCAAAATGCAAGGCATATTGAAGTTTCCATACTTTTTCTGTGACATAGTTTATTCCATTGTGGTATTAGTGTTGTCTTGAGCATTGTTCATTCACAATTTTAGAAGGATATAGGTTGGTAAGCATGCCCTGTCCGGAATGCACATACAAACTCACAAACATGTCCTTTGCATGAAATCGTGATGAATGTTACAATGCAGCTCTTTAAGGAAATCATATCACCTAATTGGACTGAGATCCATCTTGCATACTTGGTATAGTCCAAAGAAAGCAACATGGGAACACACTTGGATAGGGCCCTTCTATAGAGTATAGCGTCTCCTTCTTGTATCTCGCTCACAAAAAATCATTAGTTCCATGTGAAGAATGATGAATCAGAAACGGAAATGTGGACAACGAACACTTCTTTCTGTGCATCCATTCTTCTAGGTAATGTTATGTGATTGCTGTTGCCAAAGCATTGGCTACACTCATTATAGGCCGGCTGATGAAGTACTTAGAGACTGGCTGTGGTAAATGAGTCCTACAGATGCAGGTCACACAGCATGCTTTCATAAATGAATGAACTTTTCCAACTCTGGTAACAACAGCCTGAACACACACTCCAGTCCACCAGGATTCACCAAGAAGACTTCCGAGTACATTGATAACTAACATATTTTGTTGACCAGTTCTACTGGAATTCTTTCGCAAATGTGTAGAGTGGCTGATCAAATGTGATGATTAGGAATGGTGAATCATGGCCACTGACATGGTATGGTCTGCTTATAAAGGAAGCAGGTATGCTAGTATCAATTCAACATCTTTTGTGGATGCTTCTTGTTGACATGCACGGTATGCTGTCCAGGAGATAAGTGTATTCCCTTGCAGGATGTCACTCGAATTAACCTGTGTCACACATGCCAGACAGGAACATTATTTCTCCCGGCTTGCTGTGTTAGTCGATAGTATACTTTGTTTGAGCCTTCTTGCTTTGGCACAGGACAATATCGTCTGATAAGAGATGCAGGAAGAATGTGCCAAGCCCATTTAGGTGTGTAGTCTTTTCATTTGCTATCTAACTAAATAGGCCCTCTCTCAAGAATGTATATGCAAATGAGTGTTGAATAAGTCAATAATAACGAATCATCTGGTATGGCATATGGATTATTAGCGTGAAATATACATTTCTATCATATAGACATCAGAGAGTCAACAAATAAGTTCAAACTAGTTAATTAGACAAATCAAAATTATGTAGACATTCATTAGTTGTTTTATAAACATAATTAAAAATATTAAAGTGTCATGTGCACCCCATAATTTGACTTGAACATCAAAACAATAACATCCATTGCAAATAACAATTTGTTCAAGAATTGCAAATACTTAGCAGTAGCGTTGTGTCCAAATACAAAATAACATTCCGTAATTTCAACAATAAATGTTATGAAACATCATGATTTAATAAAGAAACTTTCAGAACGTCTTTATGGGTTTTATATCAATACAACTTCTATATTGCAAGGTAGATCTAATTTTTATCAATGACAAGTTGAATAAGTGGATTGACACAATTCTCGCTGTACTTTTTCTCAATGTCTTCCACCAGTGCTAAGTTCCATACCTCACAACATTCACCTATTGTGCAACATCACTGCATTCCCAGCAACTCATGTACCATAAACAAATTAACAACAAGCACTAAGTGCTGTTCATGAAAGCATTTAGGAGGCAAAGGCGAAGAGAGGAGTTCCAACCCCAACAATTTTTTCTGCTACCTCCACAGGCAGAAATGCCTCCTCCACCTCCAGTACCCCCTCTACACCAACCAAATTCCATGGAGACCAGGAACAGAACATACCAGAGGTAGATGTGCCCTGCCCTGTGTTTAATATCTCCCAACGGATTTTGACTAAGGAAGAAGAGTCATTGCTCCAATTTAGCCTTTTTTTGGTGCCCATGTGTAGCATCTCCAAAATGTGTTTTGAAATTGAACTGTGACAGTTTTTTCTCAAAAGTCGCTTACAAGATTTCTTTGAAGGCCATGAGAGTCTGGGCACTGAGTTCGGACATTCTCCTTTCCGTCCCAAGTCCAAATTTACTCCTTCTAACAATATGGTTTCGAAGGTAGTCCACACATTTAAAAAAAAAAAATGTAAGGCCTTTGAGACTCTTTTCAAAGATAATGTCCACATGCAAGATTTTTACTTTGGATACAGATGTGAGGAAAACCTCTGTTCACTACAGAATAACACCAGTATTGTGATCATACATGCTAATA
Source organism: Ambystoma mexicanum (assembly GCF_040938575.1). Taxonomy (NCBI): domain Eukaryota; kingdom Metazoa; phylum Chordata; class Amphibia; order Caudata; family Ambystomatidae; genus Ambystoma; species Ambystoma mexicanum. The sequence goes on from NC_090936.1 coordinate 909,803,683, forward strand.
AAGGGGAAGGTATGGTTATTATGGATAGACGTGTGAAATATGTGGATGAAGTGCATAAAAACAACTTAGAATACATGTAACGGATCAGAGTAAATAGAACAGATTCGAATGCATGAAACGGATTGGAGTACATGGAACGGAATGGAGTATGTGGAACGGATTGGAGTGCATGGAACGGATTGGAGTGCGTGGAACAGATTGGAGTGTGTGGAGCGGATTGGAGTGTGTGGAGCGGATTGGGGTGCGTGGTGCAGACTGGAGTGCATGGAGCGGACTGGAGTGTGTGGAGTGGACTGGAGTGCGTGGAACATTTGTAAGAGCATGTAACCCATCATATCCCATCACCACACTTACTCTCATCTTTAAACCACCATTCAAATAGAACACAGAGATACTATGGGCCTCATTACAACTTAGGCGTTAAGGGTTAACGCCACCGTTAACCCTTAACGCCTGATTCTGATTTTAACGCCTGCTTTTAGCAGGCGTTAAAATCCATGGCGCTAACCTGCCATGGTGCTAATTACGCCGCCGTAATTTACGGCGGCGTAATTAGCGCCTTCCCCACTCCCATTATGCCCTATGGGGCAAAAATGGGAATGGGGAAGGGAAAATGGGAAATGGGGATTTACCGCCCCACTCACCTTGGAATGCGGCGGTAAATCCGCCATCCACCATGGTGTAAACGGAGTTTACACCATGGTGGTAAAGTTGGTGCACTTAGCACCAAGGTTGTAATGAGGCCCAATGACACCATTCGGTATAACTGTTCTCATACCAACATCTGCCGCATACTCCCCATCACTCTATGTAAACACTGCTGGTTACAACCCCCCAGCCAGGCGTTCTCCTCAGGCCTAATGCAGCCACATTCGGTTTGGATAAATCCTGCCAGAACCAACACATACTCCTGATCTCTCAGCCACCACACCTACCACTAAGAAGCAGCTATTACACGAATGCCACACCAGCTGCACACATATCTGGTGCTCACACGCACCTTTGACTCTCTCTACTCTGTCTACTGACTTGAACTCCGGTTCCCAAGGGCGTTCAACCTACCAGCGCCTTCAGATCATACCAATGGTAATTAAGGCGCTATGTAAGATAACATAGACACTTCTATGAATATGAATCCCTTAAAATACTGGGGACGCTTACAGGGGGATCACACTCCCCCCATTCAAGCACTGATTGCCAATATCACCAAATCTGGAGCAGAAGCAGGATTTCTAAATGCCAAGGAATTAGAATTTCTCAATCCTCTAATCCAAGAACTCCCTTGTTTTACATTTTACCAAAGGTGCACAAAGATTTGGCTCAACCACCCGGTAGACACATTGTTCCTTTATGCAGCACAGTGTTCGAACCTGTGCGTAAATTCATTGATTTCTTTCTGAAACCCTTGGCTGCTAAGAAGACTTCCTTTCTAGCAGATATTGCAGATGTCATTAACATTAATGGGCTCCCCTTCAAGTCTGACTATAATCACTTGGTGACCTTACACGTTTAATCCCTTTAACATCCCACGGAGTGAAGCTGTATGAGTGTGCAGAGATTACTTGAATGAGAGAATCTAACCCCATAATGTTCCTACTGAATTCTTTTGGGAAGGTCTGGAAGTGGCACTTAATAAAAAAATAAAAGTACATTTAAAAGCCAATTTTATATACAAACCGAAGAACCACAATGGGGGCCTTATTTGCCCCCAATTTGGCAACATTTATTTTGGTATATGGTAAATTCAAAGATCTTTTAATCTTCAACTTGTTTAATCCTTTTCATGCTGCCTTACGTCTATTTAAAAGATATATAGATGATATCTTGATTGTCTGGGATACTAGAGAGGGCAATTCAGATGAGTTTTTCAATTGGATCAACAGCCTTAACTCCCTTTTAAGATTTACTATGTCAAACAATGATGTTTTTATCCACTTCTTGGATCTGGTGATAAAAGTAATAAATGGATCCCTTTCTGCAAGTCTTTACAGAAAGCCCATGGATTTTAATACTATTTTACACCACCGTAAGGCCCTCAGGGATGATAAACATACTGGGCAATTTCGCTGCATTTGGAGAAATTTCAACCTTATGTAGGATTTCAAAAAGGAAGCAGACATTGCATTTGATGGGTTCCTTGATAGAGGTTATCCACATCATTCTCTAAGAAAGTAAAAAAAAAAGAGCTAGAAATTGAAATACAGCAAATCTCTTGGAGAACTCTATAAATAAAACAGAGTTGTCCAAGGCTGTGGGCCTCATCACGAGTTGGGCGGTAACACCGGCGGTATTACCGCCAGTGCTATTAGCCCTACTGCCAAACCCCTAGCGCTATTAGTGCCGGATCATGGGTTTGGCTGAACGGTTAGTGCCCATTCCCCATTGCACCCATTCAGGAATTCCTCATTCCCCATTGGGCCCAATGGGGAAATTTGTGCTATTACCGCCGGCGGATTTCCGGTCGACAGTTATAGCGCTGGAAATCGGCAATTTTGCCGCATATTTCCCCCAGCTCAGAGCTGGCGGACATCCGCCAAGGCCATGATCTGGTGGACCCTTAAATGCAGCTGTAATAGCGCTACCGCCGCATTTAAGGGTTACCACCAAACTCGTGATGAGGCCCTGTGTGTGTTACATCATTCAGTCCACAAAGAAATATCCTCAAAAAACTGATTACAAAAAAATGCCATTTTCTCCAACTCACCAACCCTGAGATGGAACCTCCTCTGTTTGCTACTAAAAGAAGGATAAACCTCAAGCAGCATTCAGTGTCTGCCAACAGAAACAAGGCAAGACCCCAGATGAATCTGAGAGCATTTGGAGGATTTCCGCCTGTCAAGGGATACTATCCACATGGAGATTGTGTTGTTGCACATTCAAAATAATCAAACTCAACTTTGAGGTCAATCACAAGCAGTGGCAATTTGAGTTCCACAGCACATGCAAAATTGCCAATGTAATTTATGTTATTTTGTTCCCCTGTATGAAGATATGCATAGAGAAGACCACCAGACAGATAAGGGTGAGGATCACAGAACAACGGTCCAAAATCAGAAAAACTATATCATCACCGTTAGTGGACAAGTTTTTGAAATCAGGCCACAGTGAAAATTACATAAAAAAGTGGGTCATTGACAGAGCAATTCGAATGGATATCAGAGACACAGAACAACTGCTAGCAAGGACAGACATATTCTGGATATATTAGCTAGATAGTTACAGTTCTGGCCTAAATGAACTGAGCAGATTGACAACCTTTGGGTTTATAATATACCCACTGTTACTGTGCCTTTTATCGGTGAGTTGACCCTAGATTTATGACCCTGTTGTTCATTATAATCTATTTCTATTGATGCTGCTGTTTCTTGAATGGGCAGTGACTAACCCTACCTTAGGAATGGCGAAATTCTGGTTTTGGGATATTGTTTATGAGTACACATGTACCTTTTTCTCAATATCTTTAGAGTAAGAGAGCCATGATGGAGGGGGGTCCACTCCCCCACAATGTCTATGGTATGGCATTACTTATCATGCTCGATTGTACCTTGTACCCTGCACATGGGTCATTTACTTTCTATTTTTACTTCAGCCCCACACATGGGCATTCCTCTTATAGGTCCCTTTCATTCCTTCTTTATTGGATTAATCAATTAGTTCAACTGGCCACATGTGATTATTGGACAGCTGAACGGTGGGCTCAGGACTTTCTCTTGATTATAGACTTGAAAAAAAGCCTCCTGACTCTTTTTTCTAAAAGCTTGTGACTTAACTGCCCAGGTAGACCGTTTTCTGGAGCACCTGAGAGACGAGCAATATGTTAGTGCTGTCATGTGATCCACGAGGCCTTTGACATAGTTATGGGTCTTCAGCATTTCACTCTGCTTGAACGCTGAGTCTGAGAGCACAGAGACAGTGCCCCCAAAAGTCAGCGACACCAATCAAAAGTGACCATGATCACGTGACTCGCACACAGCAATTTCCAAAGTGACAGCTTCTCTGCATCCCTTTACTGTCAGTGTGCTTAGTCGGCTCGAGCCTTTACTCAAAGCATGAGCTGCATGCAGGCTGACTCAGAGCTGCACTTCCATGCATTCCAGTCCTTGATGATACCCTCCTCCTCATAGGAGCTAAGGATCCCCCTCCTCCTGTATGCCATCTGAACGGCTTTCCATCCTTTTTAAGATCAATTGCTTAACTCAGTAAAGCGGCAGACAAAGAAGGCTCAGTGCCTGCATCTATTTTTAGCTATTTGTCTTTGTTGTTTCTGTGTCCATTGTAGTCATCTTCACCACCGTGATAGGAACCTTTAAATTCATGTCAATCTTTCCATCTGGAGACACTGTAAGTATGGTTTCCTTGTTTTTGTTATACCAGTAGGTTAAAATCGACCTTAATGCGGAAGGGCAATTCATGTTTTCTTCTGCATTTTTGGTCAATAGGTCTGTTTGATGACTTCAGTTTGTAGCCATTTTCAAACCGCACACTTCAATTAATGTCAAGTAAATTTGGCTTTCTTTTATTCATATTCAAACATTTGTTGGCTCAGAAATAATGTTGTTGTTAATGCAACACATGATCCTTTAGCAGTGTTTTGTTATTCTGTGTTTACAGATAGAGGCAGTATTTCATGAAGAAAACAATCCCACTACATTACGGGATAGTGTTGAAACATGTAAGAAAGGAGAGTTGTGATACCTTCCTTTAGAGCATAGATAATCTATTATTTGAAGACAACTACTCCATTTATATTGTCTCAACTAGTAGATGACGTATGACTTCTGTATTTTCAGACATCATTTTGCATAGTTGCAAAAATACGTTATGACTGCCATTCATTCCAAACTGTTGGTTTGTTGGATTTTATCTATCATTTGATTTAGATTGTGAATGCATTTGGAGCCTTATCTTATCTTCATTGATGTTATTTATCTGTGTCAACAGAATATCACATGTTTAGTTAACTGTAATGCATGGTTTTATAATATGAGTCATACAATCACTCAACTACTACCAACCGACATGCTCAGGAGCAGAGTTATGATGAAACACTGCAATATAGACTAGAACCAACAGGCACTATATACTATAATGCATCCCACTGAATGTAGGTGTATCTCTTAATATGCAGTGAGACCAGACACTGTGCCATTCGATATATTCATTTAAACCTTTCTCATGAATTTTAGTGAGATAAATTAGGCGTTGTTCTTGCTCGGACAGTTCTTTCTGATCCTGACTTTTATTATTACCAGAGGTAACTTTAAGTAATACAGTCCATCTTAGTTTGTCACACTGATGTTTCGCTGCTATACAATGTCCCACTGGGGGAGCTGTTAATACTTGTTTCCTTAGGCAGCTTTTATGTTATCATATCCTTGATTTTTGGTCTGTTTGTTCTGTTTTTGGCATACACACCAAATTGCATAAACAACCATTGTTTTATTGCAATTGGTAAGTGTTGTCTGTTACCACAGTCTTCATAAACCTATATCCTCTTCCTGCATTCTTCTAGTCTGTGGACAACAACTACAACCTCCACAATCCTAACCATAGCATGAATTTGGTACTACTCTATCGACCACCAGGAGATTCATGCAACTTTAATGACAAATTTGTCAATATAGTTGCGCCCATGATGAAACATGGAAGAAAGGAGAGTTGTGATACCTTCCTTTAGAGCACAGATAATCTATTATTTGAAGATGACTACTCCATTTTAAATTGTCTCATCTAGTAGATGACGTATGACTTCTGTATTTTCAGACATCATTTTGCATAGTTACAAAAATACTTTATGACTGCCATTCATTCCAAACTGTTGGTTTGTTGGATTTTATCCAACATTTGTTTCAGATTGTGAATGCATTTGGAGCCTTCTCTTAACTTCATTGATCAGGCAGTGATGGTTATTTATGCACATTCCTTTCCCAATTCTCCCCCCATCTGCGGGACACACTCTTTGCACCTTTTGCACAATGCGCTTTACATATATACAACTTTTTTATTCTTTTGTGCCAAAGCCAGAGGAATGTGGCTATTAAAACTAAAAATTAAATAAAACATATTTGGTTGAATCTTTCTCCATTCCATCCTCATGTTTGTTACGGAGTGATGTGCACATGTGTGACCCGGAGCGAGGCCGCGCAAGCGCGTTGCAATAAAGAGAGCCCATGCTCAGTAATTGCTACCGGGACTCCATAGTGAGCAGACCTGTGTCTGTGAGTTCTTTCAAGTACCGAGGCTGGGTCACCTAACTATGGAGGGGACCAGCGGCTATAACCACTATTCAACACTGGTGAAGAGGACGCCACTGAGTGGGGAGAGAAGTTCGGAATCAAACATTCGATTTCAAAGCATTTTTCTAGGCGCCCACTAGACGCATCACCCGCGTGGTGCACACATGGCCGACATTTTGTGTGCCTAATGGTAGCAGACCCTCACGGGATGCCTGTGAGCCATTGAGGACAATTTTTGGATCCATCACGGCCATTTTAAGCAAATGGCTGTGTTTTTGTGAGCATCATTTCATTTTGTTGGACATTCCTCATATTTGGAGTCTGGATAGGTGGTTGGAGGACCATGTTCCATTTTCCACAGCCATTTTCAGGGGAAGACCTGTGTTTGGTGGGCAATCCTGCTGATGGATGGACATTTCTGGAATTTTGGTGCCTGGACAGGAATATGGAAGGCTGTATTTCTGCTGTCTTTCCTATTCAAAGCCGAGGTATGGACAGTATTCTCATCATTATCTCTTGGTAGAACCTTTGCCCCATCTCTGTACGTCCTCTGCCTGAAAACCTGCAACCATTCTTCGCCCTCGTAGGGGGTCATTTTTGCTGTGCCAACATTCTGGAGCATCCTGTCAAGGGAGGGCACGCCTCGCACTGGGCCCAGCGTAGACAACTGACTGTCTTCTTCTACTGCCCACAGTTGTGTACTTTGTCCATGAAAACATTTACGCCTTTATCAATGCTTGAAAAGGTCTTTTAGATGCTTACCACCATCACTTGCGATACTGCAAAATGATTTATTGAAATCAACTTCTCAACACGTTCATGCAAATAAATCTCTATCTTAGATGTCTTCTACCAATCTTAGCTAGGTTGAGATACTTATTTCAAAGTGCTGGCGTAGGCTAACAAATGATTGCCAAAAGCAATTTTAAGATTGTTGCGCATTGTTAGTAGCATTCACAAAGATATGCTTCAATGTTCCAATAGACAATATCTGCAATGGAAAAAGTGAATGCAACAAAATCACAAAAGTATCCGCTACTGTTATATCACGTATCATCTCACTCAAATGTTAGTTAAAGTGACGCCCTCTACGGGCATTGGTTAGTGTCATAGGTGTTCCACTCTCTACTACAAATCAAATTGGGGAGTCTGAAACCGTATTCTTAAGAGGACACTAAAATATGTGATGGGTAGTCAAGTGATACAAAGTGTTGTTGCACATATGATATCAGGATGCACAAGAACCTGCAGACATCTTGGTGTGGTTTAGTACTTAACTAGAACCATACCAAATATGAATCATAAATCTCACACAAGATTAGCATTTATTCAGTTGGAACAGTCTGGATGTTAAGAAAAGAGCACCATCTATGAATGTTATTTACCTGTGTCAACAGAATATCACATGTTTAGTTAACTGTAATGCATGGTTTTATAATATGAGTCATACAATTACTGTATTACTACCAACCGCCATGCTCAGGAGCAGAGATATGATGAAACACTACAATGTAGACTAGAACCAACAGGCACTATATACTATAATGCATCCCACTTAATGTAGGTGTATCTCTTAATATGCAGTGAGATCGCACACTGTGCCATTCTATATATTCATTTAAAACTTTCTTATGAATTTTAGTGAGATACATTTGGCGTTTTTCTTGCTCAAACAGTTCTTTCTGATCCTGACTTTTATTATTACCGGAGGTCACTTTAAGGAATACTGTCCATCTTAGTTTGTCACACTGATGTTCAGCTGCTATACAATGTCCCACTGGGGGAGCTGTTAATACTTGTTTCCGTAGGCAGCTTTTATGTTACCATATCCTTGATTTTTGGTCTGTTTGTTCTGTTTTTGGCATATACACCAAATTGCATGAACAACCATTGTTTTATCGCAATTGGTAAGTGGTGTCTGTTACCACGGTCTTCATAAACCTATATCCTGTTCCTGCATTCTTCTAGTCTGTGGACAACAACTACAACCTCCACAATCCTTACCATAGCATGAATTTGGTACTACTCTATCGACCACCAGGAGATTCATGCAACTTTAATGACAAATTTGTCAATATAGTTGCACCCATGATGACCACAAATTCAGGGTTGGTCATTTTAGGTGATTTTAACCTTTGGAAAAATGATAAGTCAGATAAAAAAGCACTACAACCGGAGAAAATGTTAAAAACACACCACATTATATGTCACAATACCGAACCTACACACAATAAGGGTCACATACTATATTGGATGGGAGGTGGAAATGTTCAGTTTGGACCCATTATCACTACCCCATGTATCTGGTCAGATCACTATTTTGTGTCATGTTCTGTTACGCTCACCTGATCTCCACGGGGGTGTAGCACGTAGCCGCACAAATGATGTCTGCACTGGCGTTCCACAGCTTGAGTGATGATGCCTGCCCGCATCTTCTCCCTCGATATCACCCCAGGAGGCGTTTGCATGCAATGTCGAAACAAGATATTAGCTAACTGAGTGGAGCGGATTTGTTCCACCTCCTTTAACCTTCTGATGCCCCTTATCCTCTTCTGTCTCACCTTGGAGTTCTTAATGGTGGGCTCTCTGTCCTGCATCTCGAGCAGGGGAGCGGTATGCACCATCTTTCCCAGGACCAAGTTACTTCACTGATCCTGCAGGGCTGTTGCAGAGTTTTTGAACAGCTGGATTAAGCAGGTAAGTCTCTATGCCAATGGATGCTTGGTATAGGTGCTTAATATCCTTACTGCCCAAGTTTTAACCAGTGTTTCTCTTTTCTTTCAGGTGCGGTCTTGAGCAGTTTTCAGATGAAGATTAGACTCTTCCTAAGATGCGGAGCAGATTTCTTGCAGGTGCGTATTAGCGCGGGTGAGTGGCGCTGAATGCCTGTATAACGGTTTCATTTCCATGTGCGACTAACCTGCTCTTTCTTTTCCTTTTCTGCAGGTGTGGCCCGGCTCCAGGATGGCGATGGGAAGAACCGCTTCAACGAAACTCCTGAAGAATGCAGACTCCGGGTGAGTATTGGGTGTCCGTGTAGATACCTTCTTCTCTGCAGGTGCGGCGGCCCGGAGAGCAGCTGAAGGCGTGGCCGATTGGATGGAATACTGCAGGTAAGGCCTTCGTTGCTGTACTAACTCCTGTTCTCTTCTTTCCCTTCTCTCAGGTGCAGCTGGATCGGGATCTCAGGACGGGTGTGGCTGCACTCCTGAGCAGACACAGTGAGCGTTTTGCTGCAGGAGTGCAGAATAACGCAAAGCGTGTTCTGCCTGTAGGGTGTGGCTTAACTAGCCTTGTAAGTAGTTCCAGGTAAAATAGTCCCTCATCCACACCCTGCAATCTCAGGTAAAGTATACCCTCAGCCACACCCAGGGTATACAGACAGGGTCAGCCCTATTAGGCTGTGAATGTAGTCCAATAAATTAGCACATGTTATGAGCCTGGCGCCAACGGTACCATGACTGAGTCCAGGAAATCCTAGGACACACTTTTGGGGCTTGATAAGCCCCTAAGGGTGCCAGTGACTGGGGTAGGCCCATAAGTTCCAGAGGTTTGGGAGTTTGTACCATGACATGTTCATTGAAGCTTCCTGCTAAAGCTCCCAGAATACATGTGCAGGCATATATAGTTAAAGCTTGAAACTTTAAAAACGTTACTGCCCATATCTTAACGGCTTGTATGAAGTCACTTATGACTAAAACTACTGATCTCGACGTTCTTATTAATAGCTATAACGATGAAATGCTTGAAATGTTAGCCAAACATGCCCCTATGAACGGTCAAAGATTTACCTAATCGCCATAAATGGTTCTCCCCCACACTAGCCGAGCTCGGAACTAGTAAAAGACAGGCAGAACACACTTGGCTTAAAGAAAAATCCAATGAGAACTTGTTGGCATGGATCCTCATAGAGAAGTAGTTTAAGAGCATGATTATTGTGTTAAAGAAAGCCTTTTATGACGATCAAATAAATATGTATGGGGACAAGACGAAAGAACTCTTTCAGCTCTTCAGAACATGGGAGAAACCCACTGCCTGTAACCCCTTAATTAAACCCACAGTTGATGACTGCAATAGACCTCAGAAAGCCTTTGCTGAAAAACTATTGAAGGCTCAACATAAAATTATGCAAGCAGTACAAGCACCCTCATTGCCAGGTCTCTTATTTAAACTAAGTCAGCCTGAAACACACACTACTTGTATAAACTCCTCTAAAGACCTGATAAATCAGAACCCTGCAGCAGCTGGCCAACAGGACCAAACTGCTGGTTTTAACTTTAAAGAACTCTCGTTAACTGAATGTCGGCATGCTTAAAACCATGCATCCAAACAACTGCCCGGGCAAACTATTTCCCTCCAAATACATATTAGAGCACAGGCACTTGTTCGCCCCATTCCTTTGTCGATTCGTTAATTCGTCTTTTCGTACTTGTATTACCCCCCAGTCCATTAAAAATGTAGCAGTCAGTCCCGTGTTGAAAAAAAGTAGGAGGGTATCCCTTGGATGCAGCTAATTTAAGTCCTATCACCAGTACCCTGTTTTTCCTTAAACTTATCGACAAAGCAGCTACAGTACAATTGCAATCTTACATACTGGATACCAGTAAATTACATGTGAAGCAATCTGCTTTCAGGAGTTTTCACGGTACCAAAAGTGCATTGTTGGATTTGCAGACGTACATGCTTTCTAAATTGGAACATAGTAAGTTGGGGCTGCTGATGCTGTTAGACCTACCAGCAGCCTTCAACTTGCTAGACCATAAAACCCTGCTTGATTGGATGTCTACTGTCGGAGTACTCTCTAAAAATGCCATCACCTGGCTCGGATCCTTTTTGGAGGGCCGCCAGTCACGAGTATTTTGGGGTGATTGCGCTTCAGAGTCACAGACCACGACATGAGGAGTCCCTCAGGGGGCATGCCTCTCCCCCCTGTTGTTTAACATTTATATTCTCACCCTATGTGTTGAATTAGAATCACTTGGGATTTTCTTCTGCCACTACGCTGATGATTTCCAACTGGTGTTGGACATTACCGGGAAACATGATATGGACCAACTGACGCTGGCAGCAGCCTATCATATCATAAAACAATGGATGTCCACAAATTGGCTCTGTTTAAATGCTGCCTAGACCGAACTGATGCTTTTCGGACCCCAGGAAGCCCAATCTAAACTAGATCAGATGTATGCCCATTTCACTATCGATGACAACCAAATTAAAGTGGTGCAGAAAGTAAAGACACTAGGTACATACATGGAGGAAAGTCTGGACTGCGAGTCGCATGTTACAGCAATTTCCACCAGTACGAACTACCACCTCAAGGTGCTCAGACAAGTGGCACCTCTATTCTCAGTGGAAATTCACATTAAGCTTGCAAGGGCGGTGATCCTCCCACGCCTAAACTATTGAAATGCCCTACTAGTAGGTGCCAATAAGGTTGACATCCAACAACTACAGAAAATCCAGAATGCCGCAGTATGGATCATCTACCAGATGAAACACTCAGAGCCCACTAGTGCAGCCAGAAAAAACTCCCCTTGCTCCCCGTGGTAGCCCGTATTCAGTTCAAATTGACCTGTCATAAATATATCTTTGGTAATGCTCCCTTATACCTAAAGAATAAGATCAGCATTTACCCACCCAGGAAATACCTAAGATCAACCGAGGGCTTCCTTTTGGAATTAACTCAGGTAAAACAATCTCGTGGTTTAGGTCAAGCCTTCCATATCCAGGGTGTCAGAGCATGAAACGCCCTCCCTCCACAGCTACGAAAGACTGAGGACCATCTTGTCTTTCATAAACAGCTGAAGACGATGCTGTTTCACTAGAATTGACTTTGCTCAGCTACACACCACTTTCTCTGTCTCTTGGCGCCTAGATGCCCACAGGCTTTGGCATGTTACAAGCCTAATCACATAACATAACATAACATAACATAAAATAACATAACATAACATAACACGGAGTGTGTCCTTTTAGTCTCATCATTCCACATTGTTTTTACCTCTTCTATGGGCACATCTTTGTTTACTAAAGACATTCACCTCCATATCAAGTTTGCCAATTTGATTTGGTGATTCTATTTATCATATTAGACAAAAAGTTGAAGGTACTCAAAAACATGAAGTGTTGAAGGTACTCATAAGCATGTTTGAGAGAGGGTCTGTTTAGTTACATTGTTACTAGGGAAGACCTTCTTTGTTAGTGCCCTGGTGTCTCTTGTAGTAAACAGTGTATTTTTATTTGCTCCAGTATTATAATGTCAGGCGATGGAATGAACAGTTCCAATTAAATAATTGTCTGGATGTTGAAACAATTATATTGCTGTCCAATGGATTGTGTCATGAGCAGTAGAAATCTGTGATTATGATCAATATTGTTAACTGCACCAGTCATAAAGAGCTCCTCTTTGACATGTGGAGGAACAATGGCTTTTTCCACATTGTAGTGATGAACTCAGCAGTACTGGTGAAGATGCTCTTATTTTCCTGGCAGCCAACATACTTGTTCTAGTCTGTTTCTAAATGTTCCAGATGTGACAGCTTTAAAAGTGTAAGTTAACTCATGAATTATGCCCATAGCCATTTACACTGCTGCACCTGCAATGACAAATAAGTTAATATTGCATGATAATAGTTATCACATGCATTTTGTAGCTCAGATTCAAGAAAAGTCAATTGCATTTTGACAGAGCATCAAACATACAAATTAGCAATCTGATAAATGGTTTAGTGAATTGAAATGAGGAACCTTTTCAGTGGACACTTATGAAGTTAGACCTCAGTGCCCTTATTAGAGCAATAGATGTGTCGCATGTGCTGGGTAACAACGGAGAAGTGTTGGCTCCTCTACTCCGTTTTCAATGGAAACATAATTAGTTAACGTTACACCTCTTGCATTCATGCGCTATACTTCCAAATAAGATATCTCCACTCAGTCGGTTTGTAATTTATGAAGTGCTATATTTATGTGAACGGTTACCCTTTAACGATGACACGTGTTTCAACGGTCTCCACCATCTTTGTCAAATCAGGGCTAAATATTAGTCCATCAATATTGACAAAAAATAACAATCAAACAAAATTATATTACCATTTTGTTGAGTTAATCACATGTGAACACAGAAAACAGGGAGGGGGATAGGGAAGGATTGGTCAGGGTGAACAAAAGTCACACCACATGTTGAGAAAACCAAATAAGCCAATGGGAGAAAAATAGAGAGAAAGAGAAAAAAAGCACAATGATTATAATGTTCTATTGATTCATGTCATATGTGTTGAAATGTTTGTAATGAAACGTTCTTACCCAATGGTAGTGCTTTGAAAATTTGGAACGCCGCCTTTCAGCAAGTGTAAATTGTGTCATGGGATCAATCCCAGCCTGTCAAATAGACTTGTTATAATAAGATTCCATACATCTTTATCTGCTGCCCAGTCATTGAATTATCCAAATTGGATGGCATACTATTGTTTTACTCATAACTACTTGAGCTAATGTTTGCACCGCTATTATTAATACAGTGCGGTAACTTTATTGTCTTTTTCAAAAACACATGTATTATGCGCATGACATTTTACAGTTGAATAACCTCTGCTCTATATTAAGTATTGTCATTGCGTTTGTTATTATCATCACAGAGTGCTTGTCCGCTCTGTTTGATTACTTTGTCTGCTAATTGGACATCAGGCTCGTGCGAGAGAAACATTTTGTAAACACGGGTGCGTTATTACATCTTGTTCTTAATGCTGGCATGCCGCCTGCAGTATAATATCTAGAAGTGCTCTAAGCGCTTCAACTGGGACGTATTCTTTCGCATATCTTACCTCTGTCAGGAGTCCCGTCTGCACCGTACGAATCTGTCCGCGTTTGTGCGTGGATCTAAAATGGAGGGCTATATTGTTGTGGTTACTGTTACAGGGACGACCCTATCAGTCCTTTCTCGCTTCCCATTATGGACGCCATCTTTTGGGCAAATGTTACTTGTAAGTGATTAGTAACATTGAGTCAACCCTATTCATTAAGTTGTACCTGCCGCTATTCATTTCGATTCATGGACTAAATGGCATTACATTTGTGTTACCAATCCAGTAACAATTATGGTACATGTAAAAAGGACAAACTCTAAAAACTACATTTTTTAAGAATTATGTAAACGCTGTTCTCCGACTTTTATATTCCTAATTCCCTAACTTATTCTTAAAATAAAGAAGCCACAAAATACAAACTAATGGTCCAACTCGACTTTTAGTGCGATTATTTACAAAAAAAAACGGATGTAGAGTCAGAACTAATTTAGAATTAAATTTATGGTTTTTCAGGGTGCATACTCATTCTTTTTCAATATACCAGGTAAATCTCTCTAAATGTGCTTCTAAATTCATGAAAGAGGTAGATGTGTAATTCAAAGTGCTTCAAAAAGTTACAATCACATAATTAACACTATTGTCAATGCTTCCCATAATTTTTTTACGTGCATTGGAGCATGTTCTAATTTCATAAGAAAGAGGACATTTCATTGTCCGAATTAGGACCTCTTTCCACTGTCTGAAATCGACAAATTAATTTTGATTCCTCTTGTCTCAGTTTCAATTCTTGGTCCCCTCCTCTGGGTCCCAGGGTCACTTTCTTTAGGCCCAAACATCTGATGTCTTGTTTGCTGCTTAGTTGGTGATTTTTTTGCCAGTGGGATGCAAGCGGTAGGTTGTCATTCTGACTTCCAATGCTGGACATATGTTCCCTGATTCTTATGCGCATCTCTCGAATAGTACTTCCAATATATATTTTTTTGCACTCTCAGATTATTGCATAAATCACAAAACTTGTTTTGCAGTTTATGAAGTCTGTAATGGTATGTTTGGTGCCAAATGAGTCTTCAAACACTTCTGTATTCTCCCTTGCATATTGACACATAGAACATGAGCCACATTTCTTAAATCCTTTGGGTAACTGTGGTAGCCATGAGATATTTTCCACACGTTTTACTTCTGGTAACATTGATGGACTCAAAATATTCTTCAAAGTTTTTGCTCTTTTAAATGTTATTGTTCGACTATCTTCAATAAAATCTTTAATATGAGGATCTAGTTTCAAAAGGTCCCAATTCTTTTTCAAAATTCTTCTCAACGTGTCATTGTTAGCACAGTATGTTGTGATGAATCTTATTCTTTCAGGCTGCCCACTGGTTTGTTTACTCCTCATAAGTGTGTTTTCTCTATTTATTTTGTTTGCTTGTTCCCGTGCTTTCGCAATGGTTTTTCTAGCATATCCCCTGGCCAAAAAACGTTTTGAAAGCAATTTGCATTCTGCATCAAAGGTTACTTTTGCCGAACAGTTCCTTCGAGCTTGTATGAACTCACCTTTAGGGATGTTTCTAATTACTGAGTTGTAATGACAACTTTTCGCAAACAAGGTCGAATTAGCCTCTGTTGCCTTCCGGTAAGTTTTGGTCATTATTTGGTTTTCCTCTATATAGATTGTGAGGTCTAAATAGTTGACCTCTGATGTGCTGGAGGTTCCAGTGAATTGTATCCCTAAAGAGTTCTGATTCGCTCTTTGTCTAAATGCTTCAAGTTGGTTGTCGGTTCCCTTCCAGATGAGAAAAACATCAACTATGTATTGTTTCCATAAGACAACTCTGTCCCCATAATCTCCGTCTGGGTATATATGTGTTTGTCTTCATACATGGCCATTGTAAAGTTTGCCAAAGCTGGTGCATATTTCACACCCATAGCTACGCCACGGGTTTGTCTATAGAATTCCTTGTTATACAAAAAGACGTTGTTTGTAAGTGTCAGAAGCAGCAATTCTTTAAGCATCTGTGTTGATTTATAGTTGGAAGCTGTATCTTGGGAAAAGGTGTAGTCTATGGCCTCTAAAGCTGTCTCATGTTTAATCGATGTGTATAATGCTGTGACGTCCCATGTGGCCAAGATGTATCCTGGTTGCCATTCAACTTCTATTAGTTTGTTAATAATCGCTGTTGTTTCCTTAAGAAATGATTTGGTTATGTTGACTCTGGGTCTGAGAATATGATCAATGTACTCTGCCATATTGACAGTGGCCCAGCCTATTCCACTCAATGTAGGTCTCCCTTCCGAATTAGAGTGAAAGGTTTTGTGAACTTTAGGTAGTAAGTATATTGTTGGTAGTATGGGATGTTTGATTTCCAGTGCTTGTTTCTCTTCATCTGTTAGAAGTCCTTTACGGTGCCAGTCTGAAATTGCTTCTCTAAGTTCCTTGACGATTTCCACTTTCGGATTTGATGGTAATTTCACATACCATTGAGGTATTGTGAGATGATTTCGAGTCATTGTTATGTAATCTTGCCGATTCATAATTACTATTTGTCCACCTTTATCAGCTGCCTTAATGGTCAAATTGGAATCTTGTTGTAGATCTTGAAGTGTTTTTCTTTCTGTTTGCGACAAATTGTCAAATTTGTATTTGCTTTTAGATGTATTCTTCTTTTTGTTTTTTGCATCGAAATCCTCATTTAAATCTTTGTTCACTGATTTGTAAAAGGCATCTATTAGGTTTTCTGGCATCAGTTGGGTGTGAATTTAGATTTGATTCTCATTTCCTTTGATGTGAGATTAGTTTGTCGTATTTGTAGTTCATGTAAAGTTTCATGCATGTGTCGTTCTGTATTGTCTTCCAAAGATCTTAGTAAATGAATATAATTCAGGTCTTCAATAGTAAGGTCACTCCTTGTCATTGGGGATTCTCTCTGTCTACTGGTATTACTTACTTGTGCAGCAAACCATTTTTTAAGCTTGAGTTTCCTGACAAACTTGAATAAGTCTATGTGTATATTTGTGGTGTTAAACTCCGTTGTTGCGGCAAAAGTAAATCCTTTGTTTAATAGAGAAACTTCCTCTGTTGTCAGAATCCGATTGGATAGGTTTAAAAATAGGTTATTTATTTCGTCTTTTTGGCTGCCTCCCTCACTGCAGCTCTTGTTAGTCTTCTGAAATTTTCTAGGGCATCAGTATTTCCTGGATCTACCACTCCCACGTTTCCCCCTGTGCCTGCAACTGTTTGTTGTTGGTTCGGTTGCGATGGGAGTAAAAAACGTACTTGTTTCTGATAGATGGTTCGGTTGCCTTTTTTATATCTTCTGATTTGGTTTAAAAAACCTAGTCCTGTGGTCGTTTGGTTTGATGAATCTGTTTCCTCATCTGTTTCTTTGTCTTGATCTACTTCAGATTCTGCATCCGAGCTACCCGGTGATGTGTTGGGAGTACTTTCTCTAGAGCTTGGTTTTGAAAGTTGTTTGTATTTGTCTTGAAAGGTATAAACCTTGTCATCCTGATAATCTCGATCATCTGGGAAGAATTTCGTCATTTTTCTTAATTTGATTTCATCCTAATAATCTTTTAAGATCTCAAACATTTTCTTATAGTTCTTTTCTTTTGTCACCTCTTAGGCTTTCGCATCGTTAATCTCCTTTTTAATGATATCTATTTGTTTGGTGATCCTTTTATGTTCTCTACTGGCATGTTCTACCAATAGGTCTAACATATTCTTTGAACGATGATTCAAATTCTTTTCCCATTGTTCAGCCAAATCTTTATCTTCGTCTCATGTGAAGTCAGGAAATATTGAAATACACAGTCCCCTAGGTATTTGTTCTTTACCGATATAATTTTTTTGCGAAATGATTTCCCAATATTTATCAATTTCACGACGTGATGCTCTCTCTAATTTGATACATTTGTAGCGTAAGTCTTCTCGTGGTTTGGGTAGATTGGATGCGAACGCATGGGCATTACTCCCCTTTGGGGTAAAAAGATTGACTGCATCTTGTTCTCTACTTTCTAAATATTCTGCCATTTCGCTGATATCACGTGATTTAATCTTGGTCAGCAAGGTCTGAAGTGTCCAGTACTAACAACAGTGAATTGAAATGAGGAACCTTTTCAGTGGACACTTATGAAGTTAGACCTCAGCGCCCTTATTAGAGCAATAGATTTGTCGCATGTGCTGGGTAACAATGGAGAAGTGTTGGCTCCTCTACTCCGTTTTCAATGAAAACATAATTAGTTAACGTTACACCTCTTGCATTCATGCGCCATACTTCCAAATAAGATATCTCCACTCAGTCGGTTTGTCATTTATGAAGTGCTATATTTATGTGAAAGAGTGCCCTTTAACGATGACACGTGTTTCGACGGTCTCCGCGGTCTTTATCAAATCAGGGCTCAATATGAATCCATCAACATTGACAAAAATAACAATCAAACAAAATGATATCACCATTTTGTTGAGTTAATCACATGTGAACACAGAAAACTGGGAAGGGGATAGGGAAGGATTGGTTAGGTTGAACAAAAGTCATACCACATGTTGACAAAATCAAATCAGCAAATGGGAGAAAAATAGAGAGAAAGAGAAAAAAGCACAATGATTATAATGTTCTATTGATTCATGTCATATGTGTTGAAAGGACACAACAGCGATTATTAACGAACTAATAGAAGTTGAATGGCAACCAGGATACATCTTGGCCACATGGGATGTCACAGCATTATACAGCATTATACACATCGATTAAACATGAGACAGCTTAAGAGGCCATAGACTACACCTTTTCCCAAGATACAGTTTCCAACTATCAATCAACACAGATGCTTAAAGAAATGCTGCTTCTGACACTTAAAAACAACGTCTTTTTGTTTAACAAGGAATTCTATAGACAAACCCGTGGCATAGCTATGGGTGTGAAATATGCACCTGCTTTGGCAAACCTTACAATGGCCATGTATGAAGACAAACACATATACCCAGACAGAGATTATGGGGACAGAGTTGTCTTATGGAAATGATACATAGATGATGTTTTTCTCATCTGCAAGGGAACCGACAACCAACTTGAAGCATTTAGACAAAGAGCGAATCAGAACTCTTTAGGAATACAATTCACTGGAACCTCCAGCACATCAGAGGTCAACTATTTAGACCTCACAATCTATATAGAGGAAAACCAAATAATGACCAAAACTTACCGGAAGGCAACAGAGGCTAATTCAACCCTGTTTGCGACAAGTTGTCATTACAACTCAGTAATTAGAAACATCCCTAAAGGTGAGTTCATACGTGCTCGAAGGAACTGTTCAGCAAAAGTAACCTTTGATGCAGAATGCAAATTGCTTTCAAATCGTTTTTTTGGCCAGGGGATATGCTAGAAAAACCATTGCAAAAGCACGGGAACAAGCAAACAAAATAAATAGAGAAAACACACTTATGAGGAGTGAACAAACCAGTGGGCAGCCCGAACAAATAGGATTCATCACAACATACTGTGCTAACAGTGCCATGTTGAGAAGAATTTTGAAAAAGAATTGGGACCTTTTGAAACTAGATCCTCATATTAAAGATTTTATTGAAGATAGTCCAACAGTAACATTTAAAAGAGCAAAAACTTTGAAGAATATTTTGAGTCCATCAATGTTACCAGAAGTAAAACATGTGGAAAATATCTCATGGCTACCACAGTTACCCAAAGGATTTAAGAAATGTGGCTCATGTTCTATGTGTCAATATGCAAGGGAGAATACAGAAGTGTTTGAAGACTCATCTGGCACCAAACATACCATTACAGACTTCATAAACTGCAAATCAAGATTTGTGATTTATGCAATAATCTGCAAGTGCAAAAAAATATATATTGGAAGTATTCGAGAGATGCGCATAAGAATCAGGGAACATATCTCCAGCATTGGAAGTCAGAATGCCAATTTACCGCTAGCATCCCACTGACAAAAAAATCACCAACTAAGCAGAAAACAAGACATCAGCTTTTTGGGCCTAAAGAAAGTGACCCTGGGACCCTGAGGAGGGGACCAAAAATTGAAACTGAGACAAGAGGAATCAAAATTAATTTGCTGATTTCGGACAGTGGAAAGAGGTCTTAATTCGGACAATGAAATGTCCTCTTTCTTATGAAATTAGAACATGCTCCAATGCACATAAAAAATTAATGGGGAGCATTGACAATTGTGTTAATTATGTGATTGTAACTTTTTTGAAGCACTTTGAAGTACGCATCTACCTCTTTCATGAATTTAGAAGCACATTTAGAGAGATTTACCTGGTATATTGAAAAAGAATGAGTATGCACCCTGAAAAACCATAAATTGATTTCTAAATTAGTTCTGACACTACATCCATTTTTTTTGTAAATAATTGCACTAAAAGTTGAGTTGGACCATTAGTCTGTATTTTGTGGCTTCTTTATTTTAAGAATAAGTTAGGGAATTAGGATTATAAAAGTAGGAGAACAGCGTTTATATAATTCTTAAAAAAATAGGTTTTTAGAGTTTGCCCTTTTTACATGTACCATAGTTGGTACTGGATTGGTAATACAAATGTAATGCCTTTAGTCCATGAATCGAAATGAATAGCGGCAGGTACAATTTAATGAATAGGGTTGACTCAATGTTACTAATCACTTACAAGTAACGTTTGCCCAAAAGATGGCATCCATAATTGAAGCGAGAAAGGACTGATACGGTCGTCCCGGAACAGTAACCACAACAATATGGTCCTCCATTTTAGATCCGCGCACGAACGCGGACAAATTCGTGCGGAGCAGAAGGAACTCCTGAAAGAGGTAAGATATGCGAAAGAATACGACCCAGTTGAAGCGCTTAGAGCACTTCTAGCTATTATACTGCAGGCGGTATGCCAGCATTAAGAACAAGATGTAATAACGCACCCGTGTTTACAAAATGTTTCCCTTGCACGAGCCCGATGTCCAATTAGCAGCCAAAGTAGTCAAACAGAGCAGACAAGCACACTGTGATGATAATAACAAACGCAATGACAATACTTAATATAGAGCGGAGGTTATTCAATTGTAAAATGTCATGCCCATAATACATGTGTTTTTGAAAAAGACACTAAAGTTACCGCACTGTATTAATAATAGCAACGCAAACATTAGCTCAAGTAGTTATGAGTAAAACAATAGTATGCCATCCAATTTGGATAATTCAATGACTGGGCAGCAGATAAAGATGTATGGAATCTAATTATAACAAGTCTATTTGACAGACTGGGATTGATCCCATGACACAATTTACACTTGCTGAAAGGCGGCGTTCCAAATTTTCAAAACACTACCATTGGGTAAGAACGTTTCATTACAAAAATGTCAACACATATGACATGAATCAATAGAACATTACAATTATTGTGCTTTTTTCTCTTTCTCTCTATTCTTCTCCCATTGGCTTATTTGTTTTTCTCAACATGTGGTATGACTTTTGTTCACCCTAACCAATCCTTCCCTATCCCCCTCCCTGTTTTCTGTGTTCTGTGTTCACATTTGATTAACTCAACAAAATGGTGATATAATTTTGTTTGATTGTTATTTTTTGTTTATGTTGATGGATTCATATTTAGCCCTGATTTGATAAAGTCGGCGGAGACCGTCGAAACACATGTCATCGTTAAAGGGCACCCGTTCACATAAATATAGCACTTCATAAATTACAAACCGACTGAGTGGAGATATCTTATTTGGAAGTATGGCACATGAATGCAAGAGGTGTAACGTTAACTAATTATGTTTCCATTGAAAACGGAGTAGAGGAGCCAACACTTCTCCGTTGTTACCAAGCACATGCGACAAATCTATTGCTATAATAAGGGCGGCGAGGTCTAACTTCATAAGTGTCAAGGTTCCTCATTTCAATTCACAATTGTTAGTACTGGACACTTCAGACCTTGCTGACCAAGACTAAATCACGTGATATCAGCGAAATGGCAGAATATTTAGAAGGTAGAGAACAAGATGCAGTCAATCTTTTTACCCCAAAGGGAAGTAATCCCCATGCATTTGCATCCAACCTACCCAAACCACGAGAAGACCTACGCTAAAAATGTATCAAATTAGAGAGAGCATCACATTGTGAAATTGATAAATATTGCAAAATCATTTTGCTAAAAAATTATACCAGTCAAGAACAAATACCTAGGGGACTGCGTATTTTAATATTTCCTGACTTCACACGAGACGAAGATAAAGATTTGGCTGAACAATGGGAAAAGAATTTGAATCAGAGTTCAAAGAATTTGTTAGACCTATTGGTAGAACATGCCAGTAGAGAACATAAAAGGATCACCAAACAAATAGATACCATTAAAAAGGAGATTAACGATGCGCAAGCCTTAGAGGTGACAAAAGAAAAGAACTATCAGAAAATGTTTGAGATCTTAAAAGATTATCAGGATGAAATCAAATTAAGAAAAATGAGGAAATTCTTCCCAGATGATCGAGATTATCAGGATGACAAGGTTTATACCTTTCAAGACAAATACAAACAACTTTCAAAACCAAGCTCTAGAGAAAGTACTCCCAACACATCACCGGGTAGCTCGATTGCAGAATCTGAAGTAGATCAAGAAAAAGAAACAGATGAAGAAACAGATTCATCAAACGGGACGACCACAGGACTAGGTTTTTGAAACCAAATCAGAAGATATAAAAAAGGCAACCGAACCATCTATCAGAAACAAGTACGTTTTTTACTCCCATCGCAACAGAACCAACAACAAACAGTTGCAGGCGCAGGGGGAAACGTGGGAGTGGTAGATCCAGGAAATCTCGATGCCCTAGAAGATTTCAGAAGACTAACAAGTTAGCAGCGAGGGAGGCAGCCAAAAAGACAAAATAAATAACCTAGTTTTAAACCTATCCAATCAGATTCTGACAACAGAGGAAGTTTCTCTATTAAACAAAGGATTTACTTTTGCCCCAACAACAGAGTTTAACACCACAAATATACACATAGACTTATTCAAGTTTGTCAGGAAACTCAAGCTTAAAAAATGGTTTGCTACACAAGTAAGTAATACCAGTAGACAGAGAGAATCCCCAATGACAAGGAGTGATCTTACTATTGAAGACCTGAATTATATTCATTTACTAAGATCTTTGGAAGACAATACGAAACGACACATGCATGAAACTTTACATGAACTACAAATACGACAAACTAATCTCACATCAAAGGAAATGAGAATCAAATCTAAATTCACACCCCAACTGATGCCAGAAAACCTAATATATGCCTTTTACAAATCAGTGACCAAAGATTTAAATGAGGATTTCGATGCAAAAAACAAAAAGAAGAATACATCTAAAAGCAAATACAAATTTGACAATTTGTCGCAAAAAGAAAGAAAAGCACTTCAAGATCTACAACAATATTCGAATTTGAACAATAAGGCAGCTGATAAAAGTGGAAAAATAGTAATTATGAATCGGGAAGATTATATAACAATGGCTCGAAATCATCTCACAATACCTCAATGCTATGTGAAATTACCATCAAATCCGAAAGTGGAAATCGTCAAGGAACTTAGAGAAGCAATTTCAGACTGGCACCGTAAAGGGCTTCTAACAGATGAAGAGAAACAAGCACTGGAAATCAAACATCCCATACTTCCAACAATATACTTTCTACCTAAGTTCACAAAACCTTTCACTCTATTCCAGAAGGGAGACCTATATTGAGTGGAATAGGCTGGGTCAATATGACAGAGTACATTGATCATATTCCCAGACCCAGAGTCAACATAACCAAATCATTTCTTAAGGACACAACAGCGATTATTAACGAACTAATAGAAGTTGAATGGCAACCAGGATACATCTTGGCCACATGGGACGTCACAGCAGTATACACATCGATTAAACAGGAGACAGCTTTAGAGGCCATAGACTACACCTTTTCCCAAGAAACAGCTTCCAACTATCAATCAACACAGATGCTTAAAGAAATGCTTCTTCTGACACTTAAAAACAACGTCTTTTGGTTTAACAAGGAATTCTATAGACAAACCTGTGGCATAGCTATGGGTGTGAAATATGCACAAGCTTTGGCAAACCTTACAATGGCCATGTGTGAAGACAAACACATATACCCAGACGGAGATTATGGGGACAGAGTTGTCTTATGGAAACAAAACATAGATGATGTTTTTCTCATCTGGAAGGGAACCGACAACTAATTTGAAGCATTTAGAGAAAGAGTGAATCAGAACTCTTTAGGAATACAATTCACTGGAACCTCCAGCACATCAGAGGTCAACTATTTAGACCTCACAATCTATATAGAGGAAAACCAAATAATGACCAAAACTTACCGGAAGGCAACAGAGGCTAATTTAACCCTTTTTGCGACAATTTGTCATTACAACTCACTAATTAGAAACATTCCTAAAGGTGAGTTCATACGTGCTCGAAGGAACTGTTCAGCAAAAGTAACCTTTGATGCAGAATGCAAATTGCTTTCAAATCGTTTTTTTTTGGCCAGGGGATATGCTAGAAAAACCATTGCGAAAGCACGGGAACAAGCAAACAAAATAAATAGAGAAAACACACTTATGAGGAGTAAACAAACCAGTGGGCAGCCCGAACGAATAAGATTCATCACAACATACTTTGCTAACAATGCCATGTTGAGAAGAATTTTGAAAAAGAATTGGGACCTTTTGAAACTAGATCCTCATATTAAAGATTTTATTGAAGATAGTCCAACAGTAACATTTAAAAGAGCAAAAACTTTGAAGAATATTTTGAGTCCATCAATGTTACCAGAAATAAAACGTGTGGAAAATATCTCATGGCTACCACAGTTACCCAAAGGATTTAAGAAATGTGACTCATGTTGTATGTGTCAATATTCAAGGGAGAATACAGAAGTGTTTGAAGACTCATTTGGCACCAAACACACCATTACGGACTTCAAAAACTG
Organism: Ambystoma mexicanum; assembly: GCF_040938575.1. Taxonomy (NCBI): domain Eukaryota; kingdom Metazoa; phylum Chordata; class Amphibia; order Caudata; family Ambystomatidae; genus Ambystoma; species Ambystoma mexicanum. The sequence continues at coordinate 909,828,683 of NC_090936.1, forward strand.
CAAATCAAGATTTGTGATTTATGCAATAATCTGCGAGTGCAAACAAATATATATTGGAAGTACTATTCGAGAGATGCGCATAAGAATCAGGGAACATATCTCCAGCATTGGAAGTCAGAATGCCATTTTACCGCTAGCATCCCACTGGCAAAAAAATCACCAACTAAGCAGCAAACAAGACATCAGATTTTTGGGCCTAAAGAAAGTGACCCTGGGACCCTGAGGAGGGGACCAAAAATTGAAACTGAGACAAGAGGAATCAAAATTAATTTGCTGATTTCGGACCGTGGAAAGAGGTCTTAATTCGGACAATGAAATGTCCTCTTTCTTATGAAATTAGAACATGCTCCAATGCACATAAAAAATTAATGGGGAGCATTGACAATAGTGTTAATTATGTGATTGTAACTTTTTTGAAGCACTTTGAAGTACGCATCTACCTCTTTCATGAATTTAGAAGCACATTTAGAGAGATTTACCTGGTATATTGAAAAAGAATGAGTATGCAACCTGAAAAACCATAAATTGAATTCTAAATTAGTTCTGACACTACATCCATTTTTTTTGTAAATAATCGCACTAAAAGTCGAGTTGGACCATTAGTCTGTATTTTGTGGCTTCTTTATTTTAAGAATAAGTTAGGGAATTAGGAATATAAAAGTAGGAGAACAGCGTTTAAATAATTCTTAAAATATTAAGTTTTTAGAGTTTGTCCTTTATACATGTGCCATAATTGGTACTGGATTGGTAACACAAATGTAATGCCATTTAATCCATGAATCGAAATGAATAGCGGCAGGTACAACTTAATGAATAGGGTTGACTCAATGTTATAATCACTTACAAGTAACATTTGCCCAAAAGATGGCGTCCATAATGGGAAGCGAGAAAGGACTGATACGGTCGTCCCGGTAACAGTAACCACAACAATATAGTCCTCCATTTTAGATCCGTGCACGAACGCGGACAGATTCGTACGGAGCAGACAGAACTCCTGACAGAGGTAAGAATCTGTCCCAGTTGAAGCGCTTAGAGCACTTCTAGCTATTATACTGCAGGCGGCATGCCAGCATTAAGAACGAGATGTAATAACGCACCCGTGTTTACAAAATGTTTCCCTCGCACGAGCCGGATGTCCAATTAGCAGACAAAGTAATCAAACAGAGCGGACAAGCACACTGTGATGATAATAACAAACGCAATGACAATACTTAATATAGAGCGGAGGTTATTCAACTGTAAAATGTCATGTGCATAATACATGTGTTTTTGAAAAAGACACTAAAGTTACTGCACTGTATTAATAATAGCAAAGCAAACATTAGCTCAAGTAGTTATGAGTAAAACAATAGTATGCCATCCAATTTGGATAATTCAATGACTGAGCAGCAGATAAAGATGTATGGAATCTAATTATAACAAGTCTATTTGACAGGCTGGGATTGATCCCATGACACAATTTACACTTGCTGAAAGGCGGCTTTCCAAATTTTCAAAACACTACCATTGGGTAAGAACGTTTCATTACAAAAATGTCAACACATATGACATGAATCAATAGAACATTATAATCATTGTGCTTTTTTTCCCTTTCTCGCTATTTTTCTCCCATTGGCTTATTTGTTTTTCTCAACATGTGGTATGACGTTTGTTCACCCTGACCAATCCTTCCCTATCCCCTCCCTGTTTTCTGTGTTCACATGTGATTAACTCAACAAAATGGTGATATAATTTTGTTTGATTGTTATTTTTTGTCAATGTTGATGGATTCATATTTATTTCTGATTTGATAAAGACATTGGAGACCGTCGAAACACGTGTCATCGTTAAAAGGCACCCGTTCACATAAATATAGCACTTCATAAATTAAAAACCGACGTAGTGGAGATATCTTATTTGGAAGTATGGCGCATGAATGCAAGAGGTGTAACGTTAACTAATTATGATAAATGTTTTAGGCAACCACTTTATGCTTGGGGGTAAATCTGTGATGGACTTATAGCCCAAAATTATTCTTAGAATATGTATAAGTTGCATCCTTTATTCTTTATCTGCCAAATATTTTACTTATCTACCATACTAATAAATAAATAAAAAAAAAATATATATATATATATATATATATATATTCAATGAAAAAACTTTGAAAAAAGGACATTATGGTTAATCAAAAAAAAACTGAAATTCGCCAGTTATGGTAATCTAAGAACATAGATTTTTCTTCCTATAGCGGGACGCCAGTGGCGTCCCGCTGTAAGTAAGGAAGGAAAATCCTTTCCAAGACAGCCAACATGGAAAGAGAAGGCGGGGCTCCATACACAGCCCCTCTTCCCTTGCCATGGCAGTCCGCAAAACCTTATGAACATATTACCACAAGCACATTTTTCCCTTTCAAACCTATCCTACCTTCGAATAACTTTACCACAGAGCCGGTCCCAGGTAGACATAGCCACTTTAACACCATTTTTCGTCCCTAGCGGTCATGGCCAGTAGGCAGATTGTCCGTGTCATAACATTATGCCATGACCCAGACAATCTGGCTACTGCCCACGGCCACAGGCTATACCTCAGTCACCAAAGGTATATGACTATTTTTGTACCTACATTATTACACTTGCCAAAAAATAAAACACATGCACATTTGCAAAACCATGCTTTAATGTCCTTGCCCATGCTCCTCACGAGTTTGCTCGAAATTGCCTATGTTTTAATTTTTAAAAAGTGTCAAAATGTGTGTACATTCAATAGTAATATAACTTAGCCCCCACTCGACAAAATCCATTCAGTCTTTACACAAACATTGAAGGTTTGGTCTATAACCTTTCTCAAAACTTTTGTCCACATTCGTCAAATAGCAACAAAGTTATAAGTCATCAAAAAATGTTGAGACCCCCTCTAATTTCACCCCCTCTTAAGAAAATCCCACCAAATTTTAGAAAAGCATTTCTATCTAGATCCAAAAACGTTTTGCCAAATGTTGTGCAGATTCGTCAAATGACACCACATGTATACGCATTTACAATATTTTGGGACCCCCTCTCTAATTTAGCCCCCTCTTGACAGAATCCCAAAATTCAGGATTAGTTCTAGAATGAAATTGCAAAATTACATGCAGTTTCATTGAGTGGCACAAAAGTTGTAAGCCATCAAAAAACTGCTTTTCCCCAACCCTATAATGCAGGAATAGGTACAGATGTCCTAGGACATCTGAAGTGTCAGTGAACACCACAGGACTGCCCCAGAACATCCAGAGTGTTCGTGGACTTTCGGGGGGTGAAACAACCCGTTTTTTGGCTTCTAATGGCCATATCCTATCCAATCCTCACCCCCACATCCTCAGAGATTGTTTGTCGAATTTGACAAGTGAAATCCTGCTATTTTAAAAAAAAGTTTTCACTGCGCTGTTCGCGGACCCCAAAAAAGTCAGTGAATCCAAGATCGCCGGCGTTTCAGGGAATCAGACGCGTTTCACGTTTTCTCACCATCGAATCAGCGGGCGCGTCCCAGTGTTCGTGGACCACGCAAAAGGCCACACATTTTTCTGGCCAATCAGAGGCCAGTCCGCAGACAGTGCGGCCAATCAAAGGCCAGTCCGCGGACCGAACAGGGAAATGAGTCCGCAGAACGGACAAAGATATCACTAATTTTGTTGCTTTACATTTTGGTCATTAAAAAAGAAACTACTGGACGGATTTACACCAAATTAAAAAAAAGCACGCTTTCAGGACCAAGCCGCCACTCCTGCCGCAAATTTGGTGTAAATCCATCCAGCGGTTTGGGCTGTAGCCATGAGCAAAGTTTTTTCCCATTATGTCTATGGGAAAAAAATAAATTTTGGGATCCCCCCTATAACTTTGCCCCCCCTGGACCAAACCTCACCAAACTTTGCAAAAAAAATCATTGTGGGCCATATATATATACTCTTTTTGCAAAGTTTGGTGAGGAATCTTCCAGGGGGAGCAAAGTTATAAGCCACCCAAAAAGTGCTCTTCCTATGGAAACAGCAACTTAACCATAACTACACAGCCACTACCGTGGCTGTGTAATATATATATATTCTGTGCAAACCCATTTGTAAAGGGTTTTCTAACATTGAGGATATCACGACCAAATCGGGGTTACTTGGTGATTATTAGCCTTTTTAGGGTTTTTGTCTTTTGTGGTTTGTTCTTTGTCGCATGAGTGTGGGTCACTACGGAGACACTGAGTTCCTCTACTCCGTTTGTAAACTGTAGGAAAAGTTGAAACTGTGCCTGCACTTATTTGTGCCAAGATAAATTACTGGTGTATTTCCTTTTGCTATGAAGGACAAATCCAAAAGTTCTGTTGTATTTGATAACGTTTTTTATTTTTAACTTTCAGCCCCTCTTGGATGACACGTGTTTCGGCGTACAACCTGCGCCTTTTTCAAATCCGGGCCTATAATATGTCATTACGGTTCACACAAAGAATAATGTTCTTGTTGTAAATGAAGCACTTTTAGTCTTGGGCTCAATCCCACCTGAAAATTCTGATGCTCGCGCTACAAGCGTCGGGTTGAATTTATCTTGGCGCAAATAAGTGCAGGCATAGTTGCAATTTGTAAAGGGACATTGCAGTTACGTTATAGTAATACCAATCGATCCATATTATGGTTACACGTAAAACAGAAAAACCCCAGAAATTTGCTAGTTATGTTAAGCTAAGCAACCATAACTCGCGCCACCACTGTGTACTGCTAAGACTAACACTCATGACATGAATGATGACATCATAAATGCAATTGATGACATCATTGATTACATCACATGTACAGTTAGTTGTCATGAAAAGCCTCCACACGGGATTGTCATTCCCTCTTGCTGGGAACAACATACATTAGGATCCTTGCATACTCTTCTTGGTGGTATGGCTGAGAAAACCACTTAGGCAGTGGGAAAAAGCCTCTTTCCGCCATAATGCATGACGACAGTGTCAACTGTAGCGAAACTGCCACTTGACTAGAAAGTTTAAGCATAACACCGAAACTGCAGACATGGACAGTGCACCACAATGCGTCCACTCCTTCCAAACCAAAATTGCCATCAAAGTGTCTTTCCACAGCATACTTTTTAGATCTACCACAAAGTAATCACCCAAAATCAACACAATACGTTTCACCATGTCAGCCCGGCTCATTACGCAGAGTAATGGTATTACCCCCCTTCCTGTGAAACACATGCTCAGTAACTGATTGGATAATCACCACAATCCCATTTCCATTGGCCAGCATGGTGCCAAGCGCAGACTGTGGCATGTGCACTTCTCAAAGTACCATGAGGGCCATGCCCCAGTAAAGCAGGAACAGACCTTCTTCCCTTTCCACAATTTTTTGACCAGCACAACCTCAGTGGGTACTAGTAAATAGTCACACACGCCTCCACCAATCGCTGGCAAGACCTCCTCACCCAACAATAACCTTTCTATGCAGCACTACACATGTACCGTTAAACATTCAGAGTGCAAGTCTTGGTTGATTTGCAAGCACCTCCAGTAGAAAGTTCTGTGGAACTATCCAAGACTTCTGCATCCAGATTCATACACATCGCCAGGAGTGCAGGAATACATTTCAACCAGGATAGGGGATTTTGTCTGTAGTGGTAGGTCTGAAAAGAGCCTTTTTTAATTGTATTTATTATTTACATGCTTGCCCAGAACCTTGTTTATTTTTGCTCTTTATCTCAGTTTCTATTTTCTTTTCATCCTTGCTTTTTTACATGATTCTCGTCAACGCTTCATGCAGAGTGTAAACAACACAGCATTGCAAAAGGCGGTCAAAGAAATGCCATTTGCATGCAACCAGTGCACATTTAGCTCATTAATGATGTCATAGTCGGTGGAGAACATCCCAGCAGTGTACATAAAGTGACACATGCTTCTGTTTATAAGACACCTTCCAAACTCTGACTGGGGAAAAATTACGCCGGCATGGCCCCATGCTCCTCTTGCTGGGAAGCTTGAGAAAACCACTTTGGCAGTGGGAAAAATCTGCATCACTGCTTTCATCAACTTCTTTAGGTGATGGAGCAAACGTCCACATGACATGTACCCCAAATGTTGACCTCCATAATTCACCACGACCACATCAACAGTACCAACAGAGGCCACACATCTGCTAAGGTCAACCATACATCCAAAACTGCACTCATAGAAAGTGCCCCAGAAAGCCTCCACTCCTTCCAACTCAAAATTAACAGCAATGCCTCTTTGCACGGCATACCTGTGCAGATCTTGACAAAGGTATCACCCACAATCAACACTCTGCATCTCTCCATCTCTGCCAACCTCACTACATAGAGTATTGGGAAAAAATAGTACTGCCCCTTCCTGTTAAGCACACCCTCGACACCTGATTGGATAACCCCCACAGTTCCATTTCCATGCACACCATGCTGAGAAGGGCAGATTGTGGCATGTCTGCTTTCCCAGCTACAGCAAGGGCCGCACCCCAGTAGAGCAGGAACAGTCCTTCTTCCCTTTCCAGTATTGTTTTTGCAGCACTCCCTCATTAGATACTATCATATAGTCACACAGGCATGCAGCAATCACATCAAAGACGTCCGCATCGAACATTATCATTTCTGTACAGCACTCCAAATGTACCATTACACACTCAGAGTGCACGTCTCATGGGATTTGTAAGCACCTCCAGTTAAAGGTTCTCCAAAAGTATCCACGATTTAAGCATCTATATTCAACCAGAGCGGGACCCATCAAGACTAAGTGAACGTAGCAATATTTTATTTCCTCCCAGCACTGCAGTAGGTGCAAAGTGCAGTACAGTAGTCAGTAATCTGCGCAATGCACAATACCCAAGCATATAAAATATCCAGTTGAACCATATACACTTCTCTACACACAGTATTTCAACACAGCACTCAGTGGACACACTGCATGAGTGTTCACACCACAAGCTCCAGCCACGGACTAAAAACTGTAGGATGTGCTAACAATCACCACGCCCATGGAACCAACAATGTATGCAATGCTCACAAACCACACACAGAACACAACAATGTCAAACCTACTTACAAGCTGGCCACATAGTTGTCAGTGCAAGGGCTCCAGCCATGCATCTAAGATTCTAGTGCCTCACCACACACAACACACCATAGTACACCCTATGTTTAAATGCTCATGCCATGTGCAAAGCATTCCCCAGCTGCAATTGAGCCTGCCAAATTTCACCCTGTCCACATGTTTGCATGCATGGCTGCATGACATTGCGTTGGGTGTGGTGAACGGTATGTGGGTGGCTGTGTACATTGTCCATATTTGAAATGTGTGATGATGAGGACTTCCTTTCATGGCACAATTTCTTAAATCACTTCCTACAACAAGGGTCTTATAAGGGGCACAACATAGCAAATTCAAATACTCACATGTGGCTCCCTAATGTGCAACACGTGCAATGACCTACACCATATGGTAATCTACGCATAGCACCTCATTTTGGGTGTTCTACCAAGTCTAAAATGTCCTCCAAAACCATTCTTCAAAGGTCACCACCATCGGAGAGATTCAGAGTTAAACCTGCATGGCTGCATTATATTGTGCTGGCTATTGTCAAGGCCTAGGCTCTTGGCTGCATGGCCTACGGCCTACACCTTTGGCCATGCACCCAAGAGTGTAGGCCTTGCGCACACCCACCACAACATAATAGAGCCATGATTGCGAGCATGTAGCAACGTACCACAATCCACAAATGCACCATAGGAATGGTGTTATAAAGGGCAAACCATAGCAAATTCAAAAGGTCAAATGTGGCTCCATAATGTGCAACATGTGCAATAACCTACACCATATGGTGATGTACGCATATGAGCTCACTTCTGCCATGTCTAAAATGTCCTCCACAACCGTTCTTTGAAGGGGGGGGGTTCTCTTCTTTTCCTCTTTACTGTCTTACATCAACCTTTACAAAGCACCCCTTATATTGCGAAAAAAAAAAACAAGCATTTCCAAGAAATGACAAAGAAACGCTGTATGGGGTAAAATGGTGCACACTAAGGTAGTCCGTGTTGGCATTAGAGAAAACAGACATCTCAGCACATCGCAAAACTACACCCATGCGTCTTTTAACGAGGCACCTTCCAGGATTTTGCTGGGGATTAAAGACATTGGGTTGTTCCATTCTGCTCTAGGTGGTATTTTGGAAAAAAACACACCTTTTCAGTAGGGAAAAGACGCATCAGTTGTTCCACTAACAACTTCAGTACATGAACCAAACTTCAAGCACTGATGTAGCCCAAATGCTCTCCTCCACAGTCCACCACCAGAACATCAGTACTGCAAAAAGTACCCATGTCTCTGCAAAGAGCAAGCAGTGCCTGTAAATTGTGCCCAGGTACACTGTACCACAAAGCCTGCAGGCCTGGTTACCCAAGATCACCAGATACACCTCTTGCCTGGGCAAACCTCTCCCAATCATACACAAATGCATCTCCCACTATCCATACACTAAGTCTCTGCCTCTCTCCAACACCAGCCATCTTCACTACACCGCCAACGCAGCAATGAAAAAAAAGTATTACCCTCCCTTGCTGTAAAGCTCAACCTGGACACCTGATTGGCAAATCCTCACAGTTCCATTTCCATGGCAGGCATGCTGAGAAGCCCCCGGATGAGGCATGCCCTATCCGTGAACTACCGCAGTGTCCGTTGACTACAGGGGCTGCCCTTCTTTCCTTTTCACTTCTCTCTTTGCAGCACTCCCTCATTGGCTACTGTTAAGCAGTCCCACAACCATCCACCAACCATCACCAATCAGAGGCAAGAACTCTACATCTAACTCTGCCATCAGAGTTCAACACTTTAAATGTACTGTTGAACACTCAGAGTACAGATCCCCTGTAATTGAAAAGCACCTACATCAAAAGGTACTGCAAAACTCTCCAAGATTTCTGCTTCCAGATGCATCCACCTCTGCATACATCAGCGCAAACTATTGGTATGCATATATTGTGTAGAGTACATTTGCAACTCTGTCACAAATGATGCATATGAACAGGCTGCCTGCCAATTATCCTGCATAACCTACTGAATAATTGTACTCTCATTTGTCCATCTCCTGATATCAAGTGGCAGGTTCTTACAATGCTGTGTGCTTTCAAATTTGTCTTTCAATGCCCACTTGCAGAACAGCTGCAAACCACACATTCCAATTTAATCAGCATTCTCTTTTTGTTGTTGTAAAACAAAAAAAGAAAACCACATTGGGAACATGTGTACAAAAAAATCAAGTAGCAGATCCTATGCTAAATGCCCAGAATGCACACAGAAAAGGGAAACTGCATGTATGTTAGCAAAGCATGGAAAGTAGATACATTGCAAAATTACCAAAATGCACCATTGGAAGGAAATCAAAGAAATGCATGTTTACATTGGAAACAGTGTTATATGTAAATTTAAATAAACAAATATAAGAACAGGGAAGGATTTCTGCATTCATGTAGCAAGCATCTATGTTTCAGAACCTTAATAAAATTCCAAACACAGTAACATTCTCATATCCAATCTGTACATCTTGCTGCCCTTTTTCTCACCCTACTAGGACTTGTACTAATCCATTTCCAAAGCAAGTAGTGCAACAGCATCTCACACACTTGCAAAAGTGCAGCCCCATAGGGCACAGTTATCACTACAGCACTGGCCCCCGTAGCAATGATGCTGATGCTCCCAGGTCACCACTCCAATGCAGTGCTGTACAATTGGACACACACACTAACTCTTCCTGCCAACAAATCCTCCTACAATCTAAAATAATGTGTTCACCTAGTGCTATTACTGTGTCATTAATACATATACCCACTAATTTCCTTCTTTCGCAATTGCAGTGCAGTGAAGAACAGCCTCCTAAAAGCCAGTGATGTCTCTACTGGAGGATGAAACCCAGAAGAAACCTATTATTCACATCCAACAAAGTAATTTCAGTACTGTAATAGTGTTCTGCCTGATACACAGACAGTACAGTAGTGTATTCTAGCCTAGCAAATTCTATTCAACCCAACAGCACTTGCTTCACTCTTACTCATTGCAGCTTACCAGGTCCACTCTTTGTATTGTCATCTGAACACCATTATGGTAACGCCCACTAGTTTTGTGAAAACATCGTAATGTCCTTACTTTTTTAGGCACAGTACACTGTCATACACATTGAAGCAAACCTTTCACACAGGAACACACACACATACAAGTACAGCCTTCCCAATAAAAAGTAACAGACGTTTCTACAATCATACACCCCTCTATGTATGCCTACCTTCATATTCAGACACCCATGCAGAGTGCACACACATTGCACAACTTCCAAAACCACACATTCCTTTTTTCTCCAAAAGACACAAGAGAATGCCTACCAAAAAGCAACTCAGTAGAAGACAACACAGAAATAGAGCAGATAAAACTCAAAGCATGCAAAATGGCCATCCGCCTCTAGCAAGGTTTTATGAAAAGTGCAAGCAAAACAGCTAATACGGTCACTGAGCAAAATGGAACCAGCTAGCAGGAAAAAAGTGTGAATGAAAGAGCGGTCTAAAATACATTTGAAAAGTCGCTTTGGTTTGAGACGTGGGAAGCGATAGAATGCTAGTACCACATAAAGTCATTTTTTAACATGTCTAAAAATATTCCAGATACCTGGTTACGTAATGTCAGAAAGTATTTTTCTTTCAACTCCTGTTACTTTTTAATCAGAACTTGCAGCCCGATTCATTAACATTTTGCACTGTTCAAAGTGACTTTGCACTGCTGACACAAACCCTGATTCATGGAACTGTGCAAAGTGTATTTTTGCAGTGTAAAGTCAGTGCAAAGTCATTTAATACTGCAAAAATAACAACTTGCACTGACTTTGAACTGTGCAAATAATCCATGAATCAGGTCCTTGGTGTGTGTTCAATGTCACTCTCACTATTTTGAAGCTTTCTCTGACACTTTTACCATGCTCTATCCTTTTCAGTAGCTCAACATGTAAGAGTTTGTACATGAGGTAGACATGACAGCGTGCATGTTTTTTTCCCTTAAAAAAAATAGACCAGAAGTGTAAAATGACAATGGCAAACCAGAAAAGCACACTTTACTATTTGTTTTTAAATACTTTTCTAATGCAATGGCTTCTAGCTCTAAGGCACAGTAACAAAGATTCAATCTTTTAAACCAATTTCTAAAAATTGTTTCCTATAGAATACAATAGCATATAGGTGTGCAACCGTTGGTGTTCCAGATGTTTTGGACTACAACTCCCATATGCCCTAGCTATCACTGTCAATGCAGAAGGATATTGGGATTTGTAGTCCAAAACATCTGGAGATCCAAAAGTTGAAGACTCCTGTAGCAGCTCCGACCACAAACATCCTGTGCATCTCAGAGCTGCCTGTCTCAGCTCTTATATGCATACCCTTTACTATTACTCGTCTTACAAGTTTACATTTGCTGAAACCTTTGCAACTGTCACTTCCCTTTGGGTATGCAGACTTGTTATCACCTCATTGCCTTTTCACACTGCCCCACTTTCAAAAAAGTAGTTGGCAATTGATGTGTCAAAAGTATGGATGGCATCAGGGCCTTGCCACTCTTTCAGTAAAAAGTGGCCATGAGGCGCAGGGAGGCCCTCAGGAACTACACCATGTTGAAAGTCAGCAGTCTAATAAAACAACAATATATTTCTCTCTATATTACTTTTTTTCTGGGGCTTTAAATGTGCACTTTGCAGCGCTCGCTTTACAATCTGCATTTTCCCATGTTGTCGTCACTTAACTTGGGGTAAACAGATTTGTTATCAACTCATTGTATGTTTGAAGAGGAAAAAATGTCTTTTTGAGGATGAAGCTGGTCAAAGTGCTCACAGCTCACACATTTGGTACATTTCTTTCTCATGTTGGGTCAGAGGACAAGCAGTCCTTTCCTGCAACCTCTTGAAGGTCAATTGTCAAGTGAAGTCATTGCCTGTGATGTTGTAGGTTCTAGGTTCTCGTGACATCATTTCCTGTGATGTCATCTCCTGTCATTTCATGGGGTCATGCTGATGTGACATAATTTCCTGGGATTTCATCATTATGCTAATTACTATTTTTGAAACGTTAAAATTCCTACAGATTTTTAGTCACAGAATGTTGGCATGTATGCACTCGCTGTCACTGACATCTTTTATGAAAAGCAAATACATAAAAGGAGGGTGTGTTGGCAACGTTTGAAAGACGATTCGCATGTGTGTACCCATAGAAGGAGACTCCACCTACAAAACAGACAGCAAGGCAGTTGGTGAACATATGACGATACTCAGTAACACACAGTAGATCACCCAAAGGTCCCAAAGGTCCATGACCTGGCCACCTAGTGCCTGTTTATGACATCTTCCCTGCAGTCCTTTGTCATTTACGCTGCCACTGATAACGGCTACTTAAATGTATTCTTATTCCTGTTTGTTTGCAGATACCTTGCACCTTACTACCTGTGCCACCCTTTTCACATGCCAACAGACGGGTGGTGTAGCAAGCATTGCAAGATTACCGTAAGTGGTGTGTTTTAGCTCATTGTTATCTGGGACGACCACTACGGTCCTGTATGTCCACTTGCGTTTCCGGCAATAAGAAGCAACCTGCAAACCTTTATGATGTAAGCCATCACAGAGACAACAGTTTGTACCTTTCCTAAATTACAAAGAAAGTGTGTTCACCCGCACAAACCGCCAAACGCCTCAAAGTAATCCTTTTGTACTTTGCCAGATGACAAAAGAAGTGCAGAAAAGCACAGACTGCATTCTACGCTGGAATGTATCTGCAAAATGAAAAAAGCAGTGGCTGCAGGCATCTTACAATTTCTTGTGAACATTGTATGAAAAATAAAACTACTTTCAACAGTACATAGTGTTGTTCATAAATTATACACATGTTCCCTGACCAACTACTGTATACAAGAAAACTGTGACCATACACTCAGGGTGCGCATGTCTGCTTTAGCCTCTGAAACACAGAGTACCCCTGCCTCGTGTTTGTTTATCAATCTCGTGGCCCCACATTCTCTGACATATGTACTGAATGTCTGCCTACTGTGCCCCCTAGTCATTAGTGTGTTAGCCCTCTTTTGTGCTCTCCAGTCACTGGTGTTCTTGGCAACCTGCGTTAAATTTGAATCTATATGCCAGCATGTTTGCACTTCCTTATGGCATTTCTACAATTCAAATGTACTGAATGTCTGCCTACTGTGCCCCATAGTCATTAGTGTGTTAGCCTTCTTTTGTGCTCTCCAGTCACTGGTGTTTTAGGCCTCCTGCATTAAATTCGAAACTAGATGCCAGCATGTCTGCACTTCCTCATTGCATTTCTACAACTCAAAAGTAACCATTGTTACCTTACTGTACTCCCTAGTCATTAGTGCCTTAGACATAATACTGAACATATTTGCCACCCAAACTAAAATACCTAGACGCCAGCATATTGTATGCTCCTGGCATAGACAGAAATGTCCCCCACCTGCCTCATCAAAGTCACACTGACCCTAATATTCACTACTGCTGTAGTTAGTATAATGGCTCTAACTATCAAATCCAGCCCCCCTAGGGATAGAAACTTGAGACTCAGGTCCAGACTGCCCAGTATCTATGAATCTGTAAGTACCACCCGAACAATGCCAATAGACGCACCAGCACCCAGCCAAAAAACTTGTCTCGAGTAGTCAAGCAACCCACCTATACCAGTGTTCAAACCTCCACTAAAACCCGCCCAACTCTAGACACCTCACCACCTAAAACTTGTCAAACAACCAAACCCAATAGCTCTCTAATGCTAACAGGAGCCCTCACTAATGCAAGATCAGCGGTGGCCGATGCCACAGTAATTGCTGACATCCTAAATAATGACAACCTGGACCTACTGGCCATAACTGAGACCTGGCTTCACGAGGCTGCAGGACCAACACTAATGCTAGCAGTGCCCAATAAATACCAAATTCTCAGAGCTGACAGGCCAAATGCCAGAGGTGGTGGACTAGCCATCATTTTCAAATCCACCCATCCTATCAGGCCTGCCAAGTCAGTCTCCTATTCATCCTGTGAAACACACACAGCCAAAATGTCCCTCTCTAATAATCGCACGCTTTCAATCCACTTGATTTATAGACCTCCTGGGCCACTAGGCATCTTTGAAGATGATCTAACTAGCCTTATAGCCAACAACACCAAAGACCACTCCCAAACACTACTGCTGGGAGACTTCAACCTCGGCTTTAATGAAACGGACATTAAACATGCAGAGTCAGTTGCAGCCCTGCTTAAGGACCACAGGCTTGATCAAAAAGTCCTCTCCCCTACCCACATCAAAGGAAGGACACTCGATTGGGTATCTGAACTGAACTGCAATATCAGTATTTCAGATATTGCCCCACAAACTTGGACGGATCACTATCTAATATCATTCTCTGCCACACTAGATCTCCTTAGCCCTAAAATCAATAACATGGTTCCCCCTCTACCGACTAGAAGCAAGAAGGATATGACTGCTGAAAATATTATCCCTCTCCTCCTTCCAGCCATATATGGATTGGAAAGCAACAACCCTGACGCCCTAGTAAACACTTTCAATGATGCTATGATCAAAGCACTAGACACAACTGCCCCAATCAAACTGCGCAAAGCTAAACAGGAAGCCCACCTAAATGCCTGTTTTATGCCCCACCTCAAATCTCTAAGATTACAAAAAAGAAAGCTCCAATTTATCTGGTGCCACTGAAAACAACAAAAACAACCTTACTGGAAACAACAAAAATAAACTTACTGAATTTGCCAAATCTTATAAAAAAGAAATAATCAAAACTAAGAAGAACACCTTTATCGACAGGATCGCGAAAGCTAATTCTAATACTAAAGAGCTATTTGCCATCCTCCGTGAATTAGAATCCCCTATTCAACCTACATAAAATGCCCCTAAAAACAAAATCTGGTGCACCAACATACAAAACACCCTTTCTAACGGAATCTCCTTGCTTCAATGCAAAATTGCAAATAAAAAGGCCTCATTATCACCTTCGGACCAACAGATACCCCAACCTCAAGAGAATAAGTCCACCGTACCCTTCAGATTCAAGACCATCTCCATAAATACACAGAAAAAATAATACTATGCCTCAAACCTTCAAACTGCAAGGGCGACTCCTGCCAAGCACAAATAATAAAGGACACAGCTAGGGATTTAGCTCCCTTCATTACCAAGCTTATAAATTCCTCCTTTAAATCCAACACGGTACCCACTAACCTCAAAGAATCATGGGTCCTCCCACTACTGAAAAAACAAACCTTGGACCCCACTATCCCTACCAACTACCAACTATAGACCTATCACCACTGTGCCATTTCTACTTAAAATCCTAGGCAGAGCTGCCTACATACAAATCCAGGATTATTTGGAAGCTAACCACCTGCTTGGCTCTCGGCAATCAGGATTCTGCCCACTCCATGGTACAGAAACAGCTCTGTTAGACCTCAAGACATAAATTAAGGAACTAAAGGATAATGGAAAAACAGCCTTGCTCCTCCTTCTGGACTTGTCGGCAGCTTTCGACTTGGTGGACCATGCAGTCCTATGCAACCACCTCGAATCTGCCGCCAACTTCTCCGGAGATGCCATAGCTTGGGTCCAATCCTTCTTAGCTAATCACACTATGCAAGTCTTCTCCACTTCCGACTCTGCTGACCCTATCAAAATACCTTGTGGTGTCCCACAAGAATCCTGCGTCTCCCCCACCATGTACAACATCTTCACCGAGCCTTTGTTTGACAAGTTGTACAGACTGGGTGTCACCTACACAAACTACGCAGACGACACCCAGATCCTCATACCCCTTTCGGGCGACTTCGAGGCAGACTCAGCCTTGGTGAACAAGATATTCACCCTCATTCAGGCATGGATGGCCTCACATGGCCTCTGTCTGAATGACGATAAAACGGACATACTAATCCTAGGCTCTGAAGTCAATATCCAAAAACTAATCCCAAACTACACATCCTCAGCATTGATAACAACCCTATCAAGGTGATGTCTGTGGTTAAAACCCTTGGATTCTATCTGGACTCCTCCCTCACTCTCAAAAAGCAAGTCAACTCCCTCGCCTCCTCCACCACATACACCTGCAAACTCATCCGTGCATCCAAACCATACCTCTCCATTGCTAGCTGCATCACCCTAGCTAATGCTCTCATCATGTCTAGGTTAGACTACTGCAATGCCCTGTACTCAAGAGCCAACAAACACATCACAGACAAAATTCAAAGACTGCAGAACAATGCCTTGAGAGCAGCACTAAACATCCCTTACAGAGAGCATGTCACCAAATACAGGAAAGAGGTTAATTGGCTAAAAATAACGGACAGAATCCTACTCAAAAAAGCCTCCCTCACCTCTAAATGTATGAATAATCTAGCCCCACAATACCTAATGGAAAAAAATCATAAGGAAAACCTCCATGCGGCCCACAAGATCTGCTAACACCTTTAAACTAGTGACTCCCAGGTTTAAGCGCGCGACCGCGGGAGGAACGAGCTTTCCTGTCAAAGCTGCTCAATGCTGGAACAAACTACCGCTCGACCTCAGAACCGAACAACCGTACCCTAAATTCAGACACAAGATAATTAATGGTTACAGGACAATGACACATAACTTGACTAACACCCAGCCCACTCCTACCTTGGCCCTTACCTCACCCTCTGCTTCCATATATTCACCACTCTAAGATAACTGAGCTTACCTACCTACCTAGCCCATATACGATACCTAGACTTAGTCTTACCTACAAACCTGAGTACATAACCATTTGCTTAGATAGTCTTGCTAGAGAGCATCGGACATCACAAGCTATGCCTTGTACTTGTACATCTGTTTGTACATATTCTTGTATATATTATTTTTGCCGATGTGTTTTGCATACTCATGCCAAACTCTGTAATAAGCTTAAGATTTCTTGTACACTGCTGCATCCAGCTACCCAAGGGTTTGGTGTGCATTACCAAATAAATAAACAAACAAACAAACAAACATATAATCTTATGTCATTCTCTCATTACTCTAAACCTCTCAGACTCAGAATAGTCAGACTAAAATACTTCTTTAGGAACTATGGCAACACCAACAATGACAAAGAAAAAACAGAGAGTATGACAGGGCTCAAATTGCCTTCATCTTTAATGCCCCCTCCAGCATCTATCAGCGCAGAAATTAATGCTTTTGAAAATAAAGTGCTCCATGAAGTAAAAAATGCCATCAAGTGCAAACATTATACCAGGGATAATATGACAAAGGATGGACATGATGCGATCAAACATCTTGATGCATCCCCAGACTTTTTGTTAAAACTGTCCGACAAAGGTGGAGGTATTGTGTTGTGGAGAAAAGACGATTATCGAACAGAAGCGCCTGAACTATGTTAACCATTATAAATTACTAGATACAAATCCTAGTCAAAGATGACAGGAAGAAATCAACAGCCTAACCCTACATGCAGCAAGAGGAGGGAAGGATAGAAGACGATGAAAGGCGATTTCTCAACAAACCCTATCTAACTTTCGTGATGTTTTACATCCTGCCGAAAAATGCACAAAGATGACAAGCATCCACCCCGGAGACCGATTGTGTCCGCAATTGGGTTAATTTTGGAACACCTTTCCCAATATGTAGATGTTTTCGTGCGTCCTTTCATGGAAAAAATGAAATCATACGTAAAGGATAGCATTGAGATGATAAACATACTTGATCATCTGGAGATGGGACAGAATGACATTTTGGTCCACTTCGATGTCGAAGCCCTCTACACAAGTATACCACAATTTGAGAGCCTAAAAGTACTGAAAGATTATCTGGACCGAAGACCGGATTCAGAAGGCAGTGTCCCCTCAGCTGTCATCCTGGAATTCACAAGACTAGCCCTTACAGAGAATTTTTTCCTGTTGGAGACAAAAATATATCAGCAGATCCATGGAACAAGCATGGGGGTGACTTTTGCACCTGACATCGCAAATCTGTATATGGACACTTTTGAAACAACGTTCATCTATAATCACCGGAATCCATTTCAAAACCATATGAAGAATTGGAATCGTTACATAGACAATGTTTTCAGCATATGGACTGGCACAAGATACAAATTAGATCTTTCCAAAGAATGGTTAAACATACAAGATCCATTTCTCAAATTCACTCACAATGGTGGCTGATCCACACATGCTCCCATTTCATGATCTCATGATCACAAAAACAAATGAAGGACAGTTGGAAACCATGTTATTTTCGGAAACCGGCGGATAAGAACACATTACTCCATTTTGGAAGTTATCATCCGAGCTATTTAAAAACAAACTTACTGTTCGGCCAATTTCTCCGGATAAGAAGGAATTGTACTGACATCCGACAATTCGATGAACATGCATCTGATCTAACTAATCACCTTAAACATCGGGGCTATCCAAATAAATGTATTAAGAATGGAAAAAAGAGAGCGAGAAACATCAGAAGAGAAATATGCTTAACGAAACATGCTAGTACCATTGAAGAAAAAATGGCTTGTGTGATGACATATAGTCTGATATACTCAGCCATCAAAAAAAGCATTCTGAAACACTGATCCCTGGTAGAAACGCTAGACTTTCACCCACTAAAACCGAGATTTGCATTTAAGAAGGCCAACACCCTAAAACAGTTATTAGTACACACATATAAAGAGGAACAGAAACCAGAAATGGAACAAACTACGCTGTGGGCACTACAGCCTGTCCTGGGCCATTACAAATGTGGACAATGAACTATATGCGATTTCACAACCAACACCAAAACCATTAGCCTATACCACATTGAGTGGAAATCAAATTACTTCACCAATTGTAAAACAGCATGGGTAATATATGGCATAAGATGCCCGTGCAGTTTATGGTATATAGGCAAAACAAAAAGACCAGTACGACAACACATAAACACACTGAGTTTAAATGGTATGTTATTCAAATTGTAAAGGCCAAAGTCAGAGGGGACGACGGAGATTTAGAATTAAAAAAACTTGAACAAAAATGGATCCAGAAATTGGACAGTGTCAAGAATGGTTTAAATTCATCTATAAAATTGAGCTTATTCTTCTAATAACATCACCTGTGACTGACAGAAATAGTTAGCAAGCTTATATAACACCAAGGATACATGGTCAATGTGAGGAAATATAAACAAGAGAATTGACATTATAAAGTATGAGGTTCTCAGGAATGCATTAAGTCCATATGCATATATATATATATATAGTGTTTTGCATGTTCTCTGCCTTTGTTTGAACAAAAATGGTGCTTTGTTTATAAGATAAATTGTGAATGTTTTGAAAGCACAACATTATTTTTTATCCCTACAGAAAGGATATTTACAGGCCGATTCACGGAATAATTAGCGCGGCGCAAGTGGGCAAAAACGTGCGAATCGCAGTGGAATAGCGAAAATCGCAGTTCAAGTGCGAAAATCGCACGAAAAGCAGCGCACGTCGATTCATGGAAGGCCGTGCGCGAGAAAACCAGCGGATGTGCGATAAAAAAGTGCGCCGCGCACGTTGGCGCACAGGCCATCTAACAGCGTGCGCCAGGTCACAGCGAAAATCGCACAGGCCACAGCGAAATTCGCACATAGCGCGGCGCACGCAACAAAAGTAGGCGGAACACGGGCGTAACACTCGGAATGGGGAACAACTTGCAAAAACGTGGGCGTCACGGGGGAAGTACAGGGCACAAGTGCGCGGAACGCCCACACGCTCACCTACAACACGTATTCATGGAATAGAATAGGGCAAAAAAGCGCACGCTCAAACCAGCGCACAGGCACAAACACGACCGCCACAAGAAAGCAGGCGGTAGCGTCTCTGCGGCTGTAAGAAATGTGCGCCAAAAGGTGCGCCAACAAATAGCACCTATATACTGCCATGATGAATGTCCTATACTGTGGCCCTCCAGGACAAATGACGTGCAAAGGGGTACCCACAAACACGGACACCCGCTGACAAAAAATACGTGTGCGTGTATACCGGGGTGCGCGGGAAGTCTCAGACGCGATTTCAGCAGGGTACAACTTCACGCGATCTACAGGGGTTCGCGTGAAGTTTTTCACGCGATCGGGCCTGGGGGAGCGGGCTACGTGTATTACAGGGGTTCGCGTGAAGTTTTACACGCGATCGGGCCTGGGGGAGCGGGCTACGTGTATTACAGGGGTTCGCGTGAAGTTTCTCACGCGATCGGGCCTGGGGGAGCGGGCTACGTGTATTACAGGGGTTCGCGTGAAGTTTTTCACGCGATCGGGCCTGGGGGAGCTGGCTACGTGTATTACAGGGGTTCGCGTGAAGTTTCTCACGCGATCGGGCCTGGGGGAGCGGGCTATGTGTATTACAGGGGTTCGCGTGAAGTTTCTCACGCGATCGGGCCTGGGGGAGCGGGCTACGTGTATTTCAGGGGTTCGCGTGAAGTTTTTCACGCGATCGGGCCTGGGGGAGCGGGCTACGTGTATTTCAGGGGTTCGTGTGAAGTTTTTCACGCGATTAGCCAGGGTACGTGTATTTCAGGGGTGCGCGGGAAGTTCCACACCCGAATATACTGGGCGCGTGTATTTCAGGGGTGCGCGGGAACTTCCACACGTGATTCCATCAGGGTAGGTGTATTTCAGGGGTGCGCGGGAAGTTCCACACGCGATTCCATCAGGGTACGTGTATTTCAGGGGTGTGCGGGAAGTTCCACACGCGAATAGCCTGGGCGCGTGTATTTCAGGGGTGCGCGGTAAGTTCCACACGCGAATAGCCTGGGCGCGTGTATTTCAGGGGTGCGCGGGAAGTTCCACACGCGAATAGCCTGGGCGCGTGTATTTCAGGGGTGCGCGGGAAGTTCCACACGTGAATAGCCTGGGCGCGTGTATTTCATGGGTGCGCGGGAAGTCCCACACGCGATTACAGCAGGGTACGTGTATTTCAGGGGTGCGCGGGAATTTCCACACGCGAATAGCCTGGGCGCGTGTATTTCAGGGGTGCGCGGGAAGTTCCACACGCGAATAGCCTGGGGGCGTGTATTTCAGGGGTGCGCGGGAAGTTCCACACGCGAATAGCCTGGGCGCGTGTATTTCAGGGGTGCGCGGGAAGTTCCACACGCGAATAGCCTGGGCGCGTGTATTTCAGGGGTGCGCGGGAAGTCCCACACCCAATTAAAGCAGGGTACGTGTAATTCAGGGGTGCGCGGGAATTTCCACACGCGAATAGCCTGGGCGCGTGTATTTCAGGGGTGCGCGGGAATTATCACACACGATTTGGCTTGGTACGTGTATTACAGGGGTGCGTGGGAAGTTACACACGCGATTAGGCTGGGTGGGTCCTCACAGGTGTTCCCTGTACACCCTCCACGGCCCCTGCAGGCAGCCCACAAAACAGGGGACTACCCTGCACACCTGCTCATGTCTCCCACCACCCCCACCCCCCAGCAGTGCATGGGGAAGCCTCCACCAGGCACCCACTCATGTCCCCTATCACCGCCACCCCCCCGCCACCAGGGGCACCCTCCACCAGGCCCCCACTCATGTCTCCCACCACCCCCACCCCCCAGTCACCAGGGGCAGCCTCCACCAGGCACCCACTCATGTCCCCTATCACCCCCACCCCCCCAGTCACCAGGGGCACCCTCCACCAGGCCCCCACTCATGTCTCCCACCACCCCCACCCCCCAGTCACCAGGGGCACCCTCCACCAGGCCCCCACTCATGTCTCCCACCACCCCCACCCCCCAGCAGTGCAGGGGCAGCCTCCACCAGGCACCCACTCATGTCCCCTATCACCCCCACCCCCCCAGTCACCAGGGGCAGCCTCCACCAGGCCCCCACTCATGTCTCCCACCACCCCCACCCCCCAGTCACCAGGGGCAGCCTCCACCAGGCACCCACTCATGTCCCCTATCACCCCCACCCCCCCAGTCACCTGGGGCACCCTCCACCAGGCCCCCACTCATGTCTCCCACCACCCCCACACCCCCAGTCACCAGGGGCACCCTCCACCAGGCCCCCACTCATGTCTCCCACCACCCCCACCCCCCAGTCACCAGGGGCAGCCTCCACCAGGCACCCACTCATGTCCCCTATCACCCCCACCCCCCCAGTCACCAGGGGCACCCTCCACCAGGCCCCCACTCATGTCTCCCACCACCCCCACCCCCCCCAGTCACCAGGGGCACCCTCTACCAGGCCCCCACTCATGTCTCCCACCACCCCCACCCCCCAGCAGTGCAGGGGCAGCCTCCACCAGGCACCCACTCATGTCCCCTATCACCCCCACCCACCCAGTCACCAGGGGCACCCTCCACCAGGCCCCCACTCATGTCTCCCACCACCCCCACCCCCCCAGTCACCAGGGGCACCCTCCACCAGGCCCCCACCCATGTCTCCCACCACCCCCATCCCCCCAGTCACCAGGGGCACCCTCCACCAGGCCCCCACTCATGTCTCCCACCACCCCCACCCCCCAGCAGTGCAGGGGCACCCTCCACCAGGCCCCCACTCATGTCCCCTATCACCGCCACCCCCCGCCACCAGGGGCACCCTCCACCAGGCCCCCACTCATGTCTCCCACCACCCCCACCCCCCAGTCACCAGGGGCAGCCTCCACCAGGCACCCACTCATGTCCCCTATCACCCCCACCCCCCCAGTCACCTGGGGCACCCTCCACCAGGCCCCCACTCATGTCTCCCACCACCCCCACCCCCCCAGTCACCAGGGGCACCCTCCACCAGGCCCCCACTCATGTCTCCCACCACCCCCACCCCCCAGCAGTGCAGGGGCAGCCTCCACCAGGCCCCCACTCATGTCCCCTATCACCGCCACCCCCCCGCCACCAGGGGCACCCTCCACCAGGCCCCCACTCATGTCTCCCACCACCCCCACCCCCCAGTCACCAGGGGCAGCCTCCACCAGGCCCCCACCCATGTCCCCCTGCCCCCAGGTCCTGACGATACACAATCATGGCAGTATTGGGCAGCATACCCAGCACAAACACCCAGGCAAGGATTGCATCCACCCACATAGTGAATGCAATTACATGACACAACCCCAATGGCAAGTATGTAAATGAACACATGTCTGTCACACACACATACACAATGGCTGCAAGTGAATGTCAAAACCCATATCATGACATGTATGAAACCAAAGACAAAATAACACAAGTGGAAGTAAAAATAAAAAATGTATTAAAGATTAAAAATAAGTAAACAAATCAAACATACAACTATGTGGATAACAAAATAAATGGTCCATGTTGGAGAACCAAAGTAAAAATCAAAAAACGAAAAAGGAATACAAAAACAAATGTTGACCAAAGCAATATCAAGTAGAAGCAAAAGAATGAAAAACCATTTCCACATGGTGAACACAATAATGAAAAAAAGAAAATGTTCCTTCAAAAAACAAACTAAATACAGGAATGTACCAGGGTCCATGAGCCCAACACCATAAAGGAAACCTACTACTACCTAATGAAAAAAATATATACAAAAAAGTGGCCATTGTCCGAGCGGTCCAAAATAATAAAAACAAATAAAGGAAACCTAACACTAACTAACTATATAACTATATACAAAGGCAGCGGGCAAGTCCTGCGGCTCACTTGTTGATGTTGCTGGCCAGGGCATCATCGAACTCCATGTCGATGTCCTGGAGGCGGGACTCTGTCCTGGCCCCGAGGTCTCGCAGGGATAACCCCATGTTCAGCTCAAACTCCCTGCGAGCTTCCTCGAGGCACTCAGCCCGCCTCAACGCCCGACGCATGGAGAACTCCGCCCTGACCATGGCGAGCCGCTCCTCTTCCGCCCGCTACCGCTCCGCACCTATCCGCTGGACCAACTGCTCCCACACGGAAGACACCACCATCCCAGGGTTGCCCTGCCCTCCGGCCGATGCCTGCCCCTCTGATCTTGATGGCCCCGAGCCATGATGCCTCCCATGTCGAGCCCGCTGCTGCCTCCGACGCCATTGCCTCTGCCAGCACGACGGCATCCAGGCTGATGGAAACCACCGACGCCGTCGTGCACGTGCCCTGCCTGATGATGCTGTCACATCTTCCATCTGCTGGGGTCCAGTTGCTGTGTTGTCCACCCCTGCTGGACCTCCGACTCCCAACTGTGGCAGGGATGGGATCCCCACCGAGCTGGCTGCATTGGTCGGGGCAGGTCCACAGGGGGCCCTGGTGGCATCTGGGCTGGAAGACGGCAAGGAGAACGACTGGTGGATAGCCTGCACAGAGGAGGAGAGGGCCGCCACATTGGCCAACACATGCAGGACATGGCCGATCCCAATTGGGCCACGTCGGCACGGTGCACTTCGTGATGACGTGCGTGCTCCTCCCGGGAAGCACACACGGCATCACGAATCACAGCCGTGCGCATCGCGACTCCAATCAGGACCTTCTCCGCACGGCCAGGGGTTCCCACGTCCGCAGGTGGAGGGGAGTCAGGTGACATGGACATCCCCTCTACCTGCGGACGGGCCTGGGACGGGGCATCCCTGCTGGTGCATGGTGGTGCACTCACAGGGTCAGGGACAGCGACATGCACAGGCCCCTCCACGGTGACCTGTGCTGCCTCCTGCCCCTGGCCCTGGACTGCACCACTTGCACCAGCAGGGATGCCCCCACCAGGCCCCATGTGTGCCCCAGTGGCGGCCTCCTCCTCCTCTGTGCAAACCACCAACCTGGATGTCTCCTCACCGTCTCCCACCGTAGCAGGCCCCTGTGGGGGCTCACCCACCCCTTCCGCTGCAGCCGTGGGGGCATCCCCGCCGCCTTGCTCCACAGCGCCGTCTCCGCCCTCTTCTTCACTAGCCGCTGCGTAGAGGGAGACAAAGAACACAAGCATCAGGGCACTGTACAATGGTCCCCTAGACAGGAAGCAATAGCAGATGAGCACCACTGTCAAAGTACACTTCCATCATGTCCCTCCACAACACATGGGTCAGTCCAGGCAAAACACACACAGTAACAGGCATGGTCATTGCCATGGACATTTCTATGCATGTCCAATGGACTCTTGAAACATTCAATGATATGTAACTCACATGCATCATGGCTCATGCCTATCACATGCACACACTTCACCTCAGTCACATCCATCTGGCCCCAAACACACCAAACACAGCGGATACAAGGGTAATTTGGCTGCTTCACTGAATCTGTGCATTGTCACACACATGTGTCATGCATCCATGGCATGCACAAGTCACAGACACGCAGGTCAGGCACACAGACATATCTACCATATATGTACCTGGCATCAGCACCCATCCCTCACCCCCACCCATGTCCAGGTACAGAGACTGGCATGCTCTCATGTTCAAAATCTGCATAGGGCTCCCCATGCGGCATTTGAACACATGCAACAACCATGTGGGTCACACATCACTGGTCGCACATGCATTACCACGATGTCCCTGCACACATACATGCATACATGGCCTATGGCACACATACAGGCAAGTATCATAGAACCAGCACACCGCAACATGCCCTGTCTCACACAGTAATGCTTGGACACTTACCGCTCAACTCCAGACGGGCCTCCCTCTCAAGGATCTGGGCGTGGAGCGCTGGGCGTACGCGTTCCAGGACCCTCATCTGGATGGAACTCATGCGGCCCCGGCCCCCCTCCACGAGGCGCCGGGCCTTCACAAGGGTCCTGGACCTCAAGTCCTCCCAGCGCTTCTTGATCTTCAGGACGTCGCGGGTTGCCACCCCCTCCGCGTTGATGGCAACCACACAGTCGGCCCAGATCCTCTGCCGTCCTTCCTTGCTGGCGCGGGACGATCCAAAGAGGGCATCATACTGCCCCAGGACATGCTCCACCAGGACACCAACTTCGGTGGCAGTGAAGCTGGTGCCCCTCTGCCCCTCTGGCCTGGGGTTGCCACTGGTGCCAGATGTGGAAGTGCCCGACATGGCAACCCCAGAGGCAGGTGTGGGTGGGCAACTGGGTCCTGGGGCTGGGCTGTGGAGCGATGTAATCCCAGTCGGGAGTCTTCAGTTCCAGCAGGGGTGGACACAGCAACTGGACCCCTGCAGATGGCTGATGTGCAGGCACCAAATGGCAGGGCACGGTGGCAGCAGGCAGGCAGGCAGGCAGGCAGCAGCAGATGGCACGTGGGAGGCTGCACGGGGCACTGGGGGGCAGTAACTCGGCCTTCTGGGCAGGAGCGTGGTCTTCCGTGTGTTGGCACGTGAAAATCCTGCACATCAGCGTGAAATCCGAGGAAAGGCCCTTAGCGCGTAAGTGCGTCAGCACGCATACGCGATTCTATTGGACCAGAGTCCCTCAGCGCGTAAGCGCGTCTGTGACGTGACCCGCACGGGTGTTCCCCACTCAGCACGTGATGACGGGGCACACGTGGAAATACTGCACGTCAGAGTGTCATCGCGTGTAATTGGACAAAAGTGCGCGTACACGCGATTGGCCTATGTACGTGTATTTAATGGGTGTGCGGCCACTTACACACGCAAGTACGTCAGCGAACCTGTATCCCGTGGTGCGTGTGAATTTCCACACGCTATTGGACTGGGAACTGGATTCCAGGGGTGCGCGGGTCACACGCTGTATCCCGTGGTGCGTGTGAATTTCCACACGCTATTGGACTGGGAACTGGATTCCAGGGGTGCGCGGGTCACACGCTGTATCCCGTGGTGCGTGTGAATTTCCACATGCTATTGGACTGGGAACTTGATTCCAGGGGTGCGCGGGTCACACGCTGTATCCCGTGGTGCGTGTGAATTTCCACACGCTATTGGACTGGGAACTAGATTCCAGGGGTGCGCGGGTCACACGCTCGCCTAGAACACGCGCAAAGCATAAATTTGCGCACTTTAACAATAACAAGCTCAGACGCCAGGATGAACATACCGTTCCTAGCAGCAGTGGCAGTGGGCTACCAAAGGAGGAGGAGGAGGATAGTCAGGGCCAGAATATTCACACCCAGAACCAGCCTTTTCGGGATGCCTGATGACCAGGTGTATGGGAGGTACAGGTTTCCACCACACATTATACTGGACCTGGTGAGTGAGTGGGAGGATGACCTCACATCACCCACCCTGTGCTCCCAAGCACTCAGCCCCCTGGAGAAGGTCCTCAATGTACTGCACTTCTTAGCCACTGGATCATTTCAGCGGACAAGTGCCATAGTGGGTGGGGTGTCACAGGCCACCCAGTCACGCTGCCTACACCAGGTCTTGAACATCATGACTGCACGCCCATCAGTCCGCAGGCACATATACCTGCCCAGAACACCTGCAGAAAGGCATGCTGCCGCCCTGGATTTTTACGGTGTGGCACGATTCCCCAAAGTGCTAGGTGCCATCGACTGCACCCATGCGGCTCTACGTCCCCCCAGGGCATCTGAGCACATCTATAGGAACCGCAAGCACTGGCATTCCATCAACGTGCAGGTAGCATGTAATGCCAAGGGAATCATCACCTCAGTATATGCCAACTATCCCGACTCCACCCACGACAGCTTCATTTACCGAATGTCCATCCTAAGCCGGGACCTAGAAGCTGGGCGGCATGGCGATACATGGCTGCTTGGTGAGTATGTATGCCACTGCACATGCATGCATGTTGGATACTGAGCAAGGTCACAACCCCACCAATGATACCAATCACCACCTCCACAGGGGACAGTGCCTACCCTCTCAGCCCCCACATGATGACGCCAATTCGGAACCCCACCACGCCACCCGAGGTAAGATATAACACAGCCCACATTACGACCCGGGGCATAGTGGAGCGCACATTCGGAGTGCTAAAGTCACGCTTTCGCTCCCTTGACCGTTCTGGCGGGCAGCTGTTATACGCTCCCCCAGTAGTGTGCAGGATCATAGTGGCAGCATGTGTCCTGCACAACGTTGCAACACGCCGGGGCCTGGCCGTGGACATGGTGGTGGCCCCACATCCCCAACCACATGCACAGCCGCTGCGCATGGGAGGGGAAAGGGCACGGGGGGAGGCAGCCCGTACACAGCTAGTGGCTAATTACTTCACATAGAAATCACACCCCTGTGGAGTGCACACTGCCCTGGCACATTCCATCTGACAATCAATGATGACTCAACCTGACACTGATCCTGAATGTCTGGAGAATGAACCGTGAATACCATATCAGCCTGAGATTGTTCACCTGGAAGTGTCACAATGTGTGCATCCCTACCCACACAGACACCACCAATGCAGTTTTGTGAAGTTACACATTCAAGCAGCTAAAATGATTACCCACTTGCAAAATGCAACAAGAGGACAGTGCCATGTCAGCCAACCCAACCCCAGCACCGCCACACGACACACCGTGCCATGTCATGCTAATTGCAGGTAAACAAAGTAATCCCCACAACATGACACTAGCAATGCCGGACCAACAACATACTTGAGCACGTAGTACCATTAACATGACATCACAAATGTTACATATTAGTAGTCTCACCACCTGGAAATGCCTGCACTCCCACCACTACCAACTGTGCAGTGTTGGCGCCATGTAGAGTTGTAGGTGCACTGCTGCCAACATGGACCCCATCTCCAGACTAGAGGTCCTTGTGTAGACATGAGGAAGGGACCTGCAAATTGGGAGGTAGATACAGAAGATGAGTTACACATCAATGCAACATGCAGTGTACAACACAACAGCAATATGCACTAGGAATGTATACACAGTATTGACTACAGACTGCCCACACAGCTCATGGGAGTCCAACGTCACTGTGTAATTCACTGTCACTTGGGCACACCCTTTGCAAGCCCATGGAAACGGGAAGCAGGAGGGGTGTGTGTGACTCAAACCCAAGCATCTGAACCAAATACATTACAAGCCTGCATGTGCCCAGCCACAATGCAGCGTATGCCCACAGGAACCACGGAAGCCAACAAATCGTCCCAAAAAAATAGGGAATAAAAGAAATAACAATAAAAATAAAAATAAGAAACAATCAAAAATGGCCATTGATGGGCCCGGGGGGGTTGGGGAGGCCACCCAGGAGGTCCGAGGACAGGATGCACACCAGAACCCACCTGCGTGGATCCTGGGAAAATAAAACACCTCCATGGGCTCATGGCCCACACGGCTACCCTGTTGTGGGAGTATCACTGCTGTCGCTATTATCACCCTGTGCAGCTGCATCCGGAGGTGGTTGCACTATGGGAGGCAGCCCACGCAAGGCCCTAGTCTGCTCCTCCATGGCTGCAAGCATGCGGGTGTGGTAGGTCTGGTTCTGTAGGATGAGTGTGCGGAGGTCCCCATGCAACAACACACGGGATGCCCGGACCTCCGCCCTCGTTGCCTGCATCTCAGCTGAGAGCGTACGGGTGAGACGCTCCAGCTGCTGTTCTGTCCTTTGGTGTGTTGAAGCCTCAAGCTCACCAAGAGTCGTCCTGAGGTGAAGGAGCTCCTGCCTCAGGGCTTCCCTGTGGCCCTGGGACTCAATGGAGATGGCCTCCTGCAGAGTCGCCAGTGCCGCCCGCCTGTCCCTGTTGGACCCCAACATGTCCTCCCTGTGTGACTGGCAGATGGAGTCGGTTGCCTGCTCTAGTCGCTCCATCAGCCTTTCTGGGGGGACAATGGAAGTGGCCACCCTATCCATGGCCTGAGCCATCATCTCGGATGATGCAGCCTGTTGGGTTGCCATACCGTAAATGGATTGCTCCCATGCGGTATTGCCGGGTGGCGTACGGCCACCACGTCGGCAGGCACCACACCTGTCTGGGGCAAAGCGAACTGCGCCTTGCTGTGCCGGCACTGCCTGAGGCTGCAGGACTGCATTCCCCCTCTGATCTGCTGGCCCAGGAACAGGATCAGATGTCGCGGAGTGTGACCCTGCATCCGTAACCACCGAAGGCGTAGCTGCCAACACTGACATCCCCATGGAGGGTTCTGACCCTGGTGCAGGTGGGTGAGACAGAACAGAATCCCTCCCTGGAACACTCACCTGCGACGGCACGTAGGTCTCATCCGAATCAACACCTGAGTACAGCTCGGGGGAGGTGCAGCCAGAGACACCCCTTGAGAGCACGACCTGCAGCACTTGTGGGTTCTCCCCCACCACCACACCACGTCCCTCACTGGTGGTTGGTCGGCCCTCGGACCCCTCCTGGGTCTGCACCATCTCCACAACCCCAGCAGTATCAGGTGCGTCTTCCCCTGCAAAGACATGAAAACAAAGAAATGGAAACAGGCATTAGCACCATGGCACACAATGAGGGCTGAGAAGCAAGAGAACCAGTACTTGATTGACACATGTCCCACATGACTAAAACCCTCCCATGCATGCACCCTCACTGCGTATGAAGGGCAGGCAAATGGCACACACTGATGACACCAAGATGGAAGATGAACACATTTTCTGCATGCTGCCTGGCAGTGGCATCACACATTGGCCTGTGATTGCCAGGTGAAACACACATGCCATCACACAGATGGCATGTACCATTGCTATTGAGTGAAGATGGAGAGGAGGGCAGCACCTATTCATTCAGTCCAGTTCCCGCATGTAATCGCTTTTCTAATTCTAACAGGTCAGATTTTTCACCTGGAGCTGCCAGTCTGAAATGGTCCAATTGCACAGGGACATGTGTGTACAAATGATATCCAGGTAACAAAGTCACTCCACTTCACCATTGCCATGTCAGACATGTGACTAGTGGACAGCGACATGGCTAGTAAAAGTGGGGGAATGCAAACAATCTGACTGAATGAACAGTGAAAAATAAGCAACAATGTTGTGGCAAGGTGACACTTCAAGGGCAACTGGCGTGCAGTTGGGCTAGATGTCTACTGTTGGCAGAAGGGATACTGCTATGGCCAAATGCAGCTGCGCAGGAAGTATTGCATGAAGCACATGGCTGACCCATACGACTCAGGCGCACACATTCTCACCTGGCACACAAACAGAAGCCCTCACACACACACCATGCACATGGATGACACACACATGCATGTGCACTCACCGGACAATGCCTCGTAATCAGCCAGATCTCCCACGCCTTGGATCTGTTCCTCCGTGACGTAGGTCCCAGCGACTGACTCATGTGGAGTGAGTTCCATGTCTACTACTGGAGACCCACCTCCAGTCACTAGAGTTGCGGCATGACTTGAGGCCAGCTTACTCTTTGCCCTGCGCTTTAGGTCATTCCAGCGCTTATAGCAATCATTGGCGTGCGCCTCACGATTCCAAGGGCACTTACGATGTCCGCAACGGTCTGCCAGTGTGCCTGGCGTTGTGCAGGTGTGGTCTTGGATCCTGCAACAATGACCATCTCGTTGTCATGTCCGGACACATACTCGACAAGTGCATTCAGTTCGTCATCCGTGAAGCTGGGCTTCCTGGACGGGCCGGACTGTGTAGCCGTGTCTGGGGCATCAGCCTGTGCCGGACGAGCACTCTTCCTCTTCCGCTTGGAAGGTGGTGGTGATCCTGAGTGTCCTGCGCCGCTCTGGACACTAGGGGCAGGAGCCCTGGTGGACTCTGTATCAGGAGTGTGGGATTGCACACTCAGCATGGGAGTTGGTGCAGGCATTGGGTCTAGTGTGATGGTGTCAGGGGGAATGTCAGCAGCATGGACTAGGACTGACACTGTCCTGGCTGGGTGTGTGAGGGCTGGGGTGGATGGAGCCGCAGCTGCCCCTGCAGCCTCTCCGCCCTGCCTCCTTGGTGCAGCAGATGACCTTGCTGCCCCAGATCCACGTGGCATGATGGCATCAACGTGCACCAGCGCACGTGTCGTAGCCCTGCTGACCTGGAAGTCAGCCATGGAGTCAGCCAGGTCTGGTGCCACAATCGGCTGGTCCAACAAGGGCTGAGCATGGATGGTGTCAGCCACATCAGCCTCAACGGGAGGGGGGGAGGGGGATTATGGGTGCCCGTGACTGGTCCTCCACACATGGGGGGACAGGCTCACCCTGCAAGTTATGACCACGTCCCCTACCGGATCCACCACGGCCACCACTTGTGGCTCTTCCACCTTTGCCACCCTTACGGAATCCTCGCCTCCCAGCCATGGCACTGATGTTAATGTGCGTATGGGAGTGGATGTAGACTATTGTCCTGGGCAATTGGGGGTCAAAGGGGTTGGGTAAGAGATGGTAATTGTACCCTAGTGCTCTAGCAAGGCTGATTGTAACCCCTGGGGAAAGATGACGGGTCACGCAACGCACAGGAGGCCCAAAAAAGGGAGATGACGTGCACGCAACCCCTCCTAGACCACGTGTGCAGAAAGAAAAACCTGCACTACGCTGTGGCACCCAGTAACACAAGAATGAACGTATGCGTGTCACACGCAGCCTAGAATGACCTCTGAAGGGGTAGGCTACACACGGGGCAAGCACAGATGTTAGATACGTGCGTGACTCACCGTCTGCCTGGTAAACGAGCGTGTAAAAGGAGCACGTTTGGTTGGCAACACCCCCGCCAAAAGAAGATTTGTACGCTGTCTGAGGAGACAGGACAACAGTAGAAGGGAACACTGTTTGTGGGAACAGGCCTAGGTAAACCAGTAAAAGAGAAAAAAGAGAAAAAGCTGTCAGAGGTAACAGGGAATACGAACTTGAAACGCCGTGAAGTAAATCGCGTGTGAAACGACAAGAAGTACAGAATTCACCCACTCGCTCTCCACGAAAAGCACGTACAAGGAAAACATGTTCTACACGTACCTTTTATACAGGCCCACACGTCCAGCGTCACTTACGCGGCGTGTACGCGCTAGGGCCATTTCCACCAATTACATGCTTTGTCACTTCTGCGTGTAGGGCCATTTCCACCAATCACACACGATTACACTCTGACGTGCAGTCTTTCCACGTGTGCTCTGTCATCACGTGCTGTGTGGGAAACACCTGTGCGGGTCACGTCACAGGCGCGCTTACGCGCTGAGGGCCTTTCCTCAGTTTTCACGCTGACGTGCAGGATTTTCACGTGCCAAATCACTCCGTACCAAGCTGGCCACGCGTACGCACACGGAATACCACGCTCCTGCCCGGAAGGCCGAACTACTGCCCCCCAGAGCCCGAGCACGCTCCCACCTGCTGCTGCCTGACTGCCTGCTGCCCCTGCACTGCTGGGGGGTGGGGGTGGTGGGTGACATGGGTGGGTGCCTGGTGGAGGCTGCCCCTGCACTGCTGGGGGGTGGGGTGGTGGGAGACATGAGTGGGGGCCTGGTGGAGGGTGCCCCTGGTGACTGGGGGGGTGGGGGTGATAGGGGACATGAGTGGGTGCCTGGTGGAGGCTGCCCCTGCACTGCTGGGGGGTGGGGGTGGTGGGAGACATGAGTGGGGGCCTGGTGGAGGGTGCCCCTGGTGACTGGGGGGGTGGGGGTGGTGGGAGACATGGGTGGGGGCCTGGTGGAGGGTGCCCCTGGTGACTGGGGGGGTGGGGGTGGTGGGAGACATGAGTGGGGGCCTGGTGGAGGGTGCCCCTGGTGGCTGGGGGGGTGGGGGTGATAGGGGACATGAGTGGGGGCCTGGTGGAGGGTGCCCCTGCACTGCTGGGGGGTGGGGGTGGTGGGAGACATGAGTGGGGGCCTGGTGGAGGGTGCCCCTGGTGGCGGGGGGGTGGGGGTGATAGGGGACATGAGTGGGTGCCTGGTGGAGGCTGCCCCTGCACTGCTGGAGGATGGGGGTGGTGGGAGACATGAGTGGGGGCCTGGTGGAGGGTGCCCCTGGTGACTGGGGGGGTGGGGGTGGTGGGAGACATGAGTGGGGGCCTGGTGGAGGGTGCCCCTGGTGACTGGGGGGGTGGGGGTGGTGGGAGACATGGGTGGGGGCCTGGTGGAGGGTGCCCCTGGTGACTGGGGGGGTGGGGGTGGTGGGAGACATGAGTGGGGGCCTGGTGGAGGGTGCCCCTGGTGACCGGGGGGGTGGGGGTGATAGGGGACATGAGTGGGGGCCTGGTGGGGGCTGCCCCTGCACTGCTGGGGGGTGGGGGTGGTGGGAGACATGAGTGGGGGCCTGGTGGAGGGTGCCCCTGGTGACTGGGGGGGTGGGGGTGATAGGGGACATGAGTGGGGGCCTGTTGGGGGCTGCCCCTGCACTGCTGGGGGTGGGGGTGGTGGGAGACATGAGCAGGTGTGCAGGGTAGTCCCCTGTTTTGTGGGATGCCTGCAGGGGCCGTGGAGGGTGTACAGGGAACACCTGTGAGGACCCACCCAGCCTAATTGCGTGTGTAACTTCCCACGCACCCCTGTAATACACGTACCAAACCAAATCGCGTGTGAGAATTCCCGCGCACCCCTGAAATACACGTACCCTGCTGAAATCGCGTGTAAAACTTCCCGCGCACCCCTGAAATGCATGCGCCCAGGCTATTCGCGTGTGGAACTTCCCGCGCACCCCTGAAATACACGCGCCCAGGCTATTCGCGTGTGGAACTTCCCGCGCACCCCTGAAATACACACGCCCAGGCTATTCGCGTGTGGAACTTCCCGCGCACCCCTGAAATACACGCGCCCAGGCTATTCACGTGTGGAACTTCCCGCGCACCCCTGAAATACACGCGCCCAGGCTATTCGCGAGTGGAACTTCCCGCGCACCCCTGGAATACACGTAGCACGCTGGGAGACATGAGTGGGGGCCTGGTGGAGGCTGCCCCTGCACTGCTGGGGGGTGGGGGTGATAGGGGACATGAGTGTGGGCCTGGTGGAGGATGCCCCTGCACTGCTGGGGGGTGGGGGTGGTGGGAGACATGGGTGGGGGCCTGGTGGAGGGTGCCCCTGGTGACTGGGGGGGTGGGGGTGGTGGGAGACATGAGTGGGGGCCTGGTGGAGGGTGCCCCTGGTGGCTGGGGGGGTGGGGGTGATAGGGGACATGAGTGGGGGCCTGGTGGAGGGTGCCCCTGCACTGCTGGGGCGTGGGGGTGGTGGGTGACATGGGTTGGGGCCTGCTGGCAGGTGCCCCACAGTGCTAGGGGGTGGGGGTGGTGGGAGACATGAGTCAGGCATGAGTGGGGGCCTGGTGGAGGCTGCCCCTGCACTGCTGGGGGGTGGGGGTGGTAGGAGACATGGGTGGGGGCCTGGTGGTGGGTGCCCCTGGTGGCTGGGGGGTGGGGGTGCAGGGGGACATGAGCAGGTGTGCAGGGTAGTCCCCTGTTTTGTGGGCTGCCTGCAGGGGCCGTGGAGGGTGTACAGGGAACACCTGTGAGGACCCACCCAGCCTAATCGCGTGTGATAATTCCCATGCACCCCTGTAATACACGTACCCAGCAAAATGGCGTGTGATAATTCCCACGCAACCCTGTAATTCACGTACCCTGCCAAATCGCGTGTGATAATTCCCGCGTACCCCTGTATTACACGTGCCCTGGCTAATCGCATGTAAGACTTCCCGCGTACCCCTGTAATACACGTTCCCTGGACAATCGCGTGTTGAACTTCCCGCGTACCCCTGTAATACACGTTCCCTGGACAATCGCGTGTTGAACTTCCCGCGTACCCCTGTAATACACGTTCCCTGGACTATCGCGTGTTGAACTTCCCGCGCACCCCTGAAATACACGTACCCTGGCACCCTGGCTAATCGCGTGTATAACTTCATGCGTACCCCTGATATGCACGTTACCCGCTTTGCGTTCCTTGTTTGGCATCCCTGTAAACTGGTCCAGGGTTAGCGCAGCCCTTTGCGATGATTTAGCGATTTTGATGGCTTTTCCTTGCGCGAGGGCGTTCTTGGGGGCGTTACTGGCGCTGCTGCAGGGTCGCTGCGATACTCTGCGCCACGGCTGGTTTGGGAGCCTAAAATCCATGAATACGCTGTGCGCGGAAATCGGTTTTAGCGCACGTGCCTGGCGCAGACAATCGCACGCGGACACTCTGCGCCAGCCGCTTGCGACACTTTTCTGCGAAATTCTATGAATTACCCTGTTAATCTGTTCTGGCAACAAGGGACATTCTCCTTCTGAAATGCATCATAATTGCTGGAAGACAACAGGAAAAATACAAATCCGAAATTTCGGGACAATCAATGTACCCAAACTAAGGCAGACATGGCATTTAGGAATTGATATAAAACATTTTTGGAAAAATATACATTGGCTACAATCGAGATGTTCTGTCAAATTAATATGAGAGGGGCTTTATTAATTGTTTAAGAATGTTCTAACATTTGGCTTCTGTAAACTGCCTACACCTGTTAGGCAAGCACAAATTAAGACCGGCTTCAATCCGTTGTCTTTTTTCCATGACTACTAGTGGATGTATATAAATTAAGAAAAACACTATAAAATTGAGAATTTTTTTTATATGAATCAGATTTTCGCGAACCACTTTTTGGATTAGATTTAATAATGCTAAACCGAGATAATACACTGAAGTTAGCAAGGAAATTGAAATCGTTGGACAAGTCCTCTGTCTATCTCCATACTTGAAAAAAAACAAAATGGCGCTCTGACGCGGTCCTGCATTTATGAGACACAAGCTTTATATCATTCATCTATCCAAACTCCAGTAGACACAATGCTTGCAGGGACGTCATTTCACCAAAATGCCAGGGGTAGCGGAAGTGACATCACACGACCCTTGACCCCTGATGACATCACAGGAACTGATATCATTTGACCCCACCCCGAAGTGATATCGCGGGAAGCGATGGAACACGAACCTTTCACCCGTTGCCAAAACAGGAAGTGACATCACAGCATTGTACAGTACGAAAAATATGGTTACGATATCACTATAATGTGATGTACATTTCATGCAAAAATGGATTGCTATATTTAGAGTTACGGTTAGTGTGTATAGACCCATATTACCAAATTACTGTGAATGCAAGCAGACGCCCATGACCAAATGATAATGATGTGTTACTATATAGCACTTACACTTAAGCGCTTTATATAGAAAAAATATACACCCAATATCACCCAACCTGTCTTGGTACTCATTTATCGACCTCAGAAGGATTAAAGGCTGAGTTGAGGCGTTTAAGAACAGACTAAATCAGTGACTCACCCCCTGAGGTGTGCCTGAATTAAATCTTTAATGAGTTTTGCAATTATTGTACAGAATTCCAGAAAGACACATTATTTGGTTTCCTATTCTTTCTTATTTAGGGTCAGTGCTGAAAGTGTTAGACTTGTGGCACTCCTGTTCTTATTTGTCTTATTATTTTTTTTAAAAAAAGGGCCTGAACATGAGAGCCAGCCACTCCAGGACCTTGCATTACAAAAAACGAAAAAAAAAAGAAAAAAAAACGAAATGTTTTTTTTTTATTTCTTTTTTTTTTTAACAGAGGTCGCAAGGGAGACCACAGAGGTCGCAAGGGAGACCTCAGAGGTCGCAGTTGCGACCTCTGGCGACCCCCAAATGACGTCCCTGAATGCTTGCATGAAGTTGATGATTAGCATACGCGACCAAACACAAGGTAAGATACCTGCTGCCTATGTGAGCCTGTGAGGGAAGGGGGGTGCACCTCAGTACCGGCAAGCCACACGGCATGAGGTTCACTCTGTATTTATTTATTGTGTTAAGCAAAAACAAGTGTAGCAGCTATGGAAGCGAAATCTGACACGTATTTAGTGCTAAATAAATGAAAAACACGGGTCTCGCTACATGCAACATAACCTGTTGGAGCAACAATTAAGATCACGAATGACAAGAGTGACACACAGGAAAGATATAAGCTGCAAAGCATTGACAAATTGACAGAGTGACCCTTTTAAACAAGAATAAATGTTGATATATACAACTAAGGTTTGTGTGCCTCGGTAATAAAAAGAGTGCAGACACGTTTTGAATACTTGATATACACCTAACAGCCATACCACTCTAGGTTGGTATACTAAAGGAGCGTCCCCTTTTTCTCTTTTTTGGCCCACAGGAACCCATTTGGAGTTACACCTGTGATAGGTCCCAACACAAACAAGACACAGTGCAAATGTCAGGTAAGTATATTACTTACCTATGTTTGGTAATTATTAAATAATGCTGAATAACTAACACATTTTAAACACTGAGTGGATATGTCTACAATGGACATCCTGTATGTTTACCCAACAGAAAATCCATGTGGCTCAAGTTAAAGGAACCCTCAGAAAGTTGTGCCAGTTGCCTTTCTACTAGAACAAGGTCAGTAGTTGAGCCCTTCGTCTAAGACCAGCAGTTTTTAATCCAAACTGTCCACCCCACTGACTCAGTCTCTTATCTTTTAGATTAGGAAGAAATAAGGGTTAGAAGATCCTCTAGTGACCTAATGCTAATCATCTGTAGTGATGAAGGCCTCCGGAAAAACCTTTTCTAGGATGGGGTTTATTCTACGGATATAGGACGAAACGCATTGATACTACATCCCGCAGATATATTCATTTGAGGAACAACTTGTTTGCATATCAACAATTTTCTATAAATGAATGCGAAAGTGTGATTAGATGAAGATGAATTATGTCTAAAGATAACCCTTGAATTCAATATTTTTTAGTTATGTTATTGATGTGATGTTATTTGTATAAAATGTTATGAAAAATCAATGTGATAAAATAAATAATTTATATTTGATATATAAGTAGGCATTCTGAGTTGGTGAGGTTTATAGTAATGAGAGAATGACATAAGAATATATGTCCGAGAACGTCTGGCCAATAGATTGATAAACAAACAGGAGGCAGGGGTAGTCTGTGTTTTATTTCCTATTTTCATATAAGATTTGCCGTTTCACAACACAGTCCCCCCAATAACAAAAACGTTCTTTTGGGCATGACCTACCATACAGACTTGCTTTAGCTTCTGTTCATGTTGCTGGTTTCTGGACCTAGCTCCTCACATGACAGGTTGGGCTATGCTGGGTATGCATGTTATGAAAAAACCTGGAGTGCACGGTTTGAGCAACTACTGTCAACAACTAATATCAGCTATGAAGGTCAGTGTGGTGATCTCGTGGCGCACCCACACGTAAAGTTAGTGCAAGCGATGCACACATAACAATAGCACACAATGGAAATGCCGACAGCGTTGTTTGCACATCCCAAAAAATACACAAAATAAAGCTAATTATAACTGTCCTGTTTTTTGCGGGAGTTACCCGCATAAAAGGTTTTGTCCAGTGATTGGCTGGCAATGTCTGTGGACCACTAAACATGCTGATTTTGCCTTCAAGCCCGGCCTGCGTAAAAGCTTTTGTACATTGAGCTCCCACTTCTGTGTCATTATTGAACGCCAAAGCAGGAAGGCGGTAGGATAGCTCTCTGAAGATGGCCGCCATTTCAAGATGTTGCTCTGTGTAAACAGAGCACTGCAATTGCAGCAGATAAACATAAATAGGGGTCAGAGGAGGATTTTAACAAGGACTGTTGTCCCTTAAGAAATGTGCACTCAGAGTGAATAGAAGTGGCAGTGTAGCATGGTGTCTGGCAAGTAAGTGTGTACTTTTCAGAGTGGTGTACATTTTTTCTCCCACAGTAGTGTGTGTAGTACTGCTATAACTTCGATGAGAAAAGGATAATAGCATATTGATTTGGCTGAACATATTTCTATTACCAATTATATAGCGCAAGCTTATGTCAATCTGAAGTGCTCCTTTTCAGGGATATGTATCCTTTCCAAAGCACGTCTGTAAGGCAACCATTGTATACACATGTTCACCTTCACTAATATGTGGGTAGCTGTGTATATTAGCCATATTTAAAATGTGTGATGAAAGGAAATCATTTTATGTCGCAATATCTTAGTTCACTCCCTAAGCAAAGGGTGTGATTAGGGGCAAACCATACCAAACGTAAATAGTGGCATGTCACTCCGTAATGGCCGACAAGTTTAATGAAGTACACACATTTCAGGTCACCTCTGGTTCTGTGCCAAGTCTAAAATATCCTCCACAACCATTCTGTAATGGTGACCACCCATGTGAGAGATTCATATTTGAAAGGGGTACAATGGAGCAACGTATGGTTACAATGACTTACCCAAACGAGCAAAGAGAAAAAAATGCACCCCATAAATCTATTTGTGGAATCCATATACCAGTATTGTGAAAACATAAAAATCGATATGTGGCTGGGAAGCCCAAAGCACCAACACACCAACACAGTTTACAAAGGACATACAAGTGCTTTATTTAAAAGCTACAACAGTTACCAACAAGTCAATTGACAAACCGATAGCTATTCGGCTCTCAGAGTAACGTAAAAAAGTTCAACGAAGGTTTGATGCATTAGTAGAGAGACCGTACATTGGAATACTTGGGCTTTTATATTCTTTATTCAGCCCTGGCCAACCCCCTCGCGGGTTAACCATTCTTGGGACCAGGCCTAGGGTTCCTTGCCAGGTCAATCCCATAATGTATGCATTTTGATCAGTTCCGCTGATACAGTTGTTCATTTACACACAGGTCAGGGATAGGACAAGGTCTTAGTTCGCGACCCCGACAAGTGGCCTGAAGGCATATTACTTATTCATGTGTGCGGAGGTCACAACGGCCAGAATCTCACTCAGAATGTCATTCGGCCTCCATTTTGATGTTCAGGGTGACTTCCACATTACAAGAGAACCTAAAATGGCGGCTAAATCCCAGATGGCCACCTACACAATTTTTCGTTAAGGTCAAGACCTTGCCGCGGAGTCTATTTACATGATATTTTAGACAACTTGGCGTAGGCCAACACACATTCAAATACTGCGATAGAAGGCATAATATCATTTCACTTCCAACAGTATTGACAATGTTCCCTTGCATGGATGCATGACGTTGGGGTAGGTGTGGCCAAGGCCTAGCCTCTTGGGTGCATGCAGAGGCCTACAGCCAGCCTCAAAATCCCCATATGAAACATGTGCGATCCGTAGACAGCCGTGGTGTCTGCAGACAAAATGTGCAATCTGAAAGAGAGTGGGGAATGAACATTTGAGGAGTGTACTCCATTTCCCCTTTGATGTTGGCTTTGATGCTGGCTCTGAAAAGTACCTTTCTTTTGTTTTTTTAAAGTGCTTCTAGAAAAACACATTTCATTTTGTATTTTTTTGTTTTTTTCACTTATTTTCCTCCAGATTTCTTTACATTATCCTCTGTAAAGCATTCCTTTGTATTTTGAAATAACATGGCATTTCACAGAATGGAGAAATGCCATCTGCTTTGAAATAATCACCATTAACAAAATCAACATTGTCATTATTACAAGACAACATCGCAGCTCTAAACAAGAAAATAGACATGTCTTTGTTAACCAAACACCTTGCACCATTTTGCTGGGGACAGAAAACATTGCAATTGTCCCATACCACCCTAGGCAACATTTCAGAAAGAAAATCACCTTGGCATTTGGAAGAACCACCATCACTGCCTGAAACAAGTTTTCAAGAGCACTCAACAAACTAGGAGCACTGATGTATCCCAAATGGACAGCACCACAATGCAGTACCACTACATCTGGACTGTTCCACATGGAGAAACTCTTACAAACTCCAACCACTGCCTGCATATTGGAACTAGGCAAAGTAAACCTCCACTCCTTCAAAACCAAAACTGGCAGCCATATGTTTAGACATAGCATACCTCTCTAAAACATTTACAAATAGATCTACAACTACTATCAACCTCACTTTTACCTCTGCCATATTCACTACACACACAGCCTATCTTCCTGTAAAGAATAACTTCAACACATGATTGGCTAATCCCCACAGTCCCCTTTCCATGCTAGACATGCTGAGAAGCCCAGGATGTGGCATGCCTTGTCCGCGAACAACCGCAGTCCCTTTTCCCTTTCCACATCACTGTCTACACCACTCTCTCATTGGCTACACATAAGCAGTGACACAAACATCCACCAATCACATCCAAAAACTCTACATCTAACTCTGTCATCACAATTCAACACTAATGATGAACTGTTCATCACTCTGAATAAAAGTGTCCTGTGATTGCAAAGCACCTACACCTAAAACAACTTTAAAACTCTTCAAGATGTTTCCTTCAAGATTCATCCCCATCTACATACATCAATACAAACTACAGGTCTGAATATTTTGTTTACAGTACATTTGCAGCTCTTTTATAAATGCACATGAACAGGGTACCTGCCATTGACCCTACATAATCTGCAAAAAAAACATACTCTAATTTCTCCCATCTCCTATAATGAAGTTCACTTATAAATCTGTCTGCTTTCCAATTTTTAATTTACCCACATTACTCTAAAAAGAACTGAAAGGTTTCCAGCACTCAAGTAGCAAACATCTATGCCCAAAAACATTAATGGAATGCCACACACAAGAACATTCTCCTTTTTAATATGTACATCGTTCCAAGCTTTTTTTCTCACCCTACTATAACTTCCACTAATCATTTACCACACTATACAGTTCAACAGGAACACACACTTTCAAAAGTGCACCTCATATGACACACCTATAAATACTCCATTAACCCCCTTAGCAATGAAGGTGATGCTCCAGAATTTCCATTCGTATACAAAGCTATGCAATTTAACACATACAGTACCTCTTCATAGAAAAAATTCTTTTGCAAATGTAACTAATCTATTCTTCAAGTGAAATTACTGTGTCATTAAAACCCACATATATCCTAACTTCTTTCTTTCACAATTGCAGTGAAGACCACACTCCTGAAAACCAGTAGCGTAAGAAGTACAAGACAGAACCCAGAAGAAACCTACTCTGCAGAAATAGAGCAAATCAAAATAAAAGTGTGCAAAATAAGCATCCACCTCTATCCAAAAAGTTCAAACAAAACACTAAGCAAAACTACAGCAGCTTGCAGTAAAGCAAACTTAACTCCTATTTCAAAATGTAAAACTAAACAGAAAGTTGTTAAAAAGACTGCTGCTACCACTAGTGCTAACACTGCACCTATAAATATTGATGTAGCCACAAGTAAGCATACCAAAAACATTATTTTACAAAAAACATTCTGCCATAGAGTCCTTCAGAACCTTATAAAAACAGGGGAAAAGTCATGCTCAACCCATAAAACCTACCACAGAAAAATAACCCTGGAAGCTTCTCATATATAGTGCAATCCATCTCAAAAGGAAATTATTTATATTAGTTTTAAACACAATGAAACAACTAACAGAACTAAGTAGTAAACTACAACAAGGACTTCTCAAGTCACACCACCAGCACACAACCATATTTTAATCAAGAAGCATATAGAAACAAAAGCAAACATACTCAATTGTCATAAATAGCAGTGGACGAGGGAAAGAAAAGGTTAATAATACCATCATGGAACAAGAAACGCGGCTCACAAAAATATCCCTAGCAAACTTAGCATGAGTTTTCCATTCCACTGAACCAATATGTCCAGTCTACAAATGGCCATGCACATCAATGTGTAATGTACACAAAACATCTTTCACATGTTTACGCCAGTTCCTCAATCAGTATGTGAAAGGCAAAGACAAATTAAAAATAAAACTATTGCAAAACTATGGAATCATGTCCAGTGTGCAAATATACAGGACTACAAGGACATTCATTAGCCTGCATTTCTGGACCTAGTTGCAACCATATCAAAATGATATGAACACACCATTCAACTGTAAGAAATCTTGTTCATAAACTGTACTATGCCAAAAGTCCTGCTTTAGCACTGGCCAATTTAAATAACATTCTTCTACATGTACAGCCAAAGAACTACTCGAAGAAATAGAGCACATCCAGAGAAAATATTTTGGAAGTGAGACCCACTTACAAAATTTAATGGGCCTCATTACGAGGTGGGCCTCATTACGAGGTGCTAATAGCACCATGGCTACCCCCTTACTGCATACCAGGTCTGGGTTCTTGGAATGGGTACTTACTGGGTCATTCCAACCTTGGAGGACCCGGTAAGTCCCCATTCTGAGAACCATTCCCCATTCCCATTTGAGCCCCCATAGCTCTGAAGTCCCTTAGCGGGTCCCGTCGTTAACACCTGGTCAGACCAGGCGTTAAGGAAGGGACCCGCTAAGGGACCTCGGAATATGGAGGTAAGGGATTACCGGCAACAATGAAACAATGTTGAAAAAAGAAATGCAACCAATAATTGAAATTTGCTCCACAGACTTGCTGAACGTACAATGTATGACTCTACCCATGTGTCAACAAGCCACAACAAGACTAAATACCTTAGAAAATTCTATCTCCAACACAGCTGGTTTGGAGAAAATATTTACATTATCCTTAAACTGTAGAGTAATGCTTAAACATAACCTTGATGTGGAGCAAGGACTA
Organism: Ambystoma mexicanum; assembly: GCF_040938575.1. NCBI lineage: Eukaryota > Metazoa > Chordata > Amphibia > Caudata > Ambystomatidae > Ambystoma > Ambystoma mexicanum. The sequence goes on from NC_090936.1 coordinate 909,872,905, forward strand.
GTTAATGGAGCACTGGGTACAGTTGTTGGCTTTCAAACATACCCACGTGACAACAACATTCAGTTTGTCAATATTCTCTTTGACAAACTTTCAGAAGTAAAAAGGATAGGGCACTCAACAGCTCGATTCCTTCTTTTCAAAGACATGTATGTACGCAGAGAACAGTTTTCTCTAACTCTAGCATATGCAGTCACCATTCAGAAATCACAAGGTCTTACCCTAGATAAAGCATTGATAGATATTGGGAACACAGTCTCTAAAGAAGGCATGAGCTACGTATCACTATCACGCTAACATACACTTGACGGTCTATTTCTAATCAACTTTAATGCAAGTAAAGTAAATGCTGATATTCCTGGCATTTTAGAATACAATAGACTACGTTCACTATACACCCCCATCTAAAAACATATCCTGTTCCACAAAAAGGAAAATGTTGTAAAAGAAAACTCATTTAAACAGAAATGCAACAGGATCTCACTGCAAATCCTCCAAAGAGATTAAAATAAGCTAATACTTCATCAATTACCATGACCAAAGAAGAATCTATTACTCAAAGTAACTCAGGTACTTCTTCAAAGAAGCAACACACACTCCAAAAAATGGCTTGGACACAGAACTATCTGGTCCATTCAAATTTTCAAATATAACTGGTGTAAAATGCTACGCAAACTTAGGAATCAATATTCTATTTCAATTGCCACCAATTGTTGACAACATTTAGTTACACAGTACAGACCAATTGTGTTTGCAAATGTTAGTCCTTCATAGAAACGCAATCAACAATCCTGACAACATATACAGTGTTCATGGAATAAGACAAGAAATGGATTACTGTGTTGGAATGGCAAAATTCACTATAAACTAGAAGATCCACAAGAATTTCTAATGTACTTACTACAAGTACTGAAAAACAAAAACATACCTATAAATGTAATCTTCCAGATTTCGTACATGTGAAAACATACATGCACTCTCTGCAACAATGTGGCAGGAGAACAAATCCCTAATGAGCGCTTTGTGTATGTATCCATACCTAATTGTGAATCTGTTCCGTTTCAGAAACTTGTACAAAATGCAAACCATGGTAGATTATGTACTACCTGCAATTCAGATAATCGCTCCGCCTTACTAATACAAACACATAGTAAATACATAATACTAATGCTTATACGTTACAATGCAGATGGTTCCAAAAACAACTGCAAACTGAGTGGATTCACACATGGTCAAGTATCACTTGGTAAGAAAACCTTCACAAGAATAGGTATAATCTACCATGCAGGAGCCACAACCAATGCAGGTCACTACACTGCATATATAAACAAGAAATGTGGATATTTCGAATGTAATGATAGTATGATTACTCTAAACAGAGATTACCAGCAAACTTTACAAATGCTTATTTAATCTTCTTAAAACCAAAATGTAATAACTAATGTGTACTTAAACATTAACAGAACTTCTATTAGAAAACTATAAACAGTTAGAATACGCCAACTGGTATCTAACTGCCCCAAGATGCTATAACAACCAAACAGATAAATCAATACCACTAAATTATAACAAGAAATAAACAGTTAGAATATGCCAACAGGTATCTAACTGCCCCAAGACTTTGCAACAACCAAACCAATAAATCAATACCATTAAATTATTAAAAGAAATAAACAGTTAGAATACGCCAACATGTATCTAACTGCCCCAAGAATCTGCAACAACCCAACAGATAGATTAGCAACTTGAGAATATAAATAAAAAAAATATAACCAGTTAGAATTCGACAACAGGTATCTATCAATCTGCCACAAGCCAACAAGTAGAACATTAGCCAGAAACAACAAGTGAACACTGAAAACAAACAAACATACTGTAGCATAACAAAAAAAGTTTTTTTTTAATCCAACATGGATTTTTTTCCCACAGACCCAATGATTTAAAAAACAAACACAGAAACTGAGCAAATTGCACAGTACACTGGTTTGTAAACTACTGAATATGAGGGTCTAAAAAAAGCTGAATCGTCTATTTTGCAATGTAATAAGTCTTTATAAAATACCTACACTAACATGATCTTTTCTTTGATCACAGAAATTGAAAAAGAATATCTGCTCCAGTAACCCAAGTCATGAAAAAAAAAATATCCAATCACAAAAAATCAAACAGTAAGTATATTCTAATAGAACACATAAATACTGCTGCATAACAGAACCATTGAAGCAAACATCTAACCATATAACACAATACAAAATGTTTCCTTCCATGGATATGTTACACTGCAGGGCTTGTTACCAAACTCTACAATCTTAATGACATGACATAACCAAAACTTCACATACAAACTATACAAATCAAACAGTACACAAACTGTAGATTTGCAAATATTTGGTAGATATTCGATTCTATGGGTGTGATCTATGGGTGTGATATGCTGATGTGGGTGCATGGTCTACAGCATATGGCTATAATCTGACTATTAGATCACTTTCAGATCCATTTCAGCTACCTATTCTTAACAGAGAATTAGCACAACCAGTCTTTTCTTTAATACTCAGGATCAGCAAAGATCAGTTATTTGGAATGCACTTGCATTTTAATTTATTGCGTCCCACTGGCAACAGAGAGTCAACACAATTAGCCCTTCCTTACTGTTCAGTGTCACTTATGGCCCCACGTCTGGTATGCAATTGCACTTTATTATTTTAATGCATTGTTTTTTCTGTTGTCCATGACTTGTTTTCACTGTACTGTAGGGCACCAGTTTATGACAATAGCACTTTTTGTCTGACATTCATGGTCTTCCTTTGAGATATGTACTCGGGGTGAAAGCAGGTTGCTGTTTATGCTTATATTAGGTTTTATTAATGATGCATTTGTGTATTTGTTGTTTAGCAGGGGTCTTTCCCCTTATGTAGTCACTGGAGAATAGAGGGCTCATAAATGTATGTCTCCCTCTTCTTTCAGAGTGTAATTTCCATCTCATGATGAAGACGTTACTTAAATAGCGTATACACGTCGAAACCGGTTGAGAATCTTTGAGATGATGTCATCTTTGGACATCTTTGGGACCCATCCCAACTGTTGACCACCTGAATAATCTACTGTGGTCATGTATATAGATTGTACACTCTCTTTGTCTATAACAATCAAATTGATGTTATGACTTTTATAGGATTATTTATATACATTGTTGATTGGTATGAGTGCATTGTTGTATGATGGACGTGTGTGGACGAATGAATAAACTATTGAATGGTTTGAATTTTATTCAATGAATGTTTTTTAATTTTCC